>NC_142081.1:43643191-43947309 GCF_054644295.1 Miniopterus natalensis
TATCAGACTTTGAGCTCTTGAAGGCCAGACTGCAGACCCTCCCCTCCCCTTTTCCCTAGTTACACTTTGCAGCTCACAGCTCCACAGCTTTTTCTCACTCATATATAATCAGCCATCTGGCAAGGGGGGGGGGGGTCACAGCAGAATTTGCAAGATGACCTACTGCTCTCCCCATACTGCTGGAATTATTGGAATAAACACATATGGTTCACTCTGTTTCTGCTTAATTTGGCTCAAGTAGCAACAGGTGGCCTTGGACTCATTTAGTGTCCAGTATCAATCACAGCTGGTCCTGATGTCAGCAATAGCATTGCCCTACCTGGTCTTGCTGCTTTTCTGGACCTGGAGTTGAAACACAACCGAGACCTATATGTTCTCTCTAATTTGACCAAAACTGTCTCCATGGTCAACAGACCAGAGACTTTGTTCATAAGATTGATGCATGCCAGAGCTTCATTATCTTGAGGACTTAATGCTTAAGGGAGTGGTCATGCACGTGCTTGCATGGGAGTCATATTCTCTGGCCTCCTTTTTCTTCCTCTAAGGGGGTCTACCACATGACTAGTGACATGGTAGGGGAGAAAAGGTCCCCCTTAGGGTGAGGTCCTTGTTTTCCCAGTTTTTCCATTTCTAGGTACCTGGGGCTTTCCACCCTGGTGACATTCCATACCCAGCCTATGGTTCCTACTCGGCTCATGCCTGCCTAACTTCTTACTACATGCAATACCACTGGAGCTTTATTTCCTTAGGTGAAGGGACTGGCCCTTCTTATAAAATAAACAGTCTGACAGGTAAAACATCAGATCTATTATAAAATTACATGAGCAAGTTCTGAGAAGGGGAGAGAGAACCGGAAGGTCAGGGGTGTATGGGAAGAGATTCTAAGAAAAGGGAGGCTGGCGCACAAAAGAGTAGGCTGGGAAATCTGTGAACATACTTCCCCATTGCATAAATGGGCCCAGGATGAATTCTGAGAAAAGGATCCAAAAGACAGAAGTTGCCTTGTCCAGTCAGGGGGCGAGTTCCCTTTCAGGTAAATGCCCAGACTTGTTCAGGACAAGTCATGAGACACAGGCTTCAGAAGAGACACTAGAAAATTCTCTCTTCAGAGTAAGTAACAATTCCGTTTCCAGGTCCCACTTAGGTTACACTAAGGCTTTTGCAGTTTTCATCAGCAGGGGAGGGAGTATAAGGTACGATCAAGAGCCTGAATTCTCACCTAACCAGGCACCACCAGTTCTAAGCCTTTCAACTAAACCCACCCGGGAGTCCACTTCTGGCTCTAATCCTAGATCCCACTTTACACCCACTCAAATAAGACTACTATAAGGAATCTCTGTGCCTTATTTTTTTCTAAAACCTGATCTTGGTCTCATCAAAATTCTCAAATTCTCCTAAGATCATTGTGTCAGGGAAATATTAACCCCTAAACCAAATACATTAACTGTAAAAAATATTAGAAAGATTATATTTCATTCAAGTTTTCCTATTTGAAATTGTCTTTAGCTCCTAATTTGCAGCCATTCCTTGTCTGATTTTAGGTGACTGAGCCTTTTTTTTTTCCTGCGGACAATTGGATCTGATCCCAAGGATGATTCAATGATAAATGCCATGATGGCTCCATTTTTGCCCAGCCCCTGTCAACCAGGGGGATTAACATTCATCCCTGTAGGGGGAGATGGGGAAACCAAAAGTGATCCCACTGCCAAGTTTGATCTTTAGGTAGGAACCTGGAGTGGCTGAATCCCTATGTTCAGGAGGTGAGCCATTTCCAGAGCTCATTATTTGGGAATTTTTCCCTAAAGGAGTGTAGGTGTGAATTTAAATTCAGTGTTTAAAGAATAACTATTCACACAGCCTTCAAGCTTGCCTACGTGTGTGATTTTTAGATCCCTTTAGATGATTGAGAATGGAGACGTAGAGGAAGAGGACAGCCATGGGTTCCTAAGAAGTGGGAAGAGGGTGTGGAAGGAGCCAGCAGGGGGGCACTGAAGGAATCAAGTCCCTTATTTCTTTAGTCCACATGCTGATGACACCAAGAGGAGGCCCCAGTCATGCCTGGCAGGCCCTGCTAGGAACCAGAGGAAGCCCCTCCCTCAGGCAGCCAAGTCCAAGGCCTATTTCAACCAGGTCATGGATGTGGGGAGGGGGTGTCAGGTTTCAAGGTGACAGCAGGACTTGTCTCCATTTTAAGCCCAATTAGGAACATTCGCGACAATCACCAAGCCCATTTCCCCCACAGCAGAGCCACTCAGCAGCACCTATCCTGTTTCAGGTCCTTCAAATTGGCACCCCAAGGTGAGGGCTAGATTTCAACTTTTTAGCTTGACTGGAGAGGAAGGCATGTGGGGCGTGTATCAGCCAGCGCTCGCCCAAAGCAACTTGTACAGAAAAGTGTTAACACAGCAGGCCCGAGACTGCTATCCTAGAAAGGCCTGCGTGCAAAGTTGGCCCTTGGTGGGCATCTTGGGTTTTGAGAACTTGTATTCAGGGTTCCTGCCACCTTAACTGGTAAGTGCCCAAACTGTGCATATAATGTGATTTGTGCCGAATTATCAACTTTCCTTACGCGAGTCTGAGATTTGGGCACACAGCCAGCAGAGGGTCTCTATACGACCAGGTTCCAATAGCAACCCTGGGCACCAAGTGTCTGCCAAGCGTCTCCGGCAGGCAGTATTTCACATGCACGTCGCAACGCATTGTGCGAGAAATTAAACGTGTCCCGCGTGACTATGCGGGGACAGGACTCTGGACTGTGCTTCATGCAGCTTCTCCTGCTGCTGATTTTCCTTTGCAATCTTTTGCTGTAATAAAGCACAGCCGTGAGTCTGATTACGTGCTGAGTCCTGGGGGTCCTCCCAGCAACTCAGCAAACCCGGGATTGGTCCTGGGGACCCCGGCATACCACCCAGTTCTTCTTTTCTTTCATCCTATTAGATCTTATACCTAGAAACACCTTGGGGGAGGGTGGGTAATGAAGGGAAAAGAAAATTTTCTATCCTTCAGTCTTAATATGCACCCCTCATCCCCTTTTCCATTTCTGCTCCATTCAGACACACCCTTTAAACTACTTAACTTTTCTCACATCTCCTTCTCTCGGAAATACAGAAATTCTTTCTAAAGAAGCTCACCAACCATTGCAGAGACGCCTGCCTGGGGTATATTGCTTGGCCTGGGCACTATCTTCTGGTTGACAGCAGCACCCTTCCTCCCTGTTGGTTTCTGATACTATGAGCCTTGGTTTCTGCCTTTACTGCCTCCTTTTTTACTTTAATCTCCCTCCTTTAGATTTTACTTAAATCTCCCTCTTTCCCTCTGCTATAGTATCTACCTACATTTTGTTGGTTTGTTCTGGAGCTGTTCCCACAACTGTCTCTATTCCGGACACAATCTCAGTACTTTAATGTTTGTGTGTTTTCCTCTCTCACAGCTCAATACATTTCAAAGAATTTTTTTTTTTTCCAGGGAAGCCTAGAGAAAGAAACCCTCTGAGCAAATGAGTAGAGAACTATCTGAATCATCTCTTGGTGAACAAAGGCTGCCTTGTTTTTCTCTGTTGGGTCCCAGGGATCAGAAACGATTATCTAGAGAGTACCCACTCCTGTCAAAATCCGTGCTCCCACCCACCTGGCCGCCTGCAAGCTCTCCCGCTTTCAACAACAGAACAAATATCTGTAGAGGATCTAGGCCCTGACCCAAGACACTAATGTACACAGGCCACCATCTCCATCCTTCAACCCAAAACATCAAGAAGCGGTTTCAAGGCCTATACCTGACCATTGATAGGGGTCAACTGTGCCAAAGGCCCACCGCCTTGATCTAACACTTGGAAACTCTATACCCTATCCTTTTTCGGTTGGCCCCTCTGGGTCTAGGTGACTGAGATCCAACCACTGATACTAAACCAAGACAGTAGTAACTTTCCTCCCCATCCCCTGCTCCAATAGGACTTATTGCTACAAGGTGAAGATAATACAATAACACACAGGCCACTGCCTCAACCCCGAAGGCCATCCCTCCTGGTAGTGCTTCCAGAGCTTTCAGGCAAAACTCCACGGCCGCCTGGTAGGGGTTCCAAGGACTTCAGACAGGGGCTTCCGGGCTTCCTCTTAGAGGTTATAGGAGGTAATGTTAAGCTGTCAAGGAATTACAAGACTTGTCACAGTTTTAATGCTTCTACTCCAGGGTTACAGGGCTCCGTGGCAGAGGCCACAGGTTTATTCTGTGGGTGATGTAGAAGTTGCAGGCAGCAGCTCATAGTATCTTCAAGGATGCTCAGGGGGTGGTTTATTATTAGTAGTCGGGGAGGCTTCTAGAGGGTCCTATCAGCATATGCTTTCCTCAGCCACCTCCTTTCACTCATTCATTCATTCAGCAAACATTTAGAGAGCATTTCCCATGTGCGAGGCACCGAGCTGGGTCATACTTAAGACACAGCAGGGACCTCAAAAAGCTCACAGACGTAGCTGGTTCTCACTCTCCTGCCAGTGAGGGCTGCCACACCTGTTCCTTTATTCAGCTCCCACAAGGCCCTAGTTTATGAAACCACGGTTCCCTTCCACACTGAAGAGCTCAAGGTTAATGCTTTAGTTCCAAAGCTGGGGAGCAGCTAACTTATGTTGTCTCTGGCACCAGTTTTGTTCTAAGCTCTTTTAAAAATTTTACATCTCCCGTGGAAGGGACTGGAAGGACAAATATCTTCCCACCAACTACAATTCTCTGGCACTTCTTTGGCTGTTCTCTGAGGGCTCTTCAAAGAGCAAGAATCTGAAAGGGCCTCTGAGCTCAGACACCAGCCCTACCCAGCCACTCTTCACTGGCCTAGTAGCCACCACACTTTAAAACTTATTCCTGGGAGTAGTTTCCACAAGCCACAACTAAAGAGGAATATACTCTTTAATGAAACACACTTTGAGAGGGGTTAAGCCCCACCCATCTGCAAGAGCCTTCCTCAGCTGGGATCTTTTTCCATACAATTGAGATTCCCATCTTCAGGGCTCTATTCCAGGGACTGACCCCCTACACTAAAATAAAAATCCCCAGAATATTTCTAGCTCCTATCAGACTGTTTCAACCTGTAAGCATTCAGCTCCCTTCAGTAAAGATAGGTGTGAGCAGGTTTTGACATTGTTGAGGGAGAAAAAGACACGGGCCACCTGAGAGAAAGAGGGAGCTAGAAGGGTATGAAATGACCCCAAATCGACTTCTCTGTTGTATAGCTGAGCCTCAGGCCAACCCTGAAAAGAAGGTCCAAGCAAGTACTAGAGGTGATACCTATACCTGGGGCCACACTAAGAGAGGGAAGACCAGAGCCCAGCTGGCACACAGGCTTCCAGAGGGGTAGGTCATCTCTTCATTGTAAATACCCAGTACAAGTACCCCCTAAGCCCACAGAGAAAGCCCTCTTTTCTCCCTGTTTATCTGCACACCTCTTCCAATTGACCAGAAAAGCCCTGATGGGGGTCTTTGAAAGTATATGACATTACAAAGAGTGCCAGCATATTGCAGGGAGAGACCATGCCCAGACAGAGGAAAAAGAACAGCTAACAGATAGATATACAACAACTCACTGTGCTAAGCATTCTATACATATTGGATTCATTTGACCTGCCCAACATAGGTAGGTACTATTACTTCATTCTCATTTTATAGTTGAGGAAACTGAGAAACAGATTTTAAGTAACTTGCCCAATGTCACACAGCCTACCTATGATAGCCAGACTTGAGCTCTGGCAGTCTAGCTACAGACTCTGAGCACTAATGCCTGCACCTCTCCATGGTGACTGGGAATTTCTCTGACAAGACTTGATTCCCATCAGCTTTTTCTTCCTTGCATTTTTTCTTCCACGGTATTAGTTCAGCTGCTGAAAATCACTCTTGGCCCTCTCAATTCTTCTGATACAAAATTTTCTCTCACTTTTCCATCCCTGGCTTATTCAGCCCACCCCTTCTTGCTGGGCCTTTCCTCTGCTTTCCCCTCTCCAAACTCAAAACCTTGCAAACATCTTTCCCCCCCTTCCCTTGGAGGGTTGAGGCAATGCCTGATGTGAGGAGACAGCCCACGCACAAGGTCAGAGAGCCCCTGCGTGGTCAGCAGGGTCTGAGCTTTACTGCCTGAATTGGCTCATCTCTCTGGCTTCTTAGGGGGGTCTCTCTGATATTCTCTCCCCTCGCTTCTCACTCTTTGATCACACTGCCTTTCATTGCTCTTTGTATTTTTCTTGTTAAAGCAATGAGCATGTGCTTTGCATTTGCCTGTTTATATGTCTCCCTGATGGCAAAGATTTACTTTCAGACTTATTTCCTTTTGACAGAATACAGTGAAAATGTTGCTTCTGGCATCCTTTCCTACCGACGACTATTCTCTGCCCATTGCCTTCTCTGAAATGTTGGCTAATTTCTGCTCAATTTGGGGATTGCCACAGCCACAGATAATATCTGCTGCCTCCTCTAAATCTCGAGAGACTTTGATTCCTTGGAGATGTTTTCCTGGGGCTTCTCATGTCAGCCTCTATTTTTACTAATCATGGAAGAGAGTGAGGTTGGGAGAGGTTTTGTGGAGTCTTTCCGATCACCATCTTGGTGGCTCCACTTATAGGTCAGAAACGTAGATGAAACCAATCATGTCAGCAACCCTTTCCCACTGTGAAAGCAGTGTGCATTCCTCCAAGGGAGGCACCGTATCTCACTTTTCCTTCCTCTCCCAGTGCCCTGAAAACGCATTTGTTGAAATGTTGCAGCCATATGTATGTGTATATGTTTGTGTGTGTGTATATGCATGTATACACATTAGATGTATCTACAGATAGTTCTTATACATACCAGCTTTCATTTGTATGTATATATGTAGAGCAGTACAGGACAGGGATGGAGCTATGAGCCCTGGACTACAGACAGTACTCTGACTTTTCTGGCTACATCTGAGAAATTGTGAGTTTGGGCCATAGGCTGAACTCTAAGAGGATCCAAATAAGCTCTGAACTTTATATCTGAGCTGTGAAGTTTACATATTCTCTTAAAGGAATATGTCTGCTCTAGCACCTGTAGCCAAAGAAAAACTACATTTCTTGGCAGATGTGATACCCCATGACCTTGCCCGTAGTTTCTGGTTTTTAAATTAATATTTGAATGTTGTCCAGCCAGGCGACATTTCTTTGTTTCTTTGCATGTTCTCCCATCCGAAAGAGGGAAATCTGAGCCACGATGTACTTTGCAGTCCCTCTCGCTGGCTTCACCACTAAGCAGAGCCTTCGGCAGGGCCCGCTCTGCCCTGGCCTCTCAGCTGGCTGGGGCAGCTTCCTGCAGCTGAGCGCTCAGAATCGCCCCCTCCATTCTGGCATAGCCGCGCCCTGGCTGAGTTGTCCCAAGGGCCTCCCTGGGCTCCTGGCCTTCGTTTTCAGAAGCTCTCTTGAAAAGCTTTATGCCACATCTCACGAGGCGAGAGTCCGCATTATAGTCTTCTTTACATGGGAAATTCTCTTAGCCATGTTGGACATTTACTCTCTCACATGAATACGAAGGCCATCTTATCTCATCTTGAAACAAACAAAAGAACTCATGATGAGTAGGCATCTTTAAACCTTATATTTGTATTTTTAAAATCAAATTCTCCTTGCACGGCTAATGGCTTTTTGCCTCGATACACTTAGCTACCGTATTGCTCGCTATAGATAAATGTTTGACTTTTTGACAATGTATTCAACCTAGCTCGTAGTAATACTGCTATTTCTGCCTCCTGGCATATATATTTGCAAGTTTTTTATTTCCAAGCTCTTGGGAAGCATTTTAATACCATGTAATAGTTTTAAAACACACACACACTAATCACATAGTCTCTCTCTTTCAATGGGAAAATTCAGCCCATTCACATTTCACAGTAACTGGGGGGAAGCGACAAGCAAAGTGGACTCAGACCTGAGAGCTGGACTCCAGGGGCCCCTTTCCGTCCATGGAGAGACTAGAGCTGACAGTTCCCAGTTACGGATACCTTAAACCTCGCTTATAAAACTGAAGAAGTCTCTTTTCAAGGCCTGAGTTTCATAAACCAGCACAAAAGACAACACAGATAGTGGTGAGCACTGCTTCCCATGAGCAGAATCCCTTTGGACCAGAGGCAAGAGCAGCCTAAAGGATACGCGGTGATTGAGACCTCGGAGGGGGAAAAGCAAGGACGGCCTAGAAAATGCCAGAAAGACCTAGGAGGGGGCAGACACATGGAATTGAAACCAGAACAAATGCCTCAGGATGCTTCAAACATGAGCCCACACGGGGGCGGCCGCAGGATGGCCACCTCTGCCCTGCCAGAGCCTCTTTGTCTCCAGTGAGGGCCAGAGGGGCGGCTGCGAGCAGGAGCAGGCGCAGGAGCAGGAGCAGGTGCAGGCGCAGGAGCAGGAGCAGGAGCAGGAGCAGGAGCAGGAGCAGGAGCAGGAACAGGCGCAGGAGCAGGCGCAGGAGCAGGAGCAGGAGCAGGAGCAGGAGCAGGAGCAGGAGCAGGCGCAGGCCTGACAGCAGGGCCGCTGCCTGGAGGAGGGGAAGGGAGGCATCACTTCATTCCCCGGGAGGACTCAGGGGTGAGACGTGGGCGCCTGCCCACACCCCCTTGATGGGGAAAAGCCGGAGGCTGTCCAGCCCATTCAGGTTCGGAAAGCGAGGCTGGAGGGCTGGTGAGGGTAGAAGGGTGCCTAGGCTCCTCGCAGGGTCCCTTTCGGAGCTAATCTGCGCCCTCGCAGGGCCGTGTGGAAGCAGCCCTTGGGAGGCACAGCAACGTCTGTGCCTGTGGCTGCCGCCAGGCGAGAGTGACGGGCACAGCAACGTCTGCCCCGCGCAGCTCGGGGCAGCGCCCGCGAGGCCGCCCAGCCAACCGCAGGGCTCCCGCGCGCGCGGAGGCGGGGCTGGCCCCGGAGCCCCCCGCCCCTCCCCCCGCCCCTCCCCCCGCCCCTCCCCCCGGCCCCGGTGCGCCCCCACCCAGTTGCTCGGGAAACCGGCGCAGGAAGTCCCCTGGGTGCCGGTTGGAAAGCGTTGGCCGCCCCCCCCCCCCCCCCCCCCCCCCCGCCCTGGCTTCCTTCAGTTAGGCCCCTGGGCAGCCCAGGGGTGGCAAGAATCGAGGTCCAGGTGCCCTCACACTGCCGCAGGCCTGCTGGGAGGCTCTGTAGAGTTGGAGACCCCCAAACCCAAACTGTTGCCGAGGACTTGAACTGTAGCAGAGCCATATATTCTTGTGGTGACAGTAGCCTTAGGAAAAAAAATTCTGTCTCTAGGATGAATAGATCAGAGCTACACTAACCCTAAATAGTGTAACTGGCCCATGGGGTGGCCCTTGAGGGGAGCTCTAGAAAATGTCAAACCTTGTCCTGGGAAGGGGGTGATACAGTGGATATTAAACTGGGTGACGTTTGTCGTTACACCCATAGATGCTGAGCTTGGGCTTCCAACTGGACAGATCACTAGCTCAAGGCCGAGGACTTTTAGCCAGACTTTCTGAGTACAGGAAAGGAGCCAACGTGCTTTGTGATGTTTGAGCCACCTCCCCGGGAGCCAACTTATCAGTTCACTGAAGCCTACGGCAATTAGGGCTCCTCTCCACCGACTCCGCCTCTGCGCCCAGCTCACAGATTCCTGTCAGCACCAGCAGGCCCAAAGGTTCCTACTATCCAGGACATAACTGTTCCTTCTGTGCCTTTTCTCTGTCAAAGCTGTCTCATCTCATCTCTTAGGATGCAGTGATGGTCCCCCCATGGTTCTTACTAGATAGGAGGAAATCTAATTCCCAAAATGACTTTGAAGTTACTTTGATGTTATTGGAAAAGTCACTTAACAGTTAAGAGTGCTGATAGGTTCAAGGGATTAAACAACAAAAATATTGCCTTCAGTGAGTTCCCTTTCTAGTGGAAGAATTCACTTTGCTCTCTAATTAGGGCAGGCATCTGACTAATAGTTTAAGCTGGGTATGTGAGCTGCATAAGGCTCTAAAGTTTGTTAATGAGACTAATGTTTGTGGTGATCCTAAGTTGGAACCCAGAGATGATATTAGACTGAATCTGGGTGTGTGCTCACCAGATTTGTCGGCACCGCGGGAGTGGGGGGCCCGTTACTGCAGATGCTGAAATCTCCGGAAGACCAACTGAGGTGGGGCACTCTTAAAATCTCTTTTAAAGTAGAGTAAGTCTATATATGAATATCCATGGTAGCAGTAGTAATCAGAGAAGACTTACCACAGTCATTAGGAATCCAAAGGAAAAGAGCGTGGGACGTCACTGGATAGTCATTTCAAGGGACGTGTGTGGAATTACAAAATTCCTTCTTCCTTTCTCCTGAATTAGTGCCCTGTCTCTAAGTGGGCCTGGAAGAGAAATAGTATGGCAGAGATAACTAAACAGCTGATGTGTAATTTTAAGGGCTGTTAAGAATTTGGGATCCAGTCCCGAGATTAAATACCCTTCTTCTGTACTCAAGGTCTGGAGAGTAATGTCAGAGCAGATGAGTCTTAGGCAGGTAGTCCCTGTAAATGGCATCTCCAAGCTCTGTTTAAATGCTCTTCCTAATAGGAAAGATACTAGATATATAATGTCAATTTTACATCTATGTTCTAAAATGCAAACATAAAAAAAAAAAAAAAGCAAACATCTTTTTTTGGTGATTTGCTTCTTTTTGTAACTTAGCTCTCCCTCCCTTTTAGCATCACTGAAGTGCCTAAAGTTAGCATGAGCAGTTTTATTCCCAAACTGAAAACCTGCCCTCTGGCTTGCTAACCTAGGTGTGCAGAGTGGTGGAATCTAGTGGGAACCTGGGGCTGAATTTGTAAGTACCCAAGTTTTGTTCTTTTGAAACTCCAATTGTGAGATCATCTGAGGAGGCCCCAATCCTTTGGAATCCAGATTAGATCTGGGAAGAGGGAGCGTGCAGAGGCGAAGGCCCTGTGCGAGCCTGGATTATGGTCAGATGATGGGGAAGAGACGTGAGCAATGCGTGGTAAAGATGTGCCGCAAGGACTCTTCCCCAGCCTTGGGGTGCTCGGCGGGGCCTGTGCTGTCACTCAAAACAGGCCCTGGAGCTGCTTTTTTGGAGCAATGTGATGAAAGACAAAACACCCGGTGTTCCCAGGGTTGGGTAAAGATACACACCCTGGAGAGTGTCAGTTCCTATGTTGATGGTAATTGGAAGAACTTTTGGATGACCTTGGAGAAGCCAGAGAATAGGTTAGGAAACACATGAATGGACGCTGCTCATCCATTGGGATAAGACAAGGGGGAAAGGGAGTTAATTCTGTTTACTGGACCCATGGGCCCTGCCTCTAAGTGTGGTCAGATGATACTCTTCTTAGCTATTGCTTCGCCTTTCACTTAGCCTTAGGTCTGTTGATCCTCACATTAAAGGAAAAACAGGTGGGTCTCTGAGCTTTAGAAAGCCCCAGGACCTGAGAACAAATACCCTTCATGTAGGGGAAGAGACTACCAGTGCTTAAGGCTGGGTTAACAGTCTGCCAAGGCTGAGCATGGGACAGAACAAAAAGCTTCTAGTTTTCAGCCTCTGATGAGAGAGCCTCTTTGGGGGGCTGGGTACTTTTGTGCAAGGTATTTAAAAACATCCATACCCTACAGGTGCAGCGAGTTCCCAGAGCGCGGGCCTTCTAAGGGAATTACGTTTTGTTATATATCTAGGTTTTGATGTTGTAAAACAGAATTTGAAGAAATAGCTGTTTTTCTCTAGAGTTTGAGGGGAACAAGGCTGATAGTTTAGGACTGGCTCTGGAAACCTTCTCTTTCATAGTTTCTTTCGAAGTCTTTTGTGACTGTTGAAGCTAAGTTGATGGGGAGGGATGGGGGAGAGGCCGGAGGCTTAAGGTTGCCTGGCCAGAGTCCAAAAGAACCTGGAACTAAGTCACTGGCTATATAGACACTCTAATCCGTAAGAGACAAAGCCAAGTGGAAGGTCACTGGCTCTATTTCTGTTGTTTTACCAAACATTCTGAAGAGTGTTGGGTTTGCTAAGGTGCTATCATGATCGATAGTGCTTTAAGTTGGATAGATATCTTGAAAACTTTGACAAAATTGCCAGAGTCCTTGGGTAGCATTTAAGTTTCGCTGATCTAGCCCAGCTCTCCCACCTCAAGCAGCAGTGGCATGAAGTCACCAAGCTTGCCCCTGTCCTTGCTCTTTGAGCAGATGGCCAAGGAGGGGCTCTGAGACACCAAGAATGTGGTCGGAAACTTTGTGGAGATTCTGAAACCGCTGGCTTACCAATGGATTAGGGGTTCTCGCCCTCCTTTCCTCTACTGGAGGTGTTTCTCTATGACTGCTTAACAAATCTCCCAGCATTTTAATCTTTTGTAAAGTTTAGAAGTTTGTTTTTTCCCTCTCGTATTTCCCTTTTGGTATATATGTTCTGCCATTTCCAAGATATTTTTGGCTCTCCTCCCAACAAACTTTCAGCTGGCTTTTTTTGGACAAGGCCAGATAATTTACAACTATGGTGAAAACAACAACACGTCAACATTTTGAAAATGTGTGTAGGTCTTTTTACTTTGGCATCTGGTTTGGTTGGTTTTCCTTTAAATGATGTCTAACTTCTGGACCCAAAGCCTGCAATTCTAATGATGTGCTTTCCGGTATCCTTGCCTGGGAGTGATGTTTGGAGAGCATGACTGTCAATAGCATGATGGGCTTCCATCCGTAGTCTCTCCTAGTCCCCTCACAAGAGAACTACTTGTTGAAAGGGCTTGCCATTGAGTTTCCCCTCGGTAAGCTAGCAAAGACCCTGATTCCAAAACCGAAACTATTAGGTGTTAAGATGTTTTGAAAAAGGAACAAAAGCCCTGTGTTCTAATTCTGGCACTGCCATTATTAGCTGTGTGAACTTCGGCAAATCTCCAGATTTCTTTGGGTTGTGGGTAAGATTGGGATATTAATTACCTACCTCCCAGGGTTGTTGTGAGGATTAAATATGCTCTGTAATCTGTCATGCTATATAAATGTTTGCAAATGTTGATTATTTAAGCACTATTTAAAAATATTCCCTGTCCACATAGCAGAGAATGCTGACATTTCTACCATCAGATCAAGGGTTTTCACTGTCATGTATTATATAGTTAAATTGCTGGAGCAAAATTTTATGTTGCTATGTAAGTATTTTTGTGTAGAGACCCAGCTTTTATCATTTTCCTAAAAAGGGGTTGATTACCCTAAAAAAAGCTAAAAGTGCTCTGGAACTGAAAAGCTGGCTTTGGTAATAGGAGTAAATTTATTGCTTCCAGAAGGTCCCTCTTAACATGTCTGCAGTAGTAGTTTCAATGGTTTTAGGTAGTGAAATTGTTAATGTGGCCTGATGACTGCAGAACATCTGAAACTGGGACTGAGAATCTTGGACATATAGTCAGTCACAGTAGCCACTGGATTATCCAGTTGCCCACAGTGTGAATGTGGGTGCGAAATGATTAACTAGATGGTCCCGTGAAAGTCACCTTGCCTCATGGAGTCCGTTACCTCATTTGTAAAGTGAGGCATTTGACCTTGAAGATTTCCAAAGTTACTAGTTGGAATTCTCTAGGAAAGTGAGATCAAAGCTGGACGTAGATGGAGACTTTCTGTGGCCAAAACTGAACTAGGCTTTTTGTGCAGGAGGGAAAAGAGGGAGTGTCTGCGTGAGGAGGGACAGAGGACCTGAGCAGCTCCACCCTCCACGAAGAAGGGCACCGCCAGCTTGCCGAGGGGAAGAGCCAGGTTCATCACGGCAGGAAGACAACTGGCTGGCTCCTCCTTACGATCCGAGATGCTGATGGCCCAGACACACGACCTCGCTTTCCATCGTGGGGCTGACTTGCCGGACACACGCTGTCCCTCAGGGAGCAAACTTGTCGCCTTTCCTGTACGCACAGAACCTCCAGTGCCCGCAGGAGTGGCTCCTGCAGCCTTCCCTCTTCCCACATCAGGTGCTTTGGCTCCTTCAAGAAAATGCGGCCCTGCAAGTTCCTCAAGACACAAGTAAGTTGTAGACATGGTGAGGCTCTTTGGAGAAGTTACGAGAACCTATCTCTAGGGAATCTCCATCCTCACATGAGGAATTTTATTATATAAACTTTTTTTTCTTTTTAAAGAAAACTACTATTGACACATTATCATTAACTAAAGTCCATAGTTTACATTAAGGTTTGCTCTGTGTGTGTGTGTGTGTGTGTGTGTGTGTGTGTTTGAACTGGGATGAGGCTAGTAAGTGTTAAATGCCTTTGTGCATCCTCTGAGTTGGTTATGTGTTATTGTTGTTTCGAAAAAACAAACTAGCTCTGTGTACTAGAGAAAATGGGAACAGAATTAAATTGTTTAGAATAACATAGCTTTATTTTGTGATTCTTTAGAATGGGGTCAATAAGCTTTTTCTGTAGTAAATATTTCTGTAGTAAATATTTTGGATAATATTTTAGGTCTTGCAGGACACATAGAGTGTTGCTTCTTTTTTTCTTCTTTTTATTTTTAATATTCCTTTAAAATATAAACTAGTCTTAGCTTACATTCAAAAATTTTGGTCTAGCCACCTGAGCTAAAAACGATTCTTTGTATTACAAAGTCAGCTATACAGTTGTAAAAATAAGTAGCAGCAGCAGCAACAAAAACATATGTGGCCAGCAAAGCTCAAATTATGTACTACTGGCCCTTTAAAAAAACAAAACAGAAAAACTTTACCAACCCTCTGTTCTAGAATATTGTTGCAAAACACTTTAAAAGGAGCATTATATTTTCATATACTGTATATAGCCCAGATTAAATTAAACCAAGAGTGGCAGCTTCTCCTCATCTGTAGTACTACTCCCTAAACAGGGATTTTTTTATTATTATTGATTTGAGAGAGAGAGAGGAAGGTAGAGGGATAGAGAGAAACATCGATGAGAGAGAACATCATTGATCGGCTGCCTCCTGCTTGCCCCCTGCTGGAGATCAAGCCTGAAACCCGGGAATGTGCCCTGACCGGGAATCAAACCTGTGGCCTCTTGGTTCATGGGTTGACGCTCCACCACTGAGCCACGCAGGCCGGGCTAAACAGAATTTTTTTTTAAAGAGTGTAATTATTAAAATGTGGTATGAAGAAGGAGCTGAGGATGTCAATTTTATTATTAGTCTGGAAATTAATTGATGGTCACTATGTTTGATTTCTCAGAGATTGAAAGACTTGGCTCCTTGGCTTGGAAGCAGTGCTGGTTGAGACTTGGTTCTTCGGAAACAGACAAGGTGTAGCCTTGACTGGTGTTGTCTTTAAGTCCCCACTTCAAGTGCATTTAACTGACACTTAGATAGCAGTAGTTATGGTCTGGGTATTATTCTAAAGGTTTTACCCTCTGGGTCCATCTCCTTGTCTATAAAATGGGGATGATATTGACATGAGTAATACCTTCTTCATGGGGTTGCTGAAGGGATTACATGTGGTTAATTAACCTATCGAAGATATTCATGGAGTGGTAGAGCCAGAATCTGGCTCTTAACTCTGTTATCATGCTAGTTTTCTTATACATTGAGCTCTCCTTCCTCAGCTTTCTCCCTTTCCCATCGGGTCGTCTTCTCTAGGTCTTCTAGATTGCCACAATGATGGAAATGAGATATGAATGAACAGTCCCTTTTAGTGACCTATGAAATTTAGAGCACTTTTAAAAGCGGTGTTCCATTTTTAATTTGTGGTAGAAAACAATGTTTTATTAATCTTCATTTAAATCTTGGTTGATTTGTCTGGCTGGGCGTGGCTCAGGGGTTGAGCATTGACCTAGGATCCAGGAGATCACAGTTTGATTCCTGGTCAGGGCACGTACCTGGGCTGCGGGATCGATCCCCAGTCGGGCGTGCAGGAGGCAGCCCATCAATGACGACTCTCATCAGTGATGATTCTATCTCCCTCTCCCTCTCCCTTCCTCTTTGAAATCAATAAAGATATATTTAAATAAATAAATAAATATCTTGATTGATTTAATCTCTCTTTAAGAATTTAAAACTTTACGAGTGAGGAGGGCCAGCATGTTTTGGAGCGGCGAAGAAAGACAGGAAGTATAACACTAAAGAAACTAAGAATTAGGAAAGCTTCCACCTTTTTATTTTCCTGTGACCTGAAAACAGATTTGAAATTTAGAGGTAGCTAAAGAGCTTTCCCTAGCTTAGCTTCATTTGAGTCGATTTTAATCACTTTGTGTTTTTTTAAATGAACCTCTCTGGGGTAACCATTGACCACATATGAATTACAACACTGACCATTTTTAAAGCTCAAGAAACAAAATAACCAAAATCAAAATGTCACTCATTGTAAACTACTTGCCAGATTTATTTCTCATAATGTGCACATCACCAGGGACACTGATTTTCTTTGTAGGGAATGGGCACGGATGCGTCTGTCCAAGGCTCAGTTCCACGCAGACCCACATTACTGAGTCCCTCCGTTGGCTAGTTCTTGTGCACTGCCCTGGGCCAGGCCTGATTTGGTTCTCCCTGATTTGGTTCTCCTGGTTCTTGGTTTTCCCCTTTCTACATAAATGCATTACTTTCTTACCAAACCCCTAGTTGTATGGCTTTACATAGATACCAAGTAGTGTTGGTTTCTTTTTGTCTGGCCCAGTGCTTGACGTATAAGGTCACCAGGGAAAACTAGTGTTACCAGGCTATATAGGCTTTTCGGTTTTTCTTGAGATTTTAGGGAACTTGTGTGCCCTGTGGGGTGTCTAAAGCCGTTTCTGTTTGCCCAGATATATCCTTTCCCAAGTACCCTGGCTCTGAAGTAGCAACTTTTTAATTTATTTAAATATATCTTTTATTGATTTCAGAGAGAGGAAGGGAGAGGGAGCGAGACAGAGAGAAACATCAGTGATGAGAGAGTCACTGACCGGCTGCCCTCCGCACGCCCCTGACTGGGGATCGAGCCCGCAACCCCGGCATGTGCCCTGACCGGGAATCGAATCCCGACCGTCTGGATCCTAGGTCGACGCTCAACCGCTGAGCCATGTCCGGCCGGGCTGAAGTAACAACTTTTAATACACTAGCTCCATTTAAAAGCTCCAACCTTGTGTCTTCATTTACTGATGACTCAAATTTATTGTCCACTTAAAGTAGCTCTAGTTCTCTCTCTCACCAGAAGTATCTATTTCTTGAAGGGGCGGTACTCTACAACAGAAATAACACATCTTCGTTTTGGTAAATCTGGAAAATACAAATAAAGATTAGAATCATGTATAATCCAACCATCCAGTCAACTTGCTGCTAACACTTTAGTGGAGAGCTTCACAGTGTTTGCCATATATACATTTTTCTCCCCAGAAACGGAGTCACTTAGTACAATCCTGTCCTTATAAACTTTAAAATTTTTTCTGAGCTTATAGTCTTTTATAACATCAATTTTTATGCTCTACACACAGGTATGCTTTAATTTATTCAATCTGCTGTTGTCCACAGATCCCATTCCAGGAGGATTTTAATGTAGGAGATGAGTGAACACCAACTAGAGACACTGAGATCAAGGGCCCCGTGATCTGATGTTTAACTGTCTCTTGATGGGAAGACAGGTGTGCATTTGTGGTCAAGTATGGGATAGATGGGCTCTATCATGTGGAGACTTCTTTGAAATTGTTCATTTCCACTCATGGAACAAATAGTGCTGTTATTTGCCCAGTACCAAGGTATGTAAATGTTGCATTAAAACCTTCTTGAGGTATCTGCTGTTTCACAATATATATACTTCACAGTGATATTAGGGCATTATAATAAAATGTGCTTTTGATGACATGAACTGAGAAGGCATTTATTTCTATAAAACATCTTTCAAAAACAATACAAATTAAGTAATATTGAGTTCTATTTGTAACATAAGGATTTCTTCATGCTACCTGGGATGCAAAAATGTCATATTATTTGGAGACCTCACTAATAAAGGGAAGCAAGAAGAAGTGTTCTATATTAATCACTAGAGGGTCTTTCAGTATTTAGACTATACCAAGGACCCCACGTCTTAACTCTTGACAAAGGGCTCAGGGGAGTGTGAGTAACTTTGTTGTTTAGTCTGCTGATTTTCTTTGAAGATGGAAATCGCAGCTATCCTGGTAGATCCAGAATCCATCTCTTATTCAATTTGGACAGTTCAGCCTTACAGCTTTGTTGGGTCTCTGTCACCCAGTCAAACACAGTGGCTAAGAAGGGGGTTCTTCAAGCTGGTTTGTCCCCACCTGGCTTGAAACATACAAATGGTGTTAACTTTCAAATGAGCAGGAAAATATGACTCAAGAAGACTGTCCAACTATACTCTATAAAGAAAGGGAACTTTTAAGGTGAAGTGGCCAGCGCAGCCCAGGGTGACTAGGCTTTGGGGACAGGTCCATGAAGTTGTTGGAGCTTCAAGTAACTTCTGAAAAGGGCGTTAACATCGCAGACTTTAGGCTTTTGCAGCAGTGTTTAGATCCTAGCCCTGTAGTTACAGTCCACGCATGTAACTTCAGGAGGAATGATTTAAACTCTCTGAGCCAAAATGTATCTTTAAAAGTTATGTAGTTATAACTATGCAGGATTGATGGCTTCCATAAGGGATATTTTGTAAAGGGCTTGGCTCAGAATAGGTGCCCACTATAGTTGTCTTTCTTCCATATTTTCCTTTTGAAGTTCTCATCTGTGTCTAAAAATTTTAACCTGATAGAGTAACAATGAGTGTGCTTACAAAATACTACTGTTACCTTACTACTACTAACAAAAAAATAGATAAGATTTACTAAGTAAATGCAAAACACTGTCTCATAGTGACTTTACATGGATTACTAATCAGCATAACCCTTGGATGTAGCTATAACTATTATCTTCACGGAATAGATGAATAGAAAAAAACTGAGGCTTAAATAAAGAAATTTGCCCAGGCTCACTACAGCTGGGTAGTGATGGAGCTGGAACAAGAACCCAGGCAGCCTGTGTTTTCTAAAAATGAAAAATCAAAATAAGTAATATTTAGTCCCCAGGGTCCACCATGAAATTGGAGCAGAGGTATGTTGCAAGTCAGATAACTATAGTTGTTTACTTCTGATTCTTCACCGTTAGCAACAGGTGACAAAGTTTGTCAATTTACAGCATTTGCTGACTTACCCATAACCTGAAATAATTTGGTAGAGTTGATTGTGGCTTTCAAATCAGGATCAGTAAGTCAAGTATAGCCAAGGGAGAGTAACCGCTGAGATGATATTTAAAATGTTGGATTATTTTCTAGCAACACTGTGTTGTACTTAGATGGCCAAACAGACGATATGGTTTATACATCCATATGGTCCTTGAATCTTTCTTACAGCATCCCCACCTCATGGTTGTCCAGACTGTTTGAATACCTCCAAAGACGGGGAGCACACAACTTCTTAAGGAAGCGCTTTTCACCTTGAGAGAACACTGACTGAAAATTCTGCTCAGTGGTGTATTAAGGACCAAAATGTGAAGAAGAAACACTTTTAGTTTAAAACGACATAAGAAAATAGAGAAAAATATCTTTATGACCTTGGGGCAGGGAATTATTCCTTAAGCAAAATCACAAAGGAAAAATGGATACATCTGATTACATTAAAAATTTAAAACTTTTATTTCTCAAAAGATATCATAAAAATATGAAAAGCAAGTCACATGGAGATGATATAGCACTTAAAAATGACTAAGAAGCAGTGTCTAATGTGTGTGTATGTGTATAAGAGAACAAACAACACAAAAAGAGGAACAATTGGAAGAATCTAGACACTCCCCAGGGGAAAAAAATGGAGACTGTTTTGATTAATCTTGATTTTTGTTTGTTAGTTTCATAAGCATTTAATATTTTTATATGTTTTTGTTGATTTCAGAGAAAGGGAGAGAGAGAGAAACATCAATGATGAGAGAGTCATTGATCGGCTGCCTCCTGCACGCCCCCGCCTGGGGATGGAGCCCGCAACCCTGGTCTGTGCCCTGACCTCCTGGTTCATGTGTCGATGCTCAACCACTGAGCCACACCAGCCTGGAGCCTGATAAACATTTAATTGTAATAATATTAGTCTGCAATTCTTTGTAGCTCTTTCAATGTGGACAAGAACAAGTTTGGTGGGAGTGTTTTTTTTGAAGTTGTTTCATATGTTTTTTGTAAACTGTTTTCAAAAGCTATACCTTCAAATGTAAATACAGACTTAATGTGCTTTAGCAAACTAAGCAAATTTGGAAATGTAACATGGGAAACTTAAGCCAAGGAAATTATTTTAGTAATAATAAAAAAAATTTACTGAGTCCTATTATGTACCTTGTGCTTTCTAAATCCAATCTCCAATCCTCACAAAATGGAAGTAATAGATACTGTTACTCTCACTTAATGGGTAACAGTGGAGCTCAGAGGGTTTTCCTAACTTGGCCAAGGTCACACACATAGCAAGTGAACCTAAACCTGAGGGACTCCAAAATCCACTGCCTTACTTGTGCCCTGAAGGAAGATCACACAAAAAGGGCACATGACCAAGCCTGCGCAGTCACAGAGGGCTTTCAGGAGGAAGTGATGTTTGAACGTAGTCCCAGCAGGATGAATAGGAGTCTTGAAGGCTGGTGTGTGTGTGTGTGTGTGTGTGTGTGTGTGTGTGTGTGTGTGTGTGTGTGTGTGTGTGTGTGTGTGTTTTGCAGGGCAGTGGGGGCTGGGAGGATCATATGGAAGGGATAGAAGTGAGGGAATATCTTGCTTTCAGAGAACAGCAAGTAAAGGATCAAGGGCACTTTATGACTTACAAAGTACTTGCCCGTGAACGTTCCCATGCTCTCTTCAGAAAGGAATTATCATCTTGCCCATTTTACCAATGAATATAAGGAACAATGGAGGTGACCTGCGCAAGGACACAGGAAAAGTAAATTGCTGAACTAGAGCTCAGTGTCAGCTTTTCTGACCCCAGATCCTGGGCTCCTTCTGTAGCGCTGTGGCAGTTACAAATCTTCACTGTATGATTTCAATTCTAACCTTACTTCTGGTTTTATCGCATCTTCCCTGCTATTGTTTTCCTTCTGTTCCAATTATTTCACCTACTTCTTTTTTATTTTATCTGATCATGTTGTATATATTTTTGTAAGCTGCTCAAACTAACTTTCAGTGACCCAGGACATAAATTGAAAGAAAAGCCCTTCAATACCCACAAAATAGAGATTGTTTCAATGTTTTATATTCCCTTCCATTTGGGCCTTAGGGAACCACATCATTACCCAGTCGTGATGCTGAGGCATATATAGTTTTGTACATTGCTAGTTTCATTGAATGCTCCATCAGACACACGTTTCTGTGTTGTTGAGTCTTCTTGATGATGATGTTCCAAGACTGTGTTTCTTTCTGTAAAGTGGCCCTGGCTATTCCCACACCACTGGACACTTAGACTGGTTCTTCGCTGGTTTTCCAAGGCTAGTGAAACTCCTGAAGGACTTCTCACTGTCCCAAGTTCCCACTGGAGCCTCTTTAAGGACCTTCACACCTTGTTCTTTCCATTCTATGTATCAATTTTTTTTTTAATGAGGTAACATTGGTTTATGACATTTAAGTTTCAAGTGTAGAATACATTATAAATTGTTATTTGTATACACTCACCACCAAGTCTAGTTCATTCAGAGTTCTTTACTCAGCTAATTACAAGTCTGATTTTTACCTGGTCAGGATCTAGCCTTTGATACAGTCCCTGGGTCTCTGTGATGTAATCACCTTCAATCCTGTTTTGGAACAAGGGATGGTTTAGATAAAGAGAATGAATACACTTCCTGGAGGGCAAGGATTCTGTTTACAAATGGTATTGAGACTGGCTGGGCCTCTCTTAGATGGATGGCAATGTCCTTTAGTTACTTCTTGAGCCTCTCCAAGATTAGGTTTTCCTTCTGGTACTCCCCAGATCAATGCCTCTGCACCTATGCCAGTCAATGCCAGCCCACAGCAGGAACCTAGAGAACAAATTGATCATCCACTGTGTGCCAGCTCCAGGAACAGCCCCCAGCCTCTTCCCACACCATATAAGCCAGATGCCAGAAGCAGTCTGGGGAGCCATACTCTCTGTAATTGTGTGCTCCTTGGTGCGTCAAGCTCCTTCCCTCTCCCCTTTCCTCTCACCCTGTATTTAGTAAACCTCCTCTGAATCTGTTTTGTCACCTCCCTTGATTTCTATCCTGGGGGTTGGGGGCAAGGACGCCTCTGCAGATGACAGCACAGCACTAATATAACTAGTGACCGCCTGCTTATGACAATTGCATGTTTTAATTGATTAGGTGCTTGTGTAAACAAGGTGTATAGTTTCAACTCAAAGCCTTGGAAAAAGGGTCTCTTTCTCTTTTATCTAGCTGCCTAGAGAGGAAACGGGTCTAGGATAAACAGCTTTGAAGGAGGCACTATAGGAAAGTGGTTATAAGCAGAGAAAATGAAGAGCCACGTGGATCTGGGTTTGAGTCCCAGTTTTGTTCTTACTGGATGTGAGCCTTTGGACAAGTTGTTTATCTTCTATGAGCCATAGTTTTTACATCCTGACCTTCTTTGGAGGGTTGTTTAGGGATTAAATAAGACCCAGTAATTATACAATGAGTGTTCAGGAAAAATTATTATTGGGATAGGCTTTTGTACTAACAACTTCAAAGCTTTGAATGTAAGGTGATGGTGGGCCTCATGTGGTCATGAGGCACAAACAATGAAGCAAGTGAAGTGATGAGCATTTTTCCACTGAGGGGTTGCTTTCCACACCTGTGACTTCAGAATCAGGAAGGAAGCCAAGCCTCTAACTATGGACACAGCCTGCCGCTATGAGTTTAAATGAATGAATGACTGGAGTGCATCCCTGGGTAAGTAAATTTTTTTTGTATCTTACTTTCTCTTCTGTAGAATATTGATTCGTGGAAAACTAACAGTTTTGGAAAACCCTCTAGATAGAGACCGTGTTAGTAGCCATGCTTATGTTGTTCTAGGAACATGGAAGTGCTCATAGCACAGTAACTCATATCCCATGTCCTGCTTTCAGTAGTATTTACCCACTGATGAAATATGTGTTCATGTCACAAGGACCTTCAGGGGGTCTAACTGGAAGTGAGCTGGCACATCGGTAGAACTTAATGCAGGTGGGCTCTGCTTTAGAGAAGACCATTCGCCCACTAATTTGCAGATTGGCCTGAGGAATCAAAGAAAAATGATTCCGTCAGAGCCCTGGGGACTCCTTTGCTTCCAGGTGAGGCTTCAGCAGGAATGGTTACTGCTCTCTGGCTGCATATGGATTCAGGTTTGCCCCATCATGAACACATCTACTAGAGGAAAAGCATTAATTACTAACCCAGGGAAAACATTAATTCTCCTTAAGGATTTGGAAATAATAGTACTTATTCCAAAGCAAGGACAGTGGAAAGTATTTAATACTAGACTAAGTTGTTTTAAGAATTAATATTCTGGTGTAAAATGCAACACTAGCCACACACACAAATAGTTTGAATGATCCTAGACAAGTCTCTTAACCTTAGCCTCAGTTTCTCCTCTGATCAACAGAAGAAATGTCCACCTTACTGGCTTGTTGTAAGAAAGAAATGGAGCCCGGCCGGGCGTGGCTCAGTTGTTGAGCATCGACCTAGGATCCAGGCGATCGGGGTTCGATTCCCGGTCAGGGCACATGCCCGGGTTGCGGGCTCGATCAATGACTCTCTCATCATTGATGTTTCTGTCTCTCTCTCTCCCTCTCCTTTCCTCTCTCTGAAATCAATAAAGATATATATATATAAAAAAAAAAGAAATGGAATAACACAGTTAGAGAGAGATGTAGTTAAAAGCACCTCACAGTCATAAGACCTGGATTGTAGATCAGGTTCAACACAATATAATCCATCAAATGTTTACTGAGCACTTATTCTATGCCTGGCATTGTATCCCCAGGTGCTGAAATTGGATAAGAGATAAATAAGACAGCCTCGCTTGTCCTTACATGGGGCAACTGGGCTGGCTGGAGGCAGACCCAGGTTCTGGATCGTAGCACTTGTATGTTTTACATATATTCATAATAGGTCCCCCAAACTCCACTCTGGTTGAGTTGCTCCAGTCCTTGCCCTCAAGAAACTGGTAGTCTATTAGGGAAGACAGATCTGTAAACCAAAAGTGCTAAAGCAACATGCTAAATGCAGCAATGGTGGAACACAGAATGTGTAGAGAGGGAGCAAGGAGGGGCTGATGAGCTGTGGTGGGCCGTTGGGTAAAGGGTCCCGAGGGGATGATGTCTGGCTGAATTATGGAAAATAAACAGGAGTTCCCACAGAAAGGAAAAGCGGAGAAAGGGCATTTCAGGTAACAGGAAGCATCACACACACAGCCAAATAAACAGGAAATTGCTAGTTCCTGGTTGTACCATTAGCTAGCTTTATGTAACTTTTATGGAATTTCCTCAAGTCCCTCTGGCACTTCCAGTTTTCTCATTTTAGAAAATAAAGGTTGGGGGTGGAAAGAGGCAACCTAGATTTTCTGTAAGGCACTTTCTAACTGGATACCTTCATGCGGGGCAGAGAGAAAAGGGCTAGCTTTGGAAAGATCAAGTGTTATTTTTAGGGCATGAGCCTGGAGCCCCATGTTTTGTGACAGTCAGGATGACAGGCGGAGCCTGCAGTCATTGGGGGAATTTGCATGCATTAATTCACCCACTTCACCAGCACCTAGGGCATTGTCCGAGCCAGGCCCCGTGCTGTTACTGAAGCAGAGACGGGTAAATAACTAATAGAGGAATTCCACGGAAACCATATTGGTCTATGGGGGTATATGGGGGGTGGGGGGCGACAGTAAAATAGAAGCCCCTGGGGCATGTAAGTCACCTTCAGGGCGCCAGGATTTAGCTCTTAGCAAAACGGGAATTTCCAGTTTCCTCCTCCCGCTGCACCCTCTCCAAGAGGCCGCCGCCTGGGGGCTGCGCACCGTCCCTCGGCCGCACGGCGAGGCGCGCTCTGCACCCACAGCCTTCCACAGGCCTGCGGGGCTCCGGGCACGCAGAGCGGGTGCAGTTCCCGGGGCTGCCGGGCGGCGCCAGTTCCCGCAGCCGCTTCGCTCACGTCCGAGCACCGGCCGCGGGGCCGACACGCGCCTCCGGGAAGGGGCGGGGAGGCGGGCCGTCGGGGCTCCAGGGGGTGGGCTCCCGGCCAGGGGCGGGGCCCGGGCGCCGTATAAGAGAGGCAGGCGCGCACTGTCCCGGACGCGGTGCTGAAACTGGCCTCCCAGCCGGGACCTGGAGGCGGCGGACACTGACCCTGCAAGTCGACCCAGAGTGACTGAGGAAGGAGAAAAGGTCTGATTCCTATTTTGTCGTTTATTTAGTACCAATGAATGGAAGGCGGGGCTGGTGTGTGGGTGCTCGAGAGCGCGGCTCACACTGGCCTGGGTGGCAGGCGCGTTGGCATCCTCGGAAGGCCCTGGGCAGGGGGTCCAGCCAAGCCTCCAGGGGCCCCAAGTGCCCAAACTCAACAGCTTCTCTCTCCCCCGCAGGAGCGCTTCTTCCCGCCGCTCCCCGCCGCGCATCGGACAATGCGGCTGCTCGGGAAACTCCGCGCCTCGGCCGCGGGCAGCGCCGCCCCGGAGCCCGCCTTCTCCAACGTGCTCACCCCCGGCCGCATCCCCGAGTTCTGCATCCCGCCGCGGCTGCCCGCACCCTGCGCGCCCGATTCTCCGCCCCCGGCCGCCGCGGTGCCCCGGCGGTGCGCGGCTGAGCCCGACCTGTGGCCCCGAGGGGCCGACGACGGCGCGGGGCGCACGGACTGGGACCCGCGCTCGCAGGCCGCGCTCTCGCTGCCTCACCTGCCCCGCGCGCGCACCGCCTACGGCTTCTGCGCGCTGCTCGAGAGCCCGCACACCCGCCGCAAGGAGTCGCTCTTCCTCGGGGACCCCGGAGCCGCCGCGCTCCTGCAGCCGGACGCCGCCCCGCCTGCGCTCCGCCCGCGGGCCCGCACCTACGCCGGCGGCGGAGGAAGAGACGCCCCCGTCGAACCCCCCAGCGGCGCCCCCGGAGACACCCTCCCACGCCGGAGCGCGCTCTCCCCGCGGCCCCGCGGCCCCCGCCTCCTGCGCGCCCCCGAAGGGCTGCTGAGCCGCGCGCTGCGGGCCCGGAGGAGTCGCGGCCTGGCCCGCGCCCGCTCTGTGTCCAGCGAGGACCTCAGCGCCAGCTCGGGGTCGCCCGCCCGGGCCCTCTCCGCGTCCCCTCCGTCGGCCCCCGGCCCGCGGCCCGAGCGCTTGGAGGCCGAGGGCACCGTGGCTCTGGGTCGCGCCGGAGGCGCCCTGCGCCTGGCGGCCGAGTACAGTCCGGCCAGCGGGCGCCTGTGCCTCCGCCTGCTGCGCCCCGAGGGCCCCGCCGGAGGCCCGGCCCAGCCCCGCACCATCTGCTGCCGCGTCAGCCTCGTCCTGCAGCCGCCGGGCAAGACGCGCGCGCAGCGCGGCGCGGTGGTTCGGCGGAGCCGCAAGGCCGCGTTGGACCAGGACTTCTGCTTCGACGGGCTCCCGGAGGACCAGCTGCGCCGCCTGGCCGTGCGCGTCAAGGCGGAGGCCGCGGGCCGCGGGCTGGAGCGGGGCCGCCTGCTGGGCCAGGGCGAGCTGCTGCTGGGCGCGCTCCTGCTGCTCTGAGGCGCCAGGCCTCGGCCCGCCCGGGGCGCTCTGTGCCCGCCGGGGGCCCTCGGACACTCACAGCCGTTTTGTACAAAATAAACGTTATTTATTCATTTTTCTATTTATGATCTTGCTTTGTTGACATTTTATTTCTTGGATGTCTGCTTTTGTCATTGTTTGTTGGTAGGGAAGTAAAAAATAATGACGCCCTCCTCTATTCACACCTTCCAACCCCCTTTTCCAGGCTGGAAGAGAGAAGGGAATGACACCCAGCTGCATTGCTTTTTCTTCCTGCTTTATATCCATGCTGAATGGTTTATGGGTTTAAAAATAAAAGCTATTCCTTCAGAGTCACGCCCAACGCTAAGATTCATATGTAGCACACACACGCGCACAGCGACAGACCTATAATGAGGTAACCTTAATGGGAAAAGAATTCCTTTCCAATTAAGAAAGAACAGAATTCTTTTGAAAGCGAATCTTCAAAAATTGCTGAGGAAAAGGAAAACCGAAGGCCCTAACTCTGGATAGTGATGTAGGGAATATATACTCCTCCCTTCCTTCTCCAGAAGGAGCCCTGGGGAATCTTGTTATGTCAGAACAGGAACCTTGCCTTCCTGAGAAAATTGATATTTTTGTGGCATTATTTCCACCTGGCTATGTGTCTAAATTACATAGTATTTAATGGCTTTGCTATAGCACTTCCCAGATGAGTTGGAATTTAAACTGTTTTTTGAACACTGGGTTCTAAGAGAGAGCTTTTAAATCCAATTTCTTTTCATTTGTTGACTCAACAAACAGACCTGAGCCCACTAGAAACTGATTATGCCCAAGAGGGTTTGCCCTTCACCAGAGGCATCTATGTATGGTGTGGTGGAAAGCACAATGGGGGGTGTGGGGGTGAAGACACATAGGCCTCAGTATGTTTATGCCACTTGCCCCTTGTTTGAAACAGGAAAAATCCGTTAATCTCCTCCAACTTCATTTCCTACATCAGTGAAATGGGGGCATTAATACCTACCTCACAGGGTTTTGTGAAAATATGCCTAATATTCCAGTAACCCTAAGTACATATGAACTATGACAGTATACTTCAAACGGTGCTCAAGAATGTTCCAGAAAATGAACTCCTTCGCCTCTCCTTTATTTCCAGTTATTTCTTCCTGTCCCTGCCGGGCCCCTGGCAGAATGGTTGGCTTCTTGAGACTGATGGGGGGGTGTGTGTGCAGGGGTGGGAATATAGAGCTCTGTAGGACCAGAGCGGTAACTGTCCTCCTAAAAGATAATCTGCGTTCATTTGGCATCAGAAATGCCTTTAACAGTGTTATTACTCGAATGAGATTCTGGTCAGAACAAGTAAAATAAAACCCTAGATTTTGAACATAATTTCAAAATGGACAAATTAGCTCTTAGAAATCATCTAATCAAACGGCTTCTGAACTTGAGAAAATACCGCGGAGGTGACTTGTCCGAAGCCATATAGCTAGTGACTGACTGAGCTCAGGCAAGAACCAGTGGTCCTGACTCTCCGAGGACCGGCCTACCCTTCGTTCTCTCAGTCGGCAGTTATTTGTCGAGCCCTCACTCTGGGACAGGCACAGCACTAAGCCCGGGGCATGCCGCTATGAACAAGGCCGACAAGGTCCCTGCTTTCCCAGGGCGTCGTTCTGGTGGCGAGAGCCAAACAACAGCCAAGCTTTGTTATCACAGATCGTGGTGACCAGCATGAAGACAATAAACTGAGGAGGGTGACAGACACTCTCTGGGTGGAGGAAGTGGCAGGCAGGATGCTCTCAGAGATCAGAAAAGGTCTCCCTAAGACCTGAGGAAGGAATATTCACTAGAGGAACTTACTCTATCCAAAGAGCCACTTAATGTGTCCGGTAAGTCCTTAATCAAAACCAGAATTCTTGATTTTCCCCTCCCAAACCTCCCCCTCCCTTGGTTTTCCTTATTTCTGTCAATGGCACCATCATTCTTCCTTTCGTGCAAACCAAGAACCTGGAATCATCCTTAACTTCTCTCTCGCATATTCCACTTTCCTCAGATGTAAATGTCACCTCTTTAGAGCATCTTCCCCTGGCCACCCTATCGAAAAACAGCATCATTGTCACTATCCCGGCTTTATTCTTCTTCATTGCACTTATCACTCCCTAATATTATATTATATACTTTTGTTTTTTCTTTGTTTATTTTCTCTTCTTTTGGAATGTGTACTTTATAAAAGCAGGAACTTTGTTTCTTTCTAGTGCCTAGAACAGAGTCTGGCATAGAGTAGACGCTCAATAAATATTGGTTGAGGGTTGAATGAGTATAAGAAGAGATGAAACAGATAAGAGCAGAGGACCTAGGACCAAGCCTTGAAACAAGCCAACATTTAGAAATTCAACAAAGGAGGAAAACTCAGCGTGGGAGAAGTGGAAGCAGCAGCCAGTGAGGCAGGGGAAAGCCCAGGGGAGTGTGGAGTCATGGAAGCCAAGATAGAAAAGTATTCCAAGAAGGAGGGGATATTCAATTCATTTAAATCTTGCAGGGTTACTCTCTCCCCCTCCACCCACCCGCCCTCCTCCATCCCTCTGACATTCGTCAGTCTCATCTATGCTTCCATGTCATTGAATCTATTCTGTTCATCAGTTTATTAAGTTCTTTAGATTCCATGTATAAGCGAGATCATGTGATGTTTGTCTTTCTCTGCCTGGCTTATTTCACTTAGCATAATATTCTTCAGGTCCTTCCATACTGTCCCAAAGGGTATGAGATTCTTCTTCTGCATATATGCACAACCCAAGGACACGGACAATGGTGGGGAGAGGGACTGGGGAGGGGGAAGGGACGGGGTGGAACGGGTCATTGGGGAGAAAAAGGGACATCCGTAATATTTTAAACAAAAATAAAATTAAGCCCAGCCGGGTGTGGCTCAGCAGTTGAGCGTCGACCTAGTATCCAGACGATTGGGGATTCGATTCCCGGTCAGGGCACATGCCCAGGTTGTGGGCTTGATCAATGACTCTCTCATCATTGATGTTTCTCTCTCTCTCTCTCTCCCTCTCCCTTCCTCTCTCTGGAATCAATAAAGATATGTTTAAAAAAACCAAAAAAACAAAAAACAAAAAAGAACAAAAAAAAAAAAAAATCTTGCAGGGAAGTCAAGAAAAATTGAGACTAGAGAAATGCCTAGTGGCATTGTCAAGATGAAGGTCAGCAATAAACTTATCAAGAGGAGCTCTATGAGAGTAAACTCAAGTAACCCTTATTTTACTTAATCATGGTCCCAAAGCACCAGAGTAGTGATGCTGGCAATTCGGATGTGCCAAAGAGAAGCCTTAAAGCACTTCCTTTAAGTGAAAAGGTGAGTATGTATAGGAAAAAAACATGATATATATAAAGTTCTATGCTATCCATGGTTTCAGGCTTCCACTGGGGGTCTTGGAACATATCTCTCTGCAGATAAGGGGACTGCAATATTTTATTGACCCAAATTGGGTTGTAATCCCAATCATGAATCATTCCTTGCAAGGGGAACAGTGTTAGTCTTACAGTTATGGGGGCTCTCTCAGGCAGGAAGTCTGAGGTCAGAAGGCCCTAGCTTCAAATCTAGACTCTGCCTCCAGGTACTAGGGCACATGCTTAACTTCTTTGAACCTTGGTTTTGTCTTTTCTAAAACACTGGGTGTGAAGATTGCAAGGGTTAAATAAGATCATTGCATTTAGTCACAGCAAGATCCATAGTAACAGGGGTAGGCAACCTTTTATTTTCAAATATAAATTGAACATCCCCTCTTTAGCTCATGCAGGTGAGTAGAATTTTGCTGAATGGCTTTTATATGCATCTGTGGTTCTAGTCTTAGGTCTGTACAAAGGGCACTCTACTGGGAACACGTTTGGGTGGCTGCACTAAATGACACAAACACAAGGAATTACATCTTTCCATTCTACTGGTTGTACAACTTCGGGCCCCATCTGCCATGTTCCAGAGAGAGAGGAACAACAGCTCAGCTGATGTGTGCTGCTAAAATCCAAGCATCGCTGTGAGAAGCTTTCCATCACCTGTGAACGTCAAGGCCTTGATAAGATACCCTCATATGACCAGACACTAATATTTATCCTCATAGGGAAAATCCATATTTTATTTTATTTGGCAAAACAAATAGGATTCCTTTCCCAGACTGGTAACAGTTCCTGATTTTACAAAGAACCAATGTCTCCTGCCTCCGTCTGTCTGTCGGGAGGGGTGCTTCACTTGTCTGAACTGTCCATGCAGTGTCTGGATCTTTGTCTCTTCCTCCTGGTCACCTGGCCCAGAGCCAGCATAGCCTCCGCCTTTATTCACTCTGCTCCACACTGCCCCCTTCTAAATGCTTTAAATTTATTAAGATATTTCTTCCTCACGGCAACCTATTCCTGCTTTGTAGATGAGCAAATTGATTGACTGTGAAATCTAGTAACTTGCCCAAGGTCACAGGACCAGGAGGGGCAGAGCTTAGATTTGAAGCCAGGCAGGCTGGCAGGAGAGCTCGAGCTCCTGACACCAGTTCCCTCTGTGGAGCGCCAGACAGGAGGGCTGGGGTCCTGTAGGAGGCCGCGGCTGCTGGGCTGGGAGTTGAGGGACAGTGAGATGGTAAAGAGAGAGGATCTGAAAACAAACTTAATTCATCTCACAGTTTTGTAGGCACTAGCCCGAAAAGGTAAATCCTGCACAAATCAGGGCTTAGAGAGACTGTTCTAATGCAGTTTACCCTGCACCAGGAATCAAATAGAAATGTTTTCTGAACATGGATATCTTAAGGGCACTTTAACATCAAATAAGAAGTAGCTACATCCTTTGAAAGGGGACAAATAACATACCAATGAGCAGGAAAAGAGCATAAAAAACTTGAAGAGTCCCAAATGGAACATCTGATGTGGTTTTGTTTCCATGCAGATCACGTGACAGAAAACTCCAAACAGCTTAATCAGTTCTGTTCTTTGTGTTTCCATTCACCACAATGCGGTCATGGTCACAATGTCACTTTTGTTCCAATGAATAGAAATACAGAAAGGGAAAGGTGAGAAAAATAGGAGCGGTTGGAGGGAGGAGAGGAGGGGAGGTTTTCTGATATTCTTGGCTTACAAAGTGCGTTATAGCCCGTGCTCTGTTTTCCTTTCACAACAGGCCATTGCTGGGTTCCCCCTTTTCTAAGAAGAGAGAATGTTTATGGAACATGAGAGAAGGTTTATGGGGCACTTATTCTGTGCCGACTTCGAGGAATTTAGAATCTTGGAGGCGAGGAGGCGTGTCTCCAGGGCAAGACACGTGGAAGCCAAGCCATCAACAGAGGTGGAGGCAAGAGGAAGAAGGCGGGCTAGCTCTGACTTCCGAGGGCCCCCCAAGGGCCAGGCTGTTCTGCTTTCTCCCTCTTGGCTCCCTGAGTGGGACACAGCACCTGGGACTCGCCCCCATGGGTTTTGTCTCAGTTCACAGGGTGCTTCCCTTCTACACCCACTTAAGGTATCCCGATGAAGGTGATACAGGTAGGGAATCTGGTGTTCATAGGGGTTCACTGAGAGGTCTGGGTCCGCTCAGGGCATGGGGAGGCCTGGACTGACAGGATGGCCTGGAGTAACCTGTGTGTGCCTGGGGGGCTGGGTCCAGGCCGAGACCAAAGATGCAAAGAAAGAGGCCTGCATCTGGTCGGAAGGCTGGCTTACCGGGGCTGGAGGAGGGACATTCAGTGCCGGGGTGTGAGGAACAAGGGTAGAGAGCTTGGTGAGGATCCATCATAGATCCTACGTAGACGCCTAGTGTAGGATCTCTGCCTGCAGAGCAGTTGCGCCAGGCCCGCTTTCCAGTCTCCTCCCTCACCTCCTCACGATCTGTTCCCAGAATCTTATATGCGAATTGAATATTTGTAAAAGAGATTCTATTTTTACGCCTTCCTGAGATGTTTTATCATTTCTGCTTGGTCCTCAATTGTGTTTCCACAAACTTCAGCTTTAACAAACTTTCTCTATTTGTTTCGTTTTAACAAACTTTCTTTATTTCTCTATAAGTTTGCTTTTCTCTTCTTTTTAAATTTTGCTTTTCTTCTTATGGATTTTCCTACTATTTATTTGTAGGGAGGTAGGGTGATGCCAAACCATCTGAATCTCATTAAGGCTCATCCACTTAATACCTGTGTGACCTCAGGTAATTTACTTAGATTATATCAGCCTCAATTTTCTCATTTGCAAAGTGGGGCTAATAATAATAACAATAACATCCACCTAATTTAGGATTGCACTGAGAATTAGAGATAAGACATACAAAAACCCTTATGATGCCTGGCACATATTAAGCAGTTAGTAATGGATAGCTATTTATGTTGTCTTAGAAAAGGTTCTTTCTGCACTTTTTAACACTTTTTAGCACAATACTCAGACTTTTCAGAGCTTTGAGGAATGTCCTGTTTCAGGGGTGGGAGCGGGGAGTTTAATATTTCATGGAGGGTTGTTTGGATATAAGAATCAAAATAAGGTCAGTTTTCATTGTGAAATGAGATCCTGTTTATTGTCTGTCTCAACACAGTAGAATCAAATTTCCACAAGATCAGGATTCATGCCTTGTCTTTCTGATTACTGTATCCCCACACCTAGAATGGTGCTTGGAACACAGTGGGCACTCAATAACTATTTCCTAATTAGTAAATGTACAGTCAGATTATTTCTAGTAAACTGTTTAAGGAAGCAAGGAAATGTGTCTATATCTATATATCCATTCTTTTTAGATCTCTGACAACATTGGCAATCACACTCAAGGTAAATAAATGAATGTCTCATCTTGGGGCCTGCATAGGAGGACAGCAGTTGACTAGGGGAAAGCCCACTATGTGTGACATGCCCTGGGAGGCACAAGGAAGAATCATAGAATTCCCATGGCAGCCACAGAAGGGCTCAGAAGGAGCTGAGAGCCCACCCGTCCACCCAGAAAAGGCCTGGTATCAGAACCAGGAAGAAGCAGAGTGAGGGGACCCAGGGGCCAGAGGCCATGGTGAAGCATGACCATCCACAGTGAGGCCCGTTCGTGAAAATGATGACCAGATGAGGACCACTAAGCCACCGCTCAGCAGAGCCAGCTGCCCCTGACAATGGCTCTCGGCACAGACACCTCCTCATTGGAAAGAGAGATGAAAGGTAGAGAAAGGTGGAAAACCATGAACTGACGGAGTTTAAACTCTGAATTCACCATGCTTAAATATGGAATTACTTACTGAGTTACCTTAAACTCAACACACATATTCACACTTTATGTTAGGAATCCTGCCTGACAAAAAAACTTTTATGATATCTAAAGTCAAGTGTTTAAAATCATGTGATTTAAAAAATAACATGGGTAACAAAACAAAATCTTAAAACATGTGCTCTCTAAAAATCTTGCGAATTGGCTTGGCCTGGCAGGTGCAAAGGTCACAGTTAATTCGATAACTAATTATTTATCAGAAATGCAGCTGTTTGTTGGAATTATAACCATATTGAACTTTGGTCTGAATTGGCAGTTTCTAGAGAAGCAGGTGGCGGAGGTAAAAACTTGGGGTTGGGTTACATAAGCCAGTGTCTAGCTTTGTTTTCAATGGGGTATCAGGACTTTGAGGGCAACGACATGCAGCTGCTGCAGGTGTGGCTTAAGTAGGTTTCTGAAGGGTAACGTGAGACACCTGGGTCTCAATAGCTGCTGTGTCTTAACATTTTATTGCTCTTGTTTTTCCACAAGAGTACCACAAAATGTGTTGTTCACCTGTAGGCAGAGCATGTTGAGTGGGAATCTAGGTTTGGGGACATTCAGGAGGTCAGGAGGAAAGTTGGGTGCCATGAACAGGAGGCTGGGGATGGAGGAAATTTCTAGGCCTCAGAGTCGAATGGGAAATATACCGGAGATGAGACCTGAGCAAGAGTTGAGGTGTTCCAAATACAAGCAGCAACCCAGGTGTCAGACCTGGGGCTGAACTCGGTGCTAAGAGGCTTGATGCTGAACTCCACAATGTGCGGCTGGTCTGGTTAAGTTTTTTCAAATTGGATCAAGATAGGGCCTTGGAGCTGGGAGCAAGGATGACTCTGCTGGTGCAGATCCTGCAGCTTTGGCCTGGAAACAGGCCATGTCCAAGAGTGTGGACCAGCCTTGAATTGCAATGTAACAATGGTATAAAAGTCCCACATGCTTGAGTGTCCTATCACTCCAAGACCGGTGGTCAGGGACCATGTTGCATACTTCTTTCTACCAAGTCTATCACTCATCTTTTTGTTGATGCTCAGGAAATGTATGTTGTGAATTGATGGGTCTTGGTTCCTTCAAGTTACAAAAAAGATTTTAAAAAATCACCTTCTAAGTAGTTTGCTAAAGTCGTATGATTTTAAAAACTCGACTTTAGATATCATAAAAAAGAAGTTCTTTTCCTGGTTTCCTGTATGTCAAATGACAAGAGAATAACCATGGAGCTGGAAGCTGGGTCTGGGAGGTCTCACTGGGAAAGGGAAGTATCTGAGACAGGGTGGCTTGTGGTCAAGTCTGGGAGCTTTAGGGATGCTTTGGAGATGCTCTTTCTCTTCCCTGCCACAGACTCTAGATCTGGATTCCTCTGGAAGATGGATCTAAAGGCAGTGCTCTCCAGGCTCTGCACCACCTCTCAGGTCTTTGACAGTTAGAGTTACAGCACATATGCCTTTCATTTTAGGTTTTGCTCACCAAACACTCCATGTCCCCTATCTCCCAGAAATCTCATGCTCAAAGACCTCTCTCTACACTGGAATTTCTGAATCCCACCAGCTTGAGTGCATAGGACAAGGCCCAGGAGTCCTTCTTAATTCCCCATGATTGTCATTGTAAGTGAGATCTAGACTTTGCCTTGTCATGATTCAGAGACAATGGGAGAGACGTAGAGTCTCCATTTGGGCCCAGCAAGGCCATTTGGACTCCATTTGGTGTAGTCCCCCTCTTAAGCCCCTGTAGCGGCCACAGCAGGAAATTCCGGAGCAGGGATGGGAGGTTCAGCGGAGCTGATGAATACCAAAGTGGAATCAGAGAGTGAGCATGGGTCCGAGGGAGAGCCTGGGTTCTGACCGGCATCTGGTGAGGATTGGAAAGGACGGTGGGATCGATCAGATGAGTTGGTCCAATTCAAAGGCCAAAGGGGACACCAAAGCTCTGCCTGACAAGATCATGGTTCACTTTTGAAATAGTTCTGTCTTTAGAAGGTGGAAAGAAACCGGATGAAAGTCCCTGTGCAGAATATGAAGAAATGGTTTAGATTTACACCTGCATCTGTTCTTTTACTGTTTGTAGCCTCCGTGTTATTGTCATGGTAACATCTACCTATACCCAGTGTGCAACGTGGGGAACCCTAGCTGGGATTCAAGGGGCCTGGTCTCTTCACTGTAAAGCCGCTTATCTCTCGGATCCTGGGTCCACCTATCTGCAGAATAGAACAACAACAATGCTCTCAATGTACTGTGAGAATTGGATGAAATAAAATAAGCAAAGATATTTCTTAAGCCCAAGGGCCAAAATCATTGCAAGAGAAAGAGTTGTAATAATTTCTTTGCCCAGCTATGGAAATATGTGGATCTGGAGAGGCTGTTATGCACAGTGATCATGTACAAAATTATCTCACGTGTTGTTTGGCTTTTCTCTTTTGTGTGAGAGAATAGAAGGGCCTCTGAGGTCAAGTTTTAAAAAGGTAAAAAAAAAAAAAAAAAATCAATGAAATGTCTGATAAACTGTGATCAGAACCCAGCCTTCTGATAAGATATTTACATTTCCACTGAATATTAATAAACACGTGTTTTAACAGAAAAAAAGGCTTTCAGGTCTTGATAACAAGTTGCCAGAATCACATTTCTAAACCAACTATCTGCTTGCCCAGAGGAACAAGGTTTCCGTTGCTATTGATTACTCTTTTTATTTTATTCTAATTATCTTGATAATCCTATTAGAGTTGCACCACTTTTTGTATTTTGTAAACAGTATCTTTATAGGATATTTTGAATTACAAAGGTTTCAAAGAATTCTGATGATGTAGCTGTGCAGCCAGTGATTACAGTGTCGACCTGTATCAAAGGAATAGGGGCTTCAGGAGTTTGACCACAAATTGTCAAAAAGCTAAAGAGAGTGAAAGATGATCTCTACTAATTAAAATAAAAATAGTTCTTCAAGAGGTGGGTTAACCTGGATGAGAAAAGTTTTTAAGTATGATGCTGGGGGGAGACCTGAAAAACCCACCAGGATTCCTGGTAAAATTTTTAAGAATAAAGATAGCAATAGTTGGAATGATATCTAGTAGAAAAGCTAAAGAAATAGGATCATAAGTCATGGGGTCCTCAGTTGTAAATTATCTGCCCCAGCTGTAAATAATATACCTAAAATAATATAATACTGTCTTATCAAAAATAACTTACTGAAGTTATTTCAATTTGAAGGTTATGCTAACATTTAAGAAAGTTTAAAATCTGAGGAGCTATCTGCCACGCTTCTACCTACCTTACTCCAACGGTTAGAATCCTTTTATATTCCCTCCCATCTTTGTCTATAAGCTTGCTTTTCTAAATTACAATTGTACATTCCATACAGTGTCATATCTTGTTACATCGAGGACAGTTTTAAAGGACATATTTTATCTTTTACTTTCATCACTGGTTTTTCTTCCCCTTGCCCTACAAACATATTTAGGTTTCTTCATTATAAAAAATAAGTCTTCTTTAGCTCTTTATTTTAAAGAAAAAGATTCAGTATATATTGCCAAGTGGAAAAAAAGCAAAGCTCAGGGGGAAAGAAAAAAACAAACAAACATGGAAGGCTGTTTGTTCCTTAGTAAAAAGTAAGACATCCTCTTTGGTTGTAGCAAGTATTGATTTTTGAGATTTCTCTACTTCAGATGGGTTATAAGTCTACCAACAGCAAAGCTTTTGTGCTCTTTTCGGCAATTCTTTGGCAGATTTCTCTTTCCCCTAGGAATTCTTGTCTTTCATAAAGTGCTTCTTAATCTAATGAAAAATTATTTCCATGTTCTGCCCTGGGAGCCAAATGTATAAAGTCATAGCCTCAAATTTCTAATTCAATATCTCCTAGGTACCCATTGTAAGAAGATAAACTGAGGCACATTAAAAATTTTATGAGTTGCAGTGGGAGAGGAAAAAAAGCAACACAAAAGGCAGGAGAGGTCTTATTTGACCAGCATTTATCTGATTTTAGTTTCCTCTGACTTGGCAAATGTTTAAGGGCGATTTTATCTTTTGTGGATTTTTTGGAAATGCTAAAAATCCTGTCCCTGCCACCCCCCTGTTGCGGGGTGTGTGTGTGTGTGTGTGTGTGGATTTGTGTCTTCGGGCTGGTCAGTAGGTAGCTCCTCCCTCGGCCCCTGTCTCTCAGTACAGCTTCAGCCCCCCTTCTTCCAAGCCTTCTCCCTGGGGTGGACTCTCCAGGTCCCAGGCAAGCCCTCTCTGCCAGGGCCCCCGTCTGGACCTGGGCAAACACCCTTGGACCTCTGGCTCAGCCCGCCCTGCTGCCCCAGCCTGCTTCCACCAGCCGCTCCTCTCTAGCTGTCTCTCCCACAGATGGAAGCCCTTTGAGCAAGGCTTTCACGCCCCTGACGAGGCTTGAGAGGGAAAGAAAGCCCCCTTGGCCCCCACCCCTCCAGCCACCCCTTCCTCTTTGGAGTGAGGGCTGGGATTCCGCACCTGCAGGTCTTTAAAGAGATGCTCCAGTCTCCAATCTCCCTCCAGCTCTCCGGCTTGAACTCTTAGGTTTGCAAGCGCTAACAGGGTTTCAGCCACCTCCTTTGATAACAAAATTGACACTTTGCCCTGCTGCTGTTTAAGTAACCTGTACACAATTTTTTCGCAGTGGGGTTTGGGGGAACCAAACCAGGCTGCACTGGGAGATAAGACAAAAAAGAAGCTCGCTATGTCTGGTTCCAGTCCCCCCATAAACAAAACCTTGAACTTCTCCGGTAAAGACAGGTTTCCAGCCTCCATAATCCCTTCCCCTCCCAATGGGGTGGGGGCTGTCATTTGACTTTTACTGGACTCTGACAAGAACTTGACCTTGACTTTTGCAATGCTGACACGTGGCCGTTTGTTATGACTTTGAGGCTATGCTACTCATGTGGGAAAGCCCCTGCTTTCTACCACGACGGGCTAATACACACCAGGTAACCTTGCTGACACTGAGGTTTTGCTCCCTCCAGTAAACACCTACCATGAATTTAGCTTTATTTTTTATTTTTGCCAGGCAGTCCTTCTGAAGTCTGACCCCCTTGAGCTCCTTTAAAAGTAAACTTCTTTCCTAAATGCTTTTGTCTCTGAATCTTCTCTTCTCAAATCTCACATAGGCTGTCTAGTATTTCGCTTTGCAGTGTGGGAGCTATTCCACTGTCACTCCTGGCCACCAGTCAGGTGCAGGACTGGGATTCAAAGATGGATCATTTGAAGCCAGTGCATTTGCGACCACACGTTGGTTTTCCGGCTGTCATGGAGTCAAAGTGCCGAGTTTCTCTTCTCTAACTGCGTTCAGACTTTCATCTCTCCTGGATCAATGGCAGGTGTTGTCATCAATGCCTCCATTTCCCTTAGGGGGCCTCGGGGAAGGAGGCTGTGGGAGGTGGTTGTCCCAGTGTCTCTAAAATTCCATCCTGGAAGAACTTTAATTCTGGGGGAAAAGTAAGTCAACACGAACCTTATTTTACAAAGGAACTTTAGCTCAGTTTAAAATCATCCAGTACTGTCAGGTCCTACCTGGGTTCCCGTCACTGTAATTCATTCTCCTTCCATAGCTGGGGGGTCGCTTAATTCCTACACACAGGATTCACCCCCCCCCCCCCCACCAGTTACCTGGTCCAATCCAAATGGAGGCAGGTGGTTTCCCACCAGCTTCAGTCCTGTGTTCTGGGCACGGAGACCCCCTTAATGAAAAAGTGCACTCCCCTTTCCCATATGCCCTGTTCTTACCACTGAGCTTTGACCTTAGTGTCTATACCTAAACCTCTCTCCTAGTAAACGGCCCAGAACTCTTCTCTTCAAGGGACTCTGGCCCAGAACTGGAGGAGAGAGCTCTTCTGACTGCCTCAAATGTGAGCCCCGTTTGTCTCCTGGCTCCTCTCACTGGGCGGGATGCCCTGGCGGTGCCATCCTCACCGCCTCCGTGCTAACCCTTGCCTGGGCCGTGCCAGATGAGGGACACACCTGCTGCTCACCAGCCGGAGCTTCCCTGGGCACTCAGTTCTCAGGCTCTGCTCCGCTGGGCTCTGGGATCTGATAAGAAGCCTTTGTCTCAAGGACATTGCAAGGGCCCCCATCACTTCTCATTATCCAAGGGACTAGCAGAGGCATTTTTTCACAATGGGGGTTGGGAGAACCAAACCAGGTTGCCCTGGGAGATAAGACAAAAAGAAGCAGCTCACTGTGTCTGGTTCTAGTCTCCCCATAAACAAAGCCTTGAACTTCTCCGGTAGAGACAGGTGTCCAGCCTCTGTTATCCCTTCCCCCCAGTGGGGAGATGAAGAGAATGTCAGTGACTCCCCAGCTACCTGGTGAGGTGGAACTGGTTTCTTTTCCACTTTGTTCCCAACTGGGGATTTTTAAAAATTAATTGTTTAGTTTCCCACTTGTTGGTGCATAACTTCAATAAGGGGGTGGGACAGGCCACAGTACAAAGAGCGATTTGAAGGGATTATTGAGAATTGCAGTGTCCTTTCTCTTCATCCCAGCCTCTCCTTCCACTTAACGGCCTCATCGCACACACACATTCGTTCTTAGGGCTGCGGCTGGGTGGAGCAGAACACCTTCAAGATGATGTGAGTGAGAGGGGACCAGAGAGAACCGTCCCCTGATGGAAGGGCCACCCTTAAGCTTAGTGAATCGGGCAGACCTCCCAACTCTCCCTTTCCCAGGCCAGGTGCTGTCCCATCACTGCCCATCAGCTATGCCATTTTCAGTGTGTGCCTCTCCCCTGCTCACTCCAAGACTCCTCCCGTCTCGGTATTGCCTTGGCACCTGCACTTGGTACCTAGTGCCCAGATCTGCCTGACACACCTCAGTGTGTCTCTGCATACCTGCTCAGCGCACCCCGTCCTACTGAGTCTGACCTGAGGGGTCCTGAGCTTACTATTAGCTGTAGAGAATTAATATGAGCATAATGGCCCTCGCAAGGTGAGTGACGGGGCGGTTTATCTGTCCTCATGCCTCTCACACTCTTTTTTAAAAAAATATGCCCTAAGCATCAATGGTGTGCTGGGCACTATGGAGACCCGAATAGCTCACAGCCTAGTGAGGGGAGCAGACTTGGAACCAAATAATCACCATTCAGTGTGATAAACTGCAGTGAAGTTCATTCATAAAAACTGATGGTGATCTTAAAGTGGTCTCATTTCCAGGTGAGGCACTGTATGGTGTCAGGCTCTGTGCTAAGTGCTTTGGTTCATTCCAAATGAGTTTAAAGTGGAATAGGCACCATGATTGTTGTGTGTGTGTGTATGTTATGTGTGTATGCACTCACCCACACACATCGAGGGCTTATCAAAGCCAGTTTTCCTTTCTGCGATGCCAAGCATAGGGCCAAGCCCACAGGATTTAGTTAGAAGTGGTAAATTCCCTTGTGGACTCTGCCCGGTGGTCTGGGAAAGGCCATTTAAATTCTCTGAGTTTCGATTTCCTCACCTTTCCAACAAAAATCACATCCTGCCTCATGGATTGTTGTGAGGATGAAGAGAGGTAATAGATATGAAAATAGCTTTGTCAACCCTGAAGTGTGAACACGTGACTTGCAATGAAATGACTTCAGCCATGGGTTAACATGCGTATTAGAGCAGGCTTGCTCCCAGGCCAGCCTTGCAAATGCCTGTGGCTCTGGGAGAACTCGGAGGAACCCACCACAGCGCCTCCTCCCACGCTTTGTGTCCTGCACACTCCCGAGTGGAACCCGCCTCCCTGCAGCTCGGGTTGCAGGCGATGTTGGCTGCTGCTGGGAAACCAAGGGGAGGCAGCGAAGAGGCGGGCCTCAGGCCAGGAAAAATAGGAAGTTGGTGCATTTGGACAATGATGGGGATTTGGGGGAGGGGGGGGCTGGGAGATAAGAGTGTTTTTGTTAGCTTAAGAGGGGCAGGGGGCTCATGGCAGTTATCTGAACAGGCCTTGTTTGTGGATGGCTCTAGACTTTGAGACCTGGCAAATGCTGGCACCAAGTGAAACTGAAGTGTTTTTAACACAGAGGAAAATCCCCAGTCTCCTGACTATAGCTATAGTGCTCAAGTCTACAGCGAGAACAAGCACCCAGGCCAGGGTGTACCCACTTGAGGAGGTCACAGGGGCACTGCAAAGGCCCTGTCACTTCTGTTGGGCTTTTTGCTAAGATAAAATCTGGGGGGAACCCTGAGAGTCTCAGGGTAGAGGTCTGTTCCTCTTTCTGGTCTGCAGTGAACCATCCCCAACAAGTAATCAGGGGACAAGGTAAGGGTTTGTTGTGGCCCCAAGGCTTCAAGGGTGAATTTTTAGACACAGACTCTGCCCCCTTTTTGTTGATTAGCTCTCCAATCCAGGGGCAAAGTCCTTTGTGAGCTAGCCCAGTCTAACCCTTTCTCAATCTCATGTCTGCCACGTGCCCTTCACTCTCCCCCATTCCCTGAGCTTACAGGTGCCCTTTTATGTCTCTATCCCTTTGTCCCTGGTTGATATACCCTCCCCCTCGCCTAAGCCTGCTGACTTTCTCATTTGTGACCCACACATGCTATGAAGACTTCTCCATGCTCCCAGGTGGGATCTATTGGCTTAATATTCATATATTGAGACTCCTTTTAGAGGGTCACCAAAACAATCTAGAAGGATCTTAGTCTTAAAAATATGAACAATTATATGTTTACATGTTACATGAGGATGCAAGAGTGAACTCATGAGGATGATTGATTGACTGGGGTGAGGCGGAGAAGGAAGCCTGCTGCACACTTCTGGCAATAATCACAATTACGCCCAGATAAGCTCTTGACAAAGGAAGTGCTTACCTTAGCAATGCCCAGCTCTCCAGCTGTGCTAAGTGCTCTGTGGAGTGCTGCCAATGCTGGGAACTCCGGATGCAGATGCTCTAAGTCCCCTAGCAGGAAGAAGAGGCTCCTTCCCTTTAGGGGGCCTGCGGTCTGTCTAGCCGAGAACACAGCTAGATGGCTATATTGTGCAGATGTCTTCTGGCTCCCTTAGTCCTACTCCCAGCACTCTGGATCAAAGCTAGTGAAAGGCAATACTAAAGTGCACTTGGGTTTTTCTTGAAACGCCTGGCATAAGTACGTGCTGTTTGTCATTAGGTCTAACTTGGCATAAATGAAAGCAAAATATATAGTGAAACTACAGAAGTGGGAAGACACAGGGAAAAAACCTTCAAAGGGGTGAATGAAACGAGAGGAGAAAAAGAGACAGGTGATAACCACAAGAGGGCTAAGAAAAAGGGAGATGCTTTGGTTTTGTTTGTCGGTTTTGTTTCAGAAGATGAGGGTGATTTGAGGCTGTTTATGCAAAGGGTTTAAACCTTTCAAAAGGACTTAACATAGACAGGAAACGTTCTCCAGAATCTCATCTATGACCGCAATTTCAACAACCATTTAAACTATTTCTGGACCTCTCTTTCAAGATCCATATTTTCAGCTACCTACTCGACTTTAGCCTTATCTGTAATATCTTAATTTCTTAAACAGAGAATCCATTAATGCAGTGAATGGCTACTTGGAAATTAATTTAAAACTATGATCCTCAGTATAGGAGAAAGCAAGTTCTTTTATTTATTTTTTAAAATATGTTTTTATTGATTTGAGAGAGAGAGAGAGAGAGAGGGGAAGGGAGAGGGACAGAGAGATAGAAACATCGATTGGCTGCTTCCCACCCACCCCCTACCGGGGATCCAGCCTGCCACCGGAGCACGTGCATGGGACAACGCTCAACCAACTGAGCCACACTGGCCGGGCAGAAGCAAGTTCTTCTAAAGAATGAGGTTCAGAGCACAGGTGACGTGAGGATTAGTCTTGCATAGACAGGAGTGAGTGGGGTAATCACGGGTAGGGACAGAAGGAAATTAATGTACAAAAGACAGCATCTTCCTCTGTGAAGCAGCTTGCATGTCCTTCCACCTGCTGGGCATCCGCCTTTTCAAACCTTCGCAGATTGCGGGGAAGGGTGGGAGGGGGACTACTTCTCAGCCTTCATTGAATGGAAGTGTGACCAGGTCCCGTGCTCCAACGATTGGTCAGCTAAACGTGAAGAATTGGTCCCATGCACCATCTCTGCTAACTCCTCATGCTGAATTCTGATCCGAGCCTCTTCTGATCTGAGCCCAGCAACGCTGCCGGCAGTGAGGCTTGCCCGTGTGGACTGGCAGGGGCGTAGTGCCTGAGTGAGTCTACCTGGCCTAAAGGACTGGGGACAGAGTGGACGCGTGAGAGAGAAGGTCATCTGCTGAGTGTCAGGGAGTGTGGAACAGAGGGTGGCATGTCATGGGAGAACTTGCTGACCAGTTGACTATCTAGAATAATTGCCTATTTCATTGAGGCCCAACTGAAGTTCTTAACCATTCTCTCCACATGTACATGGGAGATAAGGAAAGTTTTTGGTTTCATTTTACCTAAAATATCAAAACTTCTTGAACTCATAGTACTACTGAAAAATGACTATATCTGAGTGAATTTTCCAAGGGATGCATGCATTTCAAACAGCTTGCCTATGATATTAGTGACTCTGGAACAGTCAATATTTGTACTGTGGTACTTAAGCTTGCAAATCATTGGCAGTAAAATACTGAAAAACAAAGCAGTTTCCTAATCCCTGAATATGCTTATTTTTCTTCCATTGAAGCCTTTATCTTAGTCTTTTAGTCAAGAAAGAAGCCAAAGTGCAACAGGTACTTCATCACAGTGATTAAGAACACAGTTTCTGCAGAAAACTCTCAGAGTGTGAATCCTGATTTCACTATTACAGCCATGTGACCCTGCAAGCCATTCAAATTCTTTGGGTGTCAGTTTCCGCATCCTGTATAGTGTAAATAATAGTAGCATAGGTCCCACAGCAATGCTGTGAGGATGAAATGAGACAATCTATGCAAAGTATTTTGCAAGGTGCCAGGATCTAATAAATACTGAGTGCACCCTGGCCACGTATAGCATGCATAGTATACATGTTAAAAATGCTGGGTAGTCCTTGAACTACTGAAAAATAAATCAGTTTAGAACTTGAAAGGAATGCTTGAGGTTTATACCAGGATGGCAAACATCCAGCATATTTTCCATCATTCTTTCCCACCAGCACCACAGACATTACTAATCAATTCCAGAATTCTTTCCTAATGCAACACTGTTGATTAGTGTCAGAGACTGAACAAAAATAGTCTCTGGTTGCATTGATGACTATACCCATTGCTGTATAATTTATAACTTTATATAATATAAACTTTTAAAAGGAGCTAAAGGGCTCAGTTGGTTGGAGTGTTGTTCCATACTCCAAAAGTTTCAGGTTTAATTCCCAGTCAGGGCACATAACTAGGTTGCTGGTCCAATCCCCAGTTGGAGCCCTGTGGGAGGCAACCGATCAATGTTTCTCTCTTTCTCTCTCTCTCCCTCCCTCCCTCCCTCCCTCCCTCCCTCCCTCCCTCCCTCCCTCCCTCCCTCCCTCTCTCCCTCCCTTCCTCTCTAAAGTAAAAACATATCCTCTTGCCCTGGCCAGTGTGGCAGTTGGTTGGGTGTCATTACTTGCAAAAGGGAGGTTTCTGGTTCGGTTCCCGTCAGGGCAGGTGCCTGGTAGAGGGTGTGTTGGAGGCAGCCCATCAAAGTTTCTCTTTCTCTCTCACACTAGTGTTTCTCTCTCTCCCTCTTTTTCCTCTTTATCTTAAAAAAAAAAAAATCAATAAAAACACATAAAAAATATATACTTGGGTGAGGATTTTTAAAAAAACACCCTCAAGATGAAGGACCGCCCAGCCAGGCGTGGCTCAGCGGTTGAGCGTTGACCTAGCATCCAGGTGATCAGGATTCGATTCCCAGTCAGGGCACATGCCCGGGTTGTGGGCTTGATCAATGACTCTCTCATCATTGATGTTTCTATCTCTCTCTCTCCCTCTCCTTTCCTCTCTCTGAAATCAATAAAGATATATTTAAAAAAATACATTAAAAAAAAAAAAAGATGAAGGACAGAGTGTGAGGTGTCCTCCCAGGAGCATGCCCACACCTTTCCCTCCCCTCCCCCTCCCCCCAGGCTCCTTACCTTTACCCTTCTCTCTCCTAAGTTCCAAGGGCCCGTTTTTTGGGGGTTTTTTTTTGCCTCTATAACTTGTTCCCAGGGCCCATGTCTTCCAAGGACCCTTCTTTTGCCTCTGTAACTTTCTAAATAGACGTTCTCTTAAAAAGGAGCTAAAAAATAAATGGTCTTTGAAGGAAAAGGTTATTTGGAAGAAAAATTTGTGGTCTGAAGAAAATGGGAAGTTATTGTTGTCTATATTTTAACTCTTTTCAATTTGATTATTGGTCATGGTTTGGCTAATGGAAGAAATTAAGCTGACTGCAGAAACCATACATTCTGTACCTTTCCAAGGGACTTTGCTTACTTATTCAACAAACATATATTTGGTGTCAGCTTTGTACCGGGCATTATACTAAGCATTGAGAAGATAAGGTGATCATACAATGACCTTTACTCCCAATAAGCTCAAGAAACGGTAGGGGAGACAGACAGGGACAAAACTGGATGCACCAGCAACATGAGCACTTTGGATAGGGCACTGCCGGAAGCAAAGTGCTCAGTTCTACCCCGTGGGGTGGGAATTAGGAAGGCTGCTTGATCTGAATCTTCAGGGAGAAAAGTAACCTCATACCCAAGAGATTTTGGAAAATGTTGGTAACCATTACTGGCAAACCAGAAGTTGCATTTTTGGGTGATGAAACATCTGTGGACTTGAATTTACTTTGTTCAAAATTGCTCTTAAAAGCCCATGTGGTTTTGTTGAGGGAAGACCATAGTAAATGCTGTTTCCTGCTATAAGACTGATGGCACAAAACAATGTTTGTCACAATCACATTTCAGGAGCAGATTATTTTATATATTTGCCTGCGGCGCAAATATACTTCCTAGTCTAACAGACTCTCCTTGTGTGTCTATAGGGCAGATGTCAGGGAGTTCACAGCCTGACACTGGCTGAACCAGTGCGGCTCAAACCTGCATGAAACCACATGCAAGACCAAACTGACGGTTTACCCTGTTTGACGTCATGGCCTTAAAATCAAATTTACTTACCCTCATTCTTTTATTGTTAAGCACACTCTGGTTATTGTTCTGCTGTTTAGGTAAAGGGGGGAAGATAAAGAGCCTCTATCCTGAAAACACTGGGTTATAAACTAACTTATGGTAGCTACAAACCAACCATCCAAGTGCCCTTTGGCAACTGGTGACCAATGAAACCCAGTGCCAAGCAGGTTACCCAACTTGTTAGAGCTAATGTTGGTAGAACGACTTCTTAAAGTGATTTTCCACTCTCTTTGGCAGGGATAAAGGGAGATGTGTTTATTTAGAAAGATCAAGAAAATCAAGCTTGCCTGGATCTACCCCAATGTGCACCATGGCAAAATGTCATTGACCTAGATTCTGTGCTTAATCAAAATGATTAAGAAATGCTAACCCAGTTTCCATGATGTCTTTACTTTCTCTTTTTACCTTTGAATTGCCTGGGTTAGGGCAGGGGATAAGAAACAGAGGTCCCATTGGGTAAAAGACTTGGTGTGAAATTGCCCAATTGCTTCGTGAAGAACACTTGAAATGAAATTTGAGGTTGAGCCTGGGATATTCTTGGGTAGTATCAGACATAGATTGGACTTTTTTTCTATTTTGAGAAAATTTGTCTAAAACAAATGTCGTTGTACCTAGTGGTAGCTCTGAGTGCCTGAAACTATTATGGGGTTGGGAGCAAGACTGAAAGTTAAGATGGATTAGGAGGAATGGCTCATTGTGAGCGATAGCATGAGGGAAGGCGCAGGAATGGACTGAGGTGTATGGGCACCCTGGGCAGGATAACAGTTTAGGCCTCTTCAAAGAGTTGTTGAGCATTCATTTAAAGAAGTAGCCTATGAAACTAATACAATTGAATAATAATATATTACTATTCAATAATATAATACAAACTAATACAATACGAACTAATTATATTGAATGTAAACTGTAATTGAAAAAAATTATTAATTTAAAAAAAAAAAAAAAGCAGATTGCCTGGAAGAAGAGAAATGCGAAGCAGGTCCATCACCACCAAGTGCCTCTCCTCTCCGGCCTGGGCAAGTCAACTCTGGATCCAAGCCTGTAGACCTCACTGGCAAGCAAACATCCGAAGGCAGCCGAGGTACTTATTACCCATTGTTACCAGATCACACCCCTTGGGGTTTTACACCCTACATCAAGAGTCTTATTATTACACACAGTACTGAGGAAAGTTGCAGTAACTTTGATGTTCTCCACATCAGTGCATTTCTGGTGGGGCTTCAGTGCCCTTTATGGAGGCTGCCCTGGGGGAAAAACTGGCTGTCCCCTTCCTGCCGTGCTGAGCAGAGAGCCAGTAATGCCAGGGAAGAAAAGCTGGGCTGCCAGGAGGTCAAAGAGGCCAACTCTGGCCCTGAGGCTGGGCTCACCAAACAACGGCCCCACTGTGCTAGGTGCCATGAAGTACAACATTTTAAAATATAATAAAAATATAAATCTTAAAGACATGTGAGCCTTGACATTCAGAGCTTCTCACATTAGTGACAAACTCTTCTGTGTTAAATTTTGGCCTTTGATTTCATGCCACTTTTCTACTTTCCCGAGCCTCTCTCCCTCATTTATTCAATATTATTCATGTTTATAGAGTATCCACTGTTTCCACATAGTTCTAGGCACTGGAAGCGGGACAGTGAGGAGCTCTCTTGGACAGTATGTTCTAGTGAAGGCACAGACAAAAACAAAGATGTAAATATGTATTATGTACTGTGTATTATATTATATAATATATTGCACATTACAATATAGCATACAATATATAATATATTTTGCATTATATTTACATATTTTTAAGGTGGTGCTGAGTCTTCCCTGGGGAAGAGGGGATGAGGGGCTAGAGAGAGGTGCCCCTTGTATGCTGCGCCTCTTTGGGCTTAGGGCGTGGGTTAGGGAGCAAGTGTTCCCTTCAGCAGGAGCAACGCAGGATGCAGGACGTGTGGGTGAGATCAGAAGGAGACACTTGTACCCTAGGTGAGAGTCACAGCAGTGTTCCTGATCCCTCACGCTGACCTTACATATCCTGAAGACCCATTTCTTTCTTTCTTTTTTTAGAGAGAGAGGGAGAGAGAGAGAGAAATATCAATTAGTTGTTCCACTTACTTATGCATTCATTGGTTGCTTCTTGTATGAGCCCTGACGGGGGATCAAACCCGCAGCCTTGGCATATCAGGACGATGCTCTAACCGACTGAACCACCCGGCCAGGGCCTGTCTGAAGGCCCATTTCTCGAGCGTGGTTGGGCTGCAGAGGCCATGCGGCAGGCGGGGGCAGCCCACTCAGGCTTCCTGTGCCTCTCCGACTGCGCACATTCCAGGGAACTCTGCCTATCGGTTGTAGCAACGTGGTGGGGCTTCTGCGTCGGGGATGAATGACATCGTGCTGGGTGGCAGAGTCACCCTTACAGTTAGTGAAATGGCAATAACCCCAGTCTTGCGCTCAGCCAGAGGGACTTCGCCTCTGGTGACCTGGCTGGGGACAGCTGGGGGACTGAGGGGAAGGGGGACAGGGTGAGAAGGAACAAACATGCCCAGATGGGGTTGGCACGTGGTGAAGGGGCCCAGGGAGGGGCTGCGCATCAGGATGGAGGTGCTTTTGGGGGTGATGAAAATGTTCGGGGGTTAGGGAGTGCTAATGATTGCACAGCTTTGGGAATATATAAAAACCATTGAATCACACCCTTTTCAAGGGTGAATTATGTGGAACTTGCATCACAATGAACAAAAACAGCTCCAAATTCAGCAGAAAGTGGTCACCTGACTTCAGCTCTTACATCCTTCCCATCTCAGCACAGAGGCCTCTTAATCATGCTGTTTGCAGCCTCATCTTCATCAGAGGGAAAGGTAAACTCGAAACTGCCTGGCCAATTCTGCCCCAGGGTTTCCAGGGACTTTGGGTTCCACTTTTGCTGTAGGCTCTGTCATTTAATCCCAGTTCAAGTGAAAATAAGAGCTTTGCATAACAGGAAGTCAGGCCAGCGCCTGCACACAATAGCACAAGTGTGAATTATAATGAGGACAACACGTTTCCGAAGCATCCTTGTGATGAGTAAGTGGAAGGCAGGCGAGTCGGGTCACAGGACTGATGAAGGCGAGAGCTGACTGTTTCCCAAGCTGCTGAGTTCTGCAGCGGCCTGAGACAGGCTGCGTGCGATTCAAGTCGGTAACCCCATATTCTAAGCGCAGCGCGGCAGAACCAGCTTGACAGGACAGAGGAGGGACAGAGGCACGTTGTGCAGAAGGAGATCCTTTTGCTGGGTCTTTTCACTGCTTCCTGCAGCCACAGGGATCTCTCTAATCCAATGGGGTGTGGAGCCTCACAGCCATCACCCCTGCAATTACTGGGGAATTCAGGCTCAAGAATCTTCTGGCTAAGCCTGTTACCCCTCTAAGACCTTAGGGAAGCCCATCCCCTCCTTGAACCTCAGTTTCCTCATCTTTATAGTGGGGATATTGGTAGTTCCTTCCCACTAAGGTTGTTCTGAGGATTAAATGAGCTACTAATGCACGTGCACACTGAACATAGTAAGATGTCAAGACTGTGGTCGCTCTCCTTGGCTGTGAGGTAGCTGGGGAAGTATTAGCCTTACTTAATAGAGAAACTGCAAACAGAAAAGTGATTCATGCTTTCTTAGAGACAAAACTGAAAAATTCCTGTTTTATGGCCTAGCCTAGTGGGCTGTCGATGTTGTCTTAAAGGTAATACATATAGGGAAGAGGTACACAAAGCAAAACAGAGGACAGAGCCTCCCAGAGCTGCTTTCCAGAGAGCCCATGCTACCAACTGTCTCCAGTCTTGTCTTTTGAAATAGCAAGCCGATAGCATGTCAAGCCAGATCACGACAAACTACCCCGCTCACTAAACCTGCTGGTTCTGGAGAAATTCCTGGCTCCCTGCTGTGACATTGGAGGCTCTGCAGAGACTGGCCCAGTCCATTGCCCGGGCTTCCTTCTGCAGCAGCTTCCCTTGGTGGGCTCTCACCTTTCCCTTCATGTGCCGTGCGTGTTAGTCTACGTGCCTTAGCACAAGCCAGGGCCTTTGTTCAGATTGCCCTTTCCCCTAACCCATCATCTCCCACTTATCCTTTATTTGTTTGTTTTTTTGTTTATTTATTTATTTATTTTAATGTGTTTTTATTGATTTTTAGAGAGAGAGAAACATGGATGCAAGAGAGAAACACCAATCAGCTGCCTCCTTCACGCTCCCTACTGGGGATTGAGCCTGCAAACCCAGGCATGCGCCCTGACCAGAAATCAAACCTGTGACCTTCTGGTGCATGGGACGACCCTCAACCAACTGAGCCATACCGGCTAGGGCCCCACTTATCTTTGAAGGTCTATTTGAAATGCTGCTGCCTGGAGAAGCAGCTTCACTCACCCAACCCTCATTAGTTTCTCCAACCACCATGCCCCCCGTGGCTCCCAGACATAGGTACATCAGTGAGTGCTTAAGCCCACACACTAGATGCCTGAAACCCCAAGGATGGGAGAATTCTGCTGTTGAATAACTTAAAGCTTTGTGAGAAACAAAATTGCAGACACTGAGGTGTCAGGAAAACAAACTTATTTTTCTTTTTGCACTTAAGTAAAATAATAGAAACAGTGCCATTACTAAACCATCAGTAATATTTTTGTACACATTAGGTACTAATTCCTTAGAAATATTTTCGAATCTGCCTCCATTGCAGTTGCAATGATAGGCTTATGTATACATTCACTTTATAAGCATAACTAGAGGTATTTTGTTTTCCTTGTCTGATTTTATGACTTGAAGCTGGTGACTCTTGTCATCAGCACCCATCTTGTCCCAGAAGCCCACTTAAATGCATGCCTTAACTCCCTTCCTTCAAACGAATGGGGGAATGTGGTTAAAGGCCAGGGTTTACTCCCTCCCATCATCTTTCTCTCTCCCCAGGAGGTGTTACAGATTCCTTTATTCCTGCAATGCCATCTGAGCTACCACCCTTTTCTCTACAGCAACCCTTTTGTTTTTCCCAACGAAGTCCAAAGAAATGATGTGATTCTCTGGTTGCTGAGAAGGTGTGTAGAAGCAAATGCCAAAATTTAGCAAAAGGAAAATGTATCACTAGGATGCAATTACCTTATCTTAATTGGGGACAAAATGGAGAAATGCTAATTGAATTATGAGCAAGTTAAACGTAAGACTCTCTCTCCCTGCTCTTTGAGAACAGGGCTGCAATGAATCCAGCTCTGTATTTCCAGTACAGGGCCCTGTTCATTGTAGACTTCCTGCTAGAAGGTTGACCCATAGGTGAATGAACAAATACAATTGTAAAATAGAGCCCGGATGACTAAAGTGCAGGGTGAACTTAGGCTTGAAGAGCTCTAATAATGACTGATGTTTTCTTTTGATTCAGAGCAGGGAGAACTGCAAAGCATGAGCCTATTGTTTGGGGTGGATGACGTAATGTTTACAGGTAGGAAAGAGAAAACACAACTGTTTTTTAACTTTGCCATTCTATCAAGATCACCTTGATAAGACTGGAAAACATGAGACCAGGAAATGGAAGCCCAAGATAGATGAAAGGAATGGCAGAAAAACATGTGACTGTTTTGAATAAGTTCATATCCTGGTTCAGGCAAATTACATTTAAATGGACTCGAATGCCTGCCAATTATCTTTGAGGAATTATGGGAAAGAGGAAAGTCCTAAAAGATTGGAGACAGGAGAACACTGCCCTAATTGTCAAAAAAGGAAAGAAGGAGAGTCTAGAAACTGTGCAACTAATTATTAAATAAATGCTTTGTGAACTCAATCCAGCGAGTAGAAATTCACGAAGAGTCAGAAGTGGTTCACTGTAAGTAATGCCCAACGAACTTATTTCCTTTTTAAATAGGACTATGGGCAGGTCCTGAGAATGTTTAACTTCTAAAGGGGAAGACCTATGGGAAAATGAGAGATATTTTCATGAAGCTGAGTATGAAGGTCATGACCAGAGGAGAGCAAGAGGCAGCAGTGGGGGTCAGGGCAGGGAGAACTTGCTTGAGATACTGGGAATCTCACAGGGCAGGAAGATAGCCCGACAATTGTGACAGGACCAGGTTCCATGGCACTAGGGACTGGAGGATGAGAAGCATGGACCACACTGAAGTCTGCAGTAGAACTAGGCCTGAACTCAGGGAGGTCAGTATAAACACCAAGTCTGCGGTGGGACGGGGGGAAAAGGGGTTGTGGTACAGGATATAGAGCCAAGATTTGGGAGTCCAGTGGAGATGGGACCAGAGCAAAAGTGGGTGGGAGCAGCAGAGGGTGTTGGGTACAGTCTGGGCCACCGTTGGGCTGAATGGGTGGCGTGCTGGACTAAAGGACCAACAGTGGGACAGACATCCATAGGCAGAGAGTGACCACTGACCAGGAGATAGAAAGAAGGGCCTGCTCTGTGTTAATGTGTGGGGGTGACAGCAATTGAAAGGATGAGACTGGAGGGAGTTGCAAGTTAATTACTACTCGACAGTCAGGTAAGAGAAATGAGATAACCCCTGGGAAGGGAGACAGTGACTGGTGCTCACATGCTTCAAAGCCAGAGTGACTCAGGTTTGAATCCTGGCACTGCCACCAGTCAACTCCGTGTCCTCCAGCGAGTTTACTTAACTCCTTGAGCCTCTCTGCCCTCTCTGGTGTGAAGGGGACAGTGATACTGATTCTCATGTCAGGAGGAACTGTGGGTTCTCAGGCGCCTCGCTGCATAGTCTCCTGTCTTCTTTTTCATTTATTTTCTGCACTGGGCTAGGCTGGCTGCAGTGGAATGCAGGGCCAGGGGCAAACACTCCTATGGGAAGCTGACAAAGAGGGTGGGGACAGGGTTGACAGCTCTGTGGCGGCTGGCCTATCATGGCCACCAGCTGTCCTTTCAGGGCCATAATTTCAATAGGCTAGCCCCTTGTCCAAGAGATGGAATATAATCTCCAGCAACATGGTGGTTGTACCTAACAGCCCCCTCCCCCTCAGGGAAACTACGTAGAGTTCCAGGGAGTTAGTTCAAATGAGATTTGTCTGTCTTTCCTGTTCACAGGGCAAAGTGTCTCTAGGCACCAACCTTCTTCCTCTTATTAGCAACCATGCAGGCCGACGTTCTTGCCTTTCCCACATCCCCTTTCTTCTCAGACTATCCCCACATCCCACCATCCATGCATCCCACCCACCCAGCCCATAAGATGGCCCAGGTGGTACCCAACACCCTCTCCTGCTCCCACCCACTTTTGCTGTGATCCCATCTCTACCTGACTCCCAACCCTGGGCTCTATGGCCTGTACCACGACCTCTTGCCCCATCTGCTCCAGACTTGGTGTTTATACAGACCTCCCTAAGTTCAGACTGTTCTCCAGACTTCAGGCATCTATTCTGTTCTCTTCCATTCATGAATATTCTTGGTTCATGTTTTTAGAAATGCCTTGGAAAAAATACACACCTCTTCCAAATAAATAAATATACTTTTGAAATGATGGAGAAACAAAACCGTAAATCCAATGCATATGCGGAGGTCACCCCTTCCCGCTTAAAGGAGCACACCACAGCAGCACCGGCAAGCACTGCATTAATGAAGCAAAGCTTCCTCCCCATCCTGTGCAAGCTTTTGCTCTTCCATTTTGGGGGCAATATAGAGCAAGCCTACTGTACGTGAAGTCATAAAATCACCCCCAACAATGATTAGGCAAGGTTTTAAGAAATTATTTAGAAAAGCACAGAGAGAAGCTAACTGGATTCGAGGCAGTTTGGGCATTTCTGGAACCAAGAGGGTAGCCACAGTCTAACCCTGGGGAACACCTGCACAGCAGGAAGCCTGGCCCTGGGTGTCTGATTGTGAGCTTGGGGCCTGGCTGAGGGCAGGGCCTGAGGCACTGGTGTTTGACCACAGTCTCTACAAGTCACAGATCTGACCATTGGCGTGTCAGTTATGGGTGATTGTTAGGCACAGTGACCCCTATGCCACACTTTCTCTAACCTTCCAGCACAAACCCTGTGATGCTCCCACCAATATGTCTCCTTAAATTGTTGAAAATGCAACTTTTTTTCTCCCCAGGCATGTCCTGTCTTCTCATGAGCTCAGCTTCCTAAGAGATATCCCAGTTCCCGTCCAATATAGTTGCCGGTTTTTGTGGAGCTGGTTGGGGGGGATTCCTGTGCTTTGCTCCCTGGCTAAGACCCCCACATTGCACAGGGACACAGGGACAGCATTTGCAGGAAGGAAGGGGAACCTGAGCAGAGAGCAAGGCGCAGAGCTGCTTCCTGAGCCGGGCAGTGAGAAGGTGCCTGCGGGAAGGAAGGGAAACTGATCTCACCGAGGAAGCGAAAGAAAGGCATTTTGAATAGTCGAGGTGTGAACGCAGGGCGAATTTATTTGTTAATTCAAAGTCTGATCATGGTTTCTTGGTTCCATGATGAGAAAATGTGAGCTTACCCTTAGAAAATGGTTTCACAGCTGCCACTGGAAAGGCCGTGTTTCATCCTCACGTTTACCACGTCTCCGCTCAGCAGAGAGAAGACAGAGCTCGGCGGTGACTTTAATATTAACACGTACAGAGGGGAACATGGATAGTGTTTGGTTCGGGCAGAGAACATACAGTAATGAGAAACTTGAGTAAATTATCCTGACAGTGACTCAGTAATCCTGATGCCCCAAATGAATCACTTGTAGAGGCCAAACAAATATTAATACACAGGACATTGTCCCAAACAGAGGGACAAATCTGACATTCTGTAATAGCTCTCTTTGTTATTTATGGTCAAAAACACAGGAGCCCTGGAACATGTAATTTTATTGCTGAAATCAATAAAGACTGGCCCCAGGCCAGTGGTTAGAATAGCTGCTGCAACTATCTGGCAGATGGAGAGATTATTGCCACAGCCTCCAGGGCTGGCCCTTCTCTTGGCCCAGGCTCCAACCGGCCCCCACCCGCCACTTCCCACCCCAGTCCTTCTCCTGACGGCAGGCATTGTCCTTTCCTTTCCCCACGTTTACTGAGGGGCTTCCCCAGCGCACGCCCAGCGCCTCCCCACCTTGCTGTGATGTATTTTGGCTTCTGTCTTTGTCAAACACCAAACCAAACCAAAAAGACAAACAAAAAACCCACATTATTTTTCCATGCTCCACAGCACAGGCTGAGTGGCAGAGGCCTCCAGTCACTTCTGGACTTTTCTCTCCCATGTGGGAAAGGATTTCATGCTTGGCTGTGTGATGCCTGCCGCTGCCTTCACTGCGGCGTGCGGGAGCCTCCTGGCACTGGGGGGCAGCGGTAAGAGCACTGACCGAGGAGTCGGAAGGTTCAGGTTCTCCTTGCGGTTCTGCCACTAATGGACTGTGTGAGCGGGGCAGGACCCTGTGCTTCTCTGGGCCTGATTTCTCCAGCTGTACTGGGCTGGGACGGGGTAGGGATCAGGGGCTTTCAAACCATTCTGCAGAGATGCTTCAGGGGATCTGCAAACTCAAGTGTCTTTAAACAGTAATGAGACAGCAAGAGTAATCAAATAGATTGTATTCTAATTTTAACCATAGGAGAGATGAGCACATTAATTCATAGCTCCATGTGAGCTTGGTCTGCAGTCTTGGAAAAAATCTTGTCTGGACATCTCCCATGCATATATTTAAATACCTTGTAGATGTGCCTGGAAGGTTGCCAGTGCTCACCGGTCTTGTCTTAAAATCAGGGCTGGGCATGTGCCTAAGCAGAGCTCCTGTGTGCCGCCCTGGATCAAGGCCTTGCCAAGCTCAGATGCATCTCCCAGGAACACACACTCTCAGCACAGAGTAATTCTCACTTGTGCAATAATTAGTGAATGCCAAACGTTGCAATGTGAAAATATTATGTTACAGATAATTTAAGCAATTACTGTGATTTCTGGGTGCTTATTGCCACATATATATATATAATCTTCAAGCTTTAAGGACAGATTTATCAAGGCATCTCCTAAGATTGACAGAAGATTATTAAAAGACTGGAACCATTAATGGTTACCTGTGTCGCAGGGTTTTCTTTAAACCGAGCAACCAAAACAAGCTATTGTAGATGCTAGAAAAGGTAACTTTCATCTCATGTCCCAATTCCAAGACAGTGTCTTGCTCATACGTTTTTCTAGGTTATAATCAACAGGAATGATAAATTTGAATTAAAATAAGTTTATATTAACAAAAGATATGTGTATGTTTTACAAATATCAGGATCCAAGGTAAGATTTAGTTTGAAAGAAGAGAGATGTTTCCTACTAAACATGTTTGCAGTTCCCTGGGAGGATGGGCCTTTATACTTCTGCCATTCTAGCTGAGGCCACCCCTGTAAGGGAGATGCCTATTTGGTGTGATTTGGGACTGCCAGAAGGGTCCTTGATGACGATATGGTTTTCTTTTTTTTAATATGTTTTTATTGATTTTTTTTTTAGAGAGAGGAAGGGAGATCGATAGATAGAAACATCGATGAGAGAGAAACATGGATCAGCTGCCTCCTGAACACCCCCTACCGGGGGATTGAGCCCACAACCCAGGTATGTGCCCTGACCAGGAATCAAACCAGTGACCTCTTGGTTCATGGGTCTATGCTCAACCACTGAGCAACACCTGTCAAGCTATTGGTGTGGTTTTCTTTACCAAGAAGCAAAGCCTTTCTTTTCATGCCATGCTTTAGAAAGAAATGTCCAGAGAAGTAGAAATTCACATGAGGTGGGAAAGATTGACATTAGCGCTTTCCCAGAGAGTTGGTTTCGGCTGCTGTGGAGGCTCTGGGTACAAAAGTGGGATAGAAAAGGGCAATTTCAAGAACAATGGAAACTGGAATTTTCTGATATTCCTCCATGGTTTTGACAACAGAATTTCTGTTCTCATTCTAGAGATGATAATTTCTTGGTAATCTGGGTGAGGTGTGGGGCTCGGTATTTACAGAGTACCAACTATGAACTCACTGTGCTAGGGGACATTGTCACATGTGTGATCTCTTAATCCTTGTAACAACTTCGCAAGCTAGTTACTATTACTTCCAAATTACAGATGAGGAAAGTCAAGATGCTGAGAAATTAAACAATTTGCTCTAAGTGTTCTGCCTGGTAAAAGGCAAGTGGGATGGAAAGCCTGGTCTTGGCTTCCCACCCCACAGTAGGCACAGGAGAAAGCTCATAGCCTCTCTTCCTTTCACTCCAACTAGAAGGAATTTGTGCTCGCCATGACACTTGAGGTTTGTGCTCACAGGCAAGAGGGACAGACACCCAATAAAACTGGAGGTAGCAGGTTTGGCCTTTGCAGGGATCACACTGCATTCTGAGCTGATTCACATCTCTGGTTGTCCCCTGGAGACATGTAGATTAAGCTCCTGGGAAGGAAAAATTGAGGGAGAAAGCAAGCTGAACCTGCACTTGTGGAACTTCATGTTTGTTACTGATTGATAACAGTCACACAGCTCTTTCTTGCATCCAGCTCATTCTAGTTACTGATTTAACCGGGGTGTGGCAATGCGATGTGGCTGCTGTTCCATACACGGGGCTTTGCAGATGTCACGTCCTTGTGGGCACAGGCTACCCCATTCAGCACCCTACCCACTTCCAGCACCTGACACACCAGAGCTCAAGCACAGTTACCCCCTGCAGAGAGGGGGCCCATAAAAGTGCACTAAAAAACAAAATCTCCACTGGTAATTTTGTTATAATATAATCAGGATTGAAATGCATTTACGTAGTACCTAATAGGTGGTCAGTTTATTTTTCTTGAGCAATTTAGTAAATAAAGATTGAACATACAGTGACCATGGAAATGTGCCACTCAGATCTCCTGCTGGTGGGAGGGTAATTAGCTGATGGCCCCAGCAGCAGCCTCTTCGGATCCACCACTGTGTTTGCACAAGACCACGCTTCCTGTGGGCTGCTCCCAGCCAGTGGCAGAACATGGGGATACTCGTGGAGGCCCTTTGCTGTGAGATGCAGGACTCCTCTGATGGGCAGCTTTGGCTTGCGGATACCTACCTGCCTGTTATAGGCTGAATTGTGTCCCCTGAAATTCACGTGTTGAAGTTGTAACTCCCAGTACCTTATTATGTGACTACAGTGAGAGACAGTGTCTGTAAAGAGGTAGCTTAGTTAAAATGAGGTCACTATGGTAGGCCCTAATCCAACAGGACTGGTTCCTTATCAAAAAAGGAGATTAGGCCCTGCCGCGTGTGGCTCAGCGGTTGAGCATCGACCTAGGATCCAGGCGATCAGGGTTCGATTCCCGGTCAGGGAACAGGCCCCGGTTGCGGGCTCGCTCTCCAGCCAGGGGCGTGTGTGCAGGAGGCAGCCAATCAATGACTCTCATCATTGATATTTTTCTCTCTCTCTCTCCCTCTCCTTTCCTCTCTCTGAAATCAATAAGGATATATATTTTAAAAATTATTCAGATTTCATGTGAAGAGCACAAAACCAACTCTAAACATGGCTTTCATTCCCAAACCCTATAAATGCGAGTTAAATTTCTGATGACTTTAAAAAACGGAGAATAGGACACAGACCTCTTCAGAGGGTAAATGATGTGCAGACACAAGGAGCAGTCAGCCACCGATCAGCCAAAGGGGAAGACCTCAGGATGACACCAATCCTGTCAACACTGTGGTCTTAGACTTTTGAGTCTCCAAAATGGAGAGAATTTCTTTGTTAAGCCACCCAGTCCACAGCCCTTTGTCACAGCAGTGCTGGCAGAGTAATTTCAGCCTCAGGGAAACGCTCTGGGAACTGGCCTGCCCTGACACTCTGCCTCCCAGCCTTCCCGTGCGGCTCTCCTCTCACAGGCCCCCGCCCCGGGGCCTGAAGGCCTCCCCTCCTCTGGCTCCTCCTGCTCCTTTCCCTCGCAGGCGGTTCCTTATGCTGGTCTCTTGCATATCTAAGTCCATCTTGGCATCTCCTTCTCAAAAGACCCAAGCTACCACAAATGTGAAGAAAAAAATTTATTTGCAAATGCAATATCTTTCTGAAATTAAAAAAAGAAATTTTACTACTAGGTGATAGATATTTTTGGTGCTTTTGTAACATTTGGGAAAAGGAAATTCATGTTCCATTGTTAGATGGACAGATGCCAAGGTTACTGCCAAGAAAGAAGAGAATGAAAGGGAACCAAGGAAGATGAATAAAAAACTGACTTTGATTCTCTTAGAAAGAGGAAGACATCCAGCTTCTTGACCTTTAAAAGTAAATGATGGACCTAGCCAAGGGCAAAACAACACACTGTCTTATAGCCAAAAAGGTCTCTAAATATTAGCCAATGGCCCATCTATTTCAAGTCTTAGAATGTTTAAGTTGGGAGGGCCCTTCTTAAAAACCAAGGTGCCCTGGCCAGTTCTGCTCAGTGGTTAGAGCGTCGGCCCGTGGACTGGAGAGTCCCGGTTTGATTCCGGCCAGGGGCATGTACCTTGGTTGCAGGCTTGATCCCCTGCCCTGGTCGGGGCTCATACAGGAGGAAACCAATCAATGTGTCTCTCTCACATCAATGTTTTTTTTTCTCTCTCTCTCTTCTCTCTCCCTTCCGCTCTCTCTGAAAAGCAATGGGGAAAATATCCTCAGGGTGAAGATTAAAAAAAAAAAAATTTTAAACCCCACAAACCCCCCCCCCCAAAGTTTAGAAATACTCAGATTTAATTACCAAAACATAAATTTCATTTTCAATGGGAGTCTGACTTGTAATTTTTATTAATCTTACTTATCAAACTCCCTTGCCACGGGGAATCCCCAGCTATATTTAGAGATCATGGAAACTCAAGACAGAATTAGTCATGCAGCCTTATGATCTCCCCTGGCACTTCCCACATTCCAATCATGACAGTCCTTTCCTCAGTCTCTGCTTGTCTGTTTGTGCATCTATCTTCCCCACTAGGCTTCATGCTCCTTCAAAAAATCTTGCTTATATTGCGTTTTCGCCAACAATGCCTGGCACGTAATGGGCACTCAAAGTGAGCTAGACAGACAGGTTTAGAATCACAGTTCTTTCACTGACCGACTGGATATCCTTGGACAACTTATTTTTTTAAGCTTGTTTCAATGTTATTTTATTTTAGTGAACTACATTAAACTTTTAATTTGGGAAAACCATCTCTGCAAATCATTAGTCTCTGAATCGGGTCCCCACGCTGCTAGCCATCTCTAACGGGGACTCTTCTTACACTTTACTAAAGTGGGGGGGTTTTGAGAGGGGGTCTTTCTCGTTTTCCAACTGCCTCACTTAAAAACATTTTCATATACCTCCTCTCTTTAGTCTCAGAAATGTGTCCCTCCACCTTTCACAGGTTATCCTCTCTACCTGTGTTCTTCATCTCATTCCCTCATGGACACATTATTTTAACCTTAATGAAAGCTCCCAGCACACACTTGTTGCAGAATATACATTCTGAATGAATGAGAAAATTGACGATTTCCCCTCAAACTATTAAGGGTAGGTGTGAGAAGAATTGATATAATATGCCAATTTTTCTTCAGTGAAGAGGAAGCCATTGATGGAACTCGTCTCCCAAATCCAGCTTTCTCGTGTTGGACAGGAGAGCTGTAACCCACAGCAACTCCTAGCCATGGTGGATAGAAAGCAATACAGAAGGAACCCATGCACAGCTGATTAAATATTTGAGCAACTCATTTTATAATGTGACTTCACTAAGTGCCTACCTATTGCACCAAAGCTGTTGGCAATTAGAGAGCTCAGAAATTGCCTCAGAATGCAAAGGCACATCCTTCACTGCTTAAAATAGAAAAATCACTAATGCTCTCCCAAAGGACGCAAATAGAGATGTTGGGACATATGCCACTTTAAATGACTCAGCCAGAGACAAGTTCATGTCAATGGGACTCCTCCGAGGTTGCCCAAATGCTACATGACAAGCACTTGTAAAGCATGATTTAGAACTTGTGTTCTGGTAGTAAAACCCAATGAGTGTAAGGTTGGGGTTTTCATTATGTTAAGCTCCTGCAGAGCTTTTGAGTTGTCCACAGCTGTCTGACTTCCTCTGACGTCAATGAATTAGGCAGACTTCCTTCTAAACACATTTTTAAAAAGAATCTAATGAGTGAGAATTTTCCAGTCATGTGGAGCATATTGGGTCATGGCCAGAATTTTATTTTTTCAGGAAATGGGATAGAATGGAATAGAATAGAAGATATCAGCATCCATCACATGTAGTAAGGGTAAGGGATGTTCCGTGTAACATGTTTTCATTTCTTACATGAAATATATTATGATATAATTGCATTCCTTATTGTGGGTCATGATAAAAAAAAAAAAATAGAAAGCCACTGAATTTGAGGGCTCTTCTGTTTTTAAGGTGGTTTAACCAAATGTTTGTCTTCATCTATTGCCACAAATATTTCAATGAAAATTAAATACTGTCACAGCTCATCTTAGTAATAATACCTACTATTTGTTGGATACCTATTATATATCCTGACAGTGTGGAAGAGGCTTGATATCCTTATTACAGTATTGAGAAATCTAAGGTTTAAAACTGTTCATTGAAAAAAACCCACTGTTAATTGATATGTCCAACCTCACACCATTTGCAAATACTTCACTCTAGGCCCCATCTCCCTTTCCTTATGCATAGCATTTTAATGAAAAAATAATTAAAATCTGTTGATTTGGGTTTGGAAGAGATAGGGAACCTTTGGACTTGGTTGTTGGAAATTTTTCCAGTACACACAAAGATATGGACCTATTGGGAGAATGCTGGGAAACATAGGGGAAAGAACAGATGTACAACTGCCTAGAGACTGACTCAAATGATCTAAGGAAGATGAAAATAGAGACGATCTGCATCGACTCTGAAGCCAGAGAAAGGTGCCCCCTACATTGTATGCTTGGAGGAATTTTTGTCACATAAAATCACGCAGGGCCAACTCATAGCTTTACTTACTGAGAAAGTAGCTCTACGTCATGGAGAATCCTAGCCTATCTCCCTTGCTAGCTCCTACATTCCTTAACTTAGAGCAGTGATTTTCAACTGGTGAGCCACAAGAATTTTTAAAACATGCAGTATCTATTTAGTCAGGGGCACTGACCTCTTTTCCCTTAGATTGTCAAATAAAAAAAATGACAACAGCCAACACAACAATAGCCATCTGGTGTGAATGAATAAAAATTATACCTATTTTTTTGTCAGATCCACAAAAAATATATGTTCGGGTGTGCCACAGAATTTTAGTAATTAGTTTAGATGTGCCATGAGGTGAAAAAGGTTGAAAACTGATGATTTAGAGGGTTGATAAACTGCCATCTATAGTTCTAATCTCTCCCTCCTTCTCAACACATGTCAAGAGGCACCAGGTTGGGCTGGCCTAGCCTGGGCTTGCTTGCTTTTAGGGCGTTTTCCTTTGCTCTTCCCCTTCTTAGCACTGTGTCATTGGGGAGGAGGGCCATAGAGAGCAGAGTAGGGGGCCAGCAAAGGTACTGACCCCTGCAGGTTGTGTTTCTCAAGTTCTCACAGCAGCTGGTTGCTACCAATGGGAGGTACTGGTGGAAGAGGTTGGCGAGTAGAAGGGAGAAGTATGTCTCCATCTCGCTCTAACTCAGGGGACATCTCCAGCAGCAGCTCTGTTCCTCTGTGGCTCCAGCTTCTGCTGGACAGCCCACCGCAGTTTCAGTTTCTCCTGTCTCTCGTCTAGAGGTCAGGGTGCTTGCCTGCTGCAGCTAATCTCCGAGGTGCCTCATCACACTTTATTGGTTCTTTGCTTTTACAACACCTGTGTAATTTGTTCCCTGCATTAAAGTCCCATGGTTTTAAATACTCAAGGTTTCTATTTTTCTGGCTGGTCCCTAACTGATACAGGGGCGTGGGTGGGGCACAGGCCCAGAGCCATATTTTGAACCCTAATGAAGTTCAGCTGGATCACCTTGCTACGTGTTTACCTGCTATAAATAACTACAGCGGAGTGAGTGGGTAAACAATCAATAAAGTGTCTGAGAAACTACTGACACGCAGGCTCCATGGAGAATACAGGCTCTGGATCTTGGATGACCTAATTCTACAAGCAGCGTCGTAACTGCTCTCCAGGTCCAATTCCATGCAGGGAATGACGTCACTGCCTGGAGCACAGGGCTAGCTGGACCTTGCTAACAAAGGGGAGGGGGGGAGGGAGCGCTCCACTATCACCTCCACTGCCCCATACACACTTAATTGCTGTCCAGTGACTGCAGGCTAAACAAAGGTCTTGCCTGATTGCAAGAAGGCAAGAATCCGGGAATCCCTGGGGTTTCCAGCCAAAGTGTATTCTTCACTTGGCCTTGGCAGTTTGTTTCTTTTGATTTTATAACAAATGAAACATATGCTAAAATAAAATTCATAGATAGTGAAACCTACCTATGCTTATAACTTAAAAAAAAAAAAAGGGAATGCAACACCACAACTATAATATAATGGAGAAATAAAATAAATGCAATAATGACATAACTTATTTTAACATGTAAATATAAGGTATGATTTCACTAGACAACATAATGAATTGGTCAGGTGGTTGCACCTGTGCATAATAAATAAGTTGGGCTTTAAGAGAAGGAACCGGATAAGATACCACTCAGTATTTAAGATGTAAAGGAGAGTGAAAGAGCAGTGAAGTACAGTGAAGTGGGAATATTATAATTATATTACATAATGTTATGTGTTATTAGGAAACCTAAGAATAGCAAACCAGAATTATTTTTCTGTGACAAGAGAAATCCGGAAGTCACCTTAATTGAAGTAGAGATAATGTGCCAAGATAAAGTACGTACTGACACAGTAGAGAAAATGAGGAAGTCTCACTAATGAGCTGGACTTATTTATAGGTGTCATATCAGTTATTGCCTTGGTTATGAGATGCACTGAGAAGTGACACGGTTTCCTGGAAAGCACACTTCCTATCTTGAAGTCCTGCCATGTGTGGAGTTTATTTTTATTCCATCTCTAGTAAATGATAAAGACTTTGGGGACCATAAACTTCAATAAGTGATAGAGAATAAAAGATGGACTGGGAAAAAGAGCAGTGACTCAGGAGTAGACATTGAAGGTCATTACTAGGGTAAGATGAAAAAAAAAAGGCAACCCTAAAATAAAGGTATAATCTCAATACTAGATTTCTTATTATTGTTCTAAGTAATTATAAATAATGGTGGTAAAATTGTAAGTAGTAAACACTTTTAATGAAATGCCATGAGATTCTTGCCTTTTTTTTTTTTAACCCTCACCTGAGGATTTTTTTTCCATTACTTTTCAGAGAGAGTGGAAGGGAGATTATATATATATATATATATATATATATATATATATATATATATATATATATATATATATGTATATGTATATATATATATACATATATATATATAAAGAGAGAGAGAGAGAGAGAGAGAGAGAGAGAGAGAGAGAGAGAGGAACATCGATGTGAGAGAGACCCATGGATTGGTTGCCTCCCACACGCACCCTGGCCGGGGAGGGGATGGAGCCTGCAAGCGGGATGTGTGCCCTTGGCTGGAATCAAACCCAGGACCCTTCAGGCCGCGGGCCGATGCTCTAACCACTGAGCCACGCCGGCTATGGCTCTTGCGTTTTATGTATACCCACATTTTAATAACATTTGGATGTAAGTCAGCTGAAGAAAGGAGTCTGAAGGTTCCTTCGGGACGGTCCCCGCGGGCGGCCGCAGGTGCCGGCCCGGGGCGCGCAGCGCGGGGGCGCGATTCCCCGCGGCGATGAGCGTCTCCCGGGACGTTTCCAAAGGAAACGCAGGGCGGGTGTCCTCTGGTTTGCATAATAGTTGCATTCTTGGAAAAATCAGTGATTTTATGAAAACACAGCAGAAACAATTTCATGTTATATGTAAAATAGAGCTAGGTTCTAGGCCATATAATTATAAAAAAGGTTTTCCACGGTGCGAACACCCGCTGTAACATTAATAAAGGGAGCCGGGCTTGAGAAAATTCTTTGCCATGTGGCACTGCCCTGCCAACTGCAGGTCGTTAGCACTAGGACCCTCAGTCTACCCACCAAGTGTGGACAGTGTTCCTCTAAGCACTGTGCGGACCCAGAACTCCTCTTCCAGTTGCCCAGATGCTCCCGGAGATACATCACCCCACGGAGAACCCCTGCTTTCAGCCAAGAAATCATCCAATCCGCCTGCTGCCCAGGTGCCCCAGGCAGAGCCGATCTTCCCTCTGCTCTCCTCGCAGGGCCTGAGATGACAGCTGCTTCCCAGTGCCTGGCCCATGTGGCTTTCCTGGGATGGCACCCAGCTGCTGTGGGTGTGCCGGTGATTAAAGGCTTACTCTGTCACCTACTCCGTCCCTTTAGGAACAGTGGCACAGAGTCCCCTGACCGGGATGTGAATAAAGAGAATGGGAGCAGAGGTTTCCATCATGCGCCTCCCTGAGATAATGCAACATATTGGCGCCTGAACTTTTAAGTACAAATGTAATAACAGCTTATCCAGCAGGATTCTTTTTGCGCCCCCTCCCCCTTCCAGTGATTGAAGGGACTGAATGAAATTAATAAGCACTTATTACTCCCCTGTTGTGTGTAAGGCTCTGTGCTCAGCGCTGAGAGGGAAATAGAAAGAGATCAAGACATGGCCCCTGGAGAAGCTCATAATTTAAGTTTGTGAAAAGAAAGTATACTGTACATTGCCTGGTGGCTGCTTTTGGTCAGCAATACGATGTCGGATAATGTGCTTACCCTCCCTGCAGATGGTTTTCTGACAGAGATTCAGCTGGTCTCCTACCAGTGTCACAGCCATTGTGTGAGACATGAGGATCTGGAGAAAGATAAGGCAACTTAGACATTTAAAAAACAAGAGCTTGCATGATTTCCTTCTACATAAACATAACTTCTTTAGAATCCTAGTCTTGCCGGGGAAGTACAACCTCTTGCCTTTTACAGGGCTTAATTTTATGTTGGGGCAATGGAAAGATACATCTATCACTTTTTAGAGTGTCTACTAAGCATTTTCTTCTAGTAATTTCCTGATGAGCTTCTTTTCTTTTACAGCTGAGAGCATACACAGGCTGTGCCCCTCTCCAGGAAAACTACAGGCTTGTAATAAGAAAAAAATTGATGGCTTTAATTATTACTCCTTTGACATAAATGCAAGAATCATATTTTCCTTTATGTGCTCTTCAGCACTGCTCTCATGATTCAAGTGCACTAATAAAGTTGTCCCATCATAGGAAGACAAGCAACCTGTGCAAAAGTCCTTAGGAAGATGGGCATGGGATCCTTCACTGCACTAGTCAGGGTTCTCTTGGAAAATCAGTGTGCTCACCACCTGAAATCCAGTCTCCTGTCACCTTGTAATTGACCCCCCTTTACCCTGTCCCTTCTCCCTCCACCCCCTTTCCCCTCTAGTAACCACCATTCTATTGTGTGTGTCTATGAGTTTGGTTTTTTGTTTCTTTTATTTGTTCATTTGTTGCTTTTGGTTTTATATCCCACATGAGTAAAATTATAAAATCCATTGCATTCCTATACACTAACAATAAAATATCAGAAAGAGAAGTGAAGAAAATAATCCCATGTGCAATTGCAACAAAAGAGATAGAATACCTAGTAATAAACTTAACTAAGGAAGGAAGTGAAGGACTTCTGTACTGAAAATTACAAGACTGTTGAAAGAAACTGAAGGCACAAAGACATGGAAAGATATTTGGTATTCATGGATTAGAAGAATTAACATTATTAAAATGGCCACCTTACCTATATAATTTTTTCCTTGCTTAAGAAGTCAAGTCCTGGGAATATTAATTGGTTCAGCCACTATGGAAAACAGCATGGAGCTTCCTCAAAAATTAAAAATAGAACTACAGTATGATCCAGCAATTCCTATTCTGGGTATACACCCGAAGGAAATGAAATACTATCTTGAAAATATATCTGCACTCCCATGTTCGTTGCAGCATTATTTATAATAGCCAAGACATGGAAACAACCTAAGTGTTCATCGATGGATACATGGATAAGGGAAATACTACACACACACACAGGAATATTATCCAACTATAGAAAGAAGGAGGTTCCACCCTGGCCGGTGTCGCTCAGGTTGGGTGTCAGTTGGTTGGGTGTCATCCTATGCACCAAGGGGTTGCCCGTTCAATTGCCAGTCAGGGGGTATGCCCGGGGTTGCGGGCTCAACCCCCAGTAGGGGGCATGCAGAAGGCAGCTAATTGACATTTCTCCCCCATCAGTGTTTCTATCCCTCTCTCCCTCTCCCTTCCTCTCCTCTAAAAATCAATTTTAAAAATCTTAAAAAAAACACCTAGGCAACTGAAAAAAAGAAAGTTATAAATTTAACAATGATGTGATTAAAGTTTTAAAATGTTTTATATTGACAGAATATCTACTTTTTTGTTGCTTTTGATTTTAAACTTCCAAGTTGATATACATAGTAATTTTTTTTCATCACAGACAACGATATTTGGTTATTAAAGTTATATATCCAGGTGTGGCAAAGTAAGCTTGTTTTTATGTACTAAGGGTGGGTGTTGGAGGACTAACATCTGCTGTTTTCGTCTCCCATCCATGCCTTCCCTTTCCCGGGACAGCCCCCCTTTCCTGAGATGAACTGCTCCTCCACTTCTTCATGTGCTGCTTGGTATCACTGCCAACTGCTGTACCCTTGGTCACAGTGATTAGCCCGGGGAGGTCACAGTCAAAGGCTTCCCTAGGGATTGTGTTGCTCTTCTTTCTTCTGGGGTCACTAGGCTAATTTGATATATGCCGGAAATGTTGACAGCCATGGCCTTCGCCCCCGTTCCCCACCAATCCATGGAAGAAGCCTGATCACAGTAGGAGAGGAGGCGATGGAGAGAGGGGGTTGGGGGAATAGACTGTGGTTGCTCTGGCCAAGCATCTTTTGAAGATCCAAGTTTCTGCCCTCCTTGGCAATACCCTTGTGTATCTCCTTGCCAGTGTGAGGTGACACTTATTCATACCCTGCCACCAACCATAAACAATAATAGTAAGAACAACAATAGTGAATACTCACTGAACTTGTACGATGTATTAAACTATGCTAAGCCCTTTACCTTCAGTGTCATATTTCGTTCTCATAACTACTACAGAATTTTTACAGACTCAATCACTACTTCTAGTTTATAGTTGAGGAAACAGGCACAGAGAGGTTAAGAAATGTGTCCAAGGTCACAAAGCTAGTAAGAGGTGGAGCTGGATTCAAGTTGAGGAAGTCAGACCTCAGGGCCTCAGTCAGGTTTCTAAGCTTCCAATGGGAGAGAGATGCAGACACAGGAATTCATGCCTCCTCCTTGAAGTCTTCCAGAATCACACAAGTTACACTGAATTTCTGTGTCACAGCTTTATTTGTGCTTATAGCCACTTAACATGAAAGGCAGTACAAAGTTGTATTTAAGAGTCTTGGTTCAAATTCCAGCTTGGCCTCCTATTAGCAGTATGACCTCAGTCTCAGTTCACTCATTTTTAAAATGGGAATAAATATAGTACCTAATTCCTGATTAAACATGCGAATTAAGTATTAAATATGTTAATATATGTAAGATATTTAGAACAGGATCTGTCATATAAAAATAACTATGTAAATATTAGCTCTTACCATCCAGATGTTCTCCAAATGTTTCTGGTATCCATGTTGCCTTCCCAGGTAGAGTTTAAGTTGTGTGAATTCTGGGTCCCTTGTTGCCCTGGCATCCTCTAAATATGCTGGTGTAGTAGGGATCACACAGTAGGTACTTGTGGGTTAAATGTTTGTGGGTGAATTCTACCATGTTAAACCCAGTGTCCCCTCTTACAAGCATTATTAAAGATGCGTAAGGCAAGAAAGCTCATTTGGAATTTTTCTTTTTACTCCCTAAATTTATATTACCTATGTCAGTGGAAACCTACAATTAAATGTTTTTGTTTTATAAAGATAAAACATGCAGACCTGCACATCAGGCATACTTTCTGGGGAACTTCCCACGCCTGGCTCACCATTTGGAAACCTGCCACTCTTCCCAGCAACCACTCCAACAGGAGGTAACTTGGGGAAGAGTGGGAAAGGGAGGGGGCCGGAGAGGAAATGTGAGTTCCGAGAAAACAGTCATCTCTTTCAAAATATCATGGCAGGGTGAGGCGAATCACGTCCAGCTGACATTTCCACTTTATTGAAGAGATGCAAACAAAAGGATCGGGTTAGGGCTTCAGCCTTTATTGAATCAGTGTTAATTGCCCTCAGGGCTTAGTGAAATCACAAAGATCACCAGGCTTAAGCTTCTAGAGTCATCTTTGAGATGAACAGCTTCATCATTTGTCAGCTGGTGACAGCCATTAGTAGGTAATTTCCCTCTGCAAGGGGCTGTGCATGACCTCACAGGGCCAATTCCAAATGTTTTATAAAAGGAAAGAGCAAAGTGTTAGAGGCAGGCAGAACTGGGTTCAGAACCTTTATCTGCCTCCCATGGCTGTGTGAAATTCCAGAGTCTTCTATGGAAAACGGACATAGGTCACCCTTACTTTTCTGGATGGCAGTTAGAATTTGAGATAATATGTGGAAAGCATACACTGAGTGCTCAAAAAGTAATTTTCATAGAAGACATGATGCCAAAAGGCAATAGACAAAACAGTAGGGCTAAATACTACCAGTTTTGCATCTAACAATTATTTCTAACTAAGCAGATTCGGGCCAGGTTATGTTCTATTGACTTCATTACAGGTAAAGTTTTCTGTTCATGTTCATATTTTCACTGGTGCCTTCTGAATATAATGTAAGAGAAAGCTTTAAAATAGGGATAAAATGGCCCTGGCCAATGTGCTCAGTGGTTAGAGTGTCAGCCCACGCACCCATGGGTCGTGGGTTCGATTCCCCGTCAAGGGCCCTTAGCTGGGTGGCAGGTTCAATCCCCATCCCAGTCAGGCATGTGTGGGAGGCAACTAATAGATGTGTCTCTCTCACATCGATGTTTCTCTCTCTCTCTCCCCCTTCCATTCTCTCTCTCTCCTCCCCTCTCTCTTTCACTCTCTCTAAAAATCAATGGAAAAAGTATCCTCGCCCAGCCGGGCGTGGCTCAGCGGTTGAGCATCGACCTAGGATCCAGGCGATCGGGGTTCGATTACCGGCCAGAGCACATACCCGGTTTCGGGCTGCAGCCGATCAATGACTCTCTCATCACTGATGTTTCTAGCTCTCTCTCCCTCTCTCCTTTCCTCTCCCTGAAGTCAATAAAGATATATTTAAAAAAAAGAAAAAAAAAGAAAAAGAAAAGAAAAAGTATCCTCAGGCGAGGATTAACAAAAACACAAAACAAAACATAGGGATAAAATGTGTAACAATATCTTCTAACCCTGTGCCCCTAGCAGACTTTACTAATCAATTACAGTTTTTTTGTCTGTTTGTTTTTTGTTTTTATAGCTGTTGAACTTGGATGTGGCTTCTCTGCCCTTCTCAGTGCATTGCTACAGGTACCCTTAGTATTGATCACATTTGATATTTGAGATAAATACTATTTGACATCCTGGCTTAAATTTGGATCATTCCAGAAATAATAGAAGCCTATGGGGTAGATAATTTAGGCATCTGGGCTCTCTGGGCCCCTCAGATCATATCACAAGGAGCTGCCTATAAGGTCTGACTAAAGTGACAAAAACAAACATCCATCTACCTTGAATCTCTTTGCAATTTTGCTGCTTATAATATTGTTTTATTGTGGAACTATTCGCACAGATTTGAATCACAACAGCCTATTTCCTTTGAGAACCCACGATATGTAATAGACGGAGCTTTCAGAGATATGACAGGGCAGAAAGCACAGAGGCAGTCTGTGGAGGGTCTCGAGGTGACAAGTGGACGCTGAGCCCTTCATGTCATCATCCAGAGGAGAAGCAGGGATGGAACATGGGCACCAGACACTGCTTGCCTGCAGGGATGTATATGAGGCTGTTCTCAAAGCCAGACTGCTGGTGTGGAGGTGGCACTGGGGTAGACTTTGGTGATGACTTATAAGCCCAAACATTTTTCATGATCCCTAATTTAAATGTTTAGGCTGGAAAAAAGTTAGGCCCATCGGATCACAGGCAGCTCCTTGAGCATTAGTGTTCTACCTCCCATGGAGGTGGGGACCAGAGCCAGTAGGGAGACTCGCAGTCAGAACACCCATAGTTTTGCAAACTCTACCCCTAGAAGTCAGGGGGATCCAGGGAGGTGCCCCAGAAGCAGCAGTGGGACTGAGCAGGAGGCTGAGGGGTGGGGCCTGGGCATATCTTTTACCATTTCCACTGCTGCTGCCCTGGCCTGAGCTCCTTTCTGGCCTGAATTAGGCAGGAGCCTCCTAACGGTTCTCTTCGCTTTCGTCCCCATGCCACCTGGCCTGCTCTCACGCAGCAGCAAGAGCAAACCTATTAAAACAGAAGTCACATCAGGCCACCACTTCTTGGCTCAAAACCCTTCAGTGGCTCCCATTTTACTCTGTATAAAAGCCAGACTCCTGGCAGGGCTCTTCAAGGCCTTGCACAGTCAGGCCCCCCGTGGCCTCCGCAGTCTCCTCTCCCCCGGCTCCTCCTCGCTCGCCGCAGTGCTGCCGCCTCCCCTTCGCTCTCCCTCCGATGCGCAGGTTGATTCCACGTGGGACCTTAGCTCAGGCTGCCCTCTGCCTGGGATGCTCCTCTCCCAGCCTTGTGCTTTGTGATTTCCTCGTGGCCTTCTCAAATCTTTGTTCAAACCTCACATTCTCACGAGGCTTTCATAACTTCTTTCTCTGCTTCCACCACACCAGTTGGGCACTCTGATGTCCCCTTCTGCTGGTTTACTTTTCCTTTTTCTGTTATATGTATCAACTCATAACATACCACATTAATTTGTTGATTTGCTAGGTTTCTTGTTTGTTTGCCCCTGCCTTGCTAAAAATTAAGTTCTATAAGGGCCAGGATATTTGTCTGATTTGTTCAGTGATGTTTCCCAGGCATAAAACACTGCCTCGCACATAACAGGATTTCTAAAAACAGTTGCTGAATTAGTGAATGAATGAATGAATGAATGAATGAATGAATGAATGAATGAATGAATGAATGAATGAATGGGTTTCTGGATCCATAACCTCTTCATCAGCCAGAGCAACTTCATCTTTAAAATTTGCTTTGATGTTAGGCTTCTGCAAAGGATTCCATTTGAGAAAAGTTTCACCAGTTAAAAAGTCCATTCAGAAACCACCACTCTGGTCCAATCCTCCCTTTACATAGATGGGGGACATCCAGTTAGAGCAGAACTGGAAGATGACCCATCTCTCCCGATGCAGCCAGCCTCCCTCAGCGAGCTTCACACTCATCGTTCCCACCTAAATGCCCTCCTGCCTAACTTGAATCTTTACATCTGCTCTTAGATAAACAGCATTTCTCAATTAGTCTAATCAAGAGTTCCCCTGCTAGGAAATAGTAACAGGAGCTGCGCTCTGAAAGTCCCTCTCTGATTACCACAAGTGACAGGTTTGTAAGTATGTGATAAGCTGAGTTTCCTATTTTCAGCTCAACCACCCTAGGTGTGATTAGGGTTATTGATGCTGTTATTATCAATAATTAGCTTTTTTTTCTTTCTGGCAACTCCCAGTTCCTAGAATTTTTGCAAGCATTGCTCACGTATGCAAAGGCGAATGAAGTGGTAAACACCACCATCTGTTCTGCATTTTCCTCCCCCAAAGTTCCCCCCCTTCTTTTCTCCTCTGTGGCATCTTATGGGGAGGCAGGTGGCCCATCATCTAGCCACAGAATGAATGTTGTTCTGTTTCCAACTTTAAATTAAAAAAAAAAAAGAAGAAAAAGAAATTCCACAGGGGGCAGCTAATGTTTATTTCAGTGAAATTTTGTTGTTTAGGAAACAGTTGGACAAGGAGGAAGTACATTATAACACTGCTCCCAGCGTTATGCTAGTGACCCTCCTCCTAGGTATCCCTATATGTAGGCTCAGATCTTACAGAGGAGAGGCCCTTTTATCTAGAGATCCATAAATTATATCGGTTTCTAGGGTGTTTGCTCAGTAAGGCTATTGGGACATCTATCTCCACATTAAGTAGTATTTTTTGAATTGGCAATTTAACACTTTAGTTTTTTCTTATTAAATCTCTCAATTCACATTTAAGCCTATTTACAAAAAGAGAGGAAAAATTTTCCCTTTTATTTCAGTATTAGGTTCATCCCAGAATACTGTTTGACATTATCTGAACTCTATTTTTTATCTTCAGTTAGTTTACCAATTTTTAAATTTTTATTTTTAATTGGGTTACAAACACACAAAATTGCATTGTTACTTTACAAATTTGAACCTAATTTAATCTAACCATTTAAAAAAGGGGTCATATGATCAATAACCCAGCAAGGATCTCAGATAAGGAACAAGCAAAGTGACTTTCTTTCGTAAATTTACAAGACCAGGAATGTCCACAAAAAGGTTTTGGAGGGGATATGAAGCAAAGCTTGACCACGAGCTTTTTCAGAAGTTGGACCATGACCTAGAAGACTTCTGATCGTTGGTCCTCAGGGCTATCTTGGATTGGAGACTTATCGGGTCTATGCCTGCATCTCTTCTTTGTGGACCATGTTCTTATACATTTAACAGGAAAAGACAATCTAGAACAGAACAAAAACTCAGAACAAGGCTTTGTACATGTAGACAAAAAACAGCAAAAACAATGCAAATGACAGGAGAATAAGAAGATTTATAGTAAAAATGTTTATCAAATGATATATACTTTTGAAACGAAAAGATCTAACAACTATATACAAGGACATAAGCCTAATTATTTATCAATTGGTGCACCTCCAAACCAAGAAGTCTAATTATTCAACACAAGACCTAAGCCAAGTGATTGCAGCAAGTGACCTAGAGCAAGTGACAGACCTATTTGCTTATAATCAGCAACTATGAAACTAGTTAACACTTAGATTGTTGTTGAGACTGACTCACCTGGCAACAGATTCTGAAAGACAAACGGGGTTTGGGCAAAGGGGGCTTAGTGATTGCCCATGTTGGTCTGATGGTTCCCTGGAACACTGCCAAGCCAGTTTTCAAAATGATCTTAGTAAAACCTCCAGAAACATAAAAGGGCCCTAAAAGAACCACTCAATATCTGAAATTTAAAAAAAAAAAAAAAAAAGCTGAATTAACTGCTTACTGTAGTAAGAGAGAGCTATGCTGAACAGGCACATTACCTCTGAGTACGGCAGCCTGCTAATAGGGTATAGGAGTTTGGAGAAACGTGGAGTTTAGGAACTGGAGGCCTTTTAGAAGCATAAATGTGTGGAAGTTATCTGCAGAAGCTTGTTTACTCATTTGAGAATGTTGTTGATTGGCTGTCACTCAGAGGAATGTTTATTGAAGTGATCATATGATCCGCATGCTCCAGGTGAACGTGCTTTCGTAGGCCAGTCCAATCAGTGTCAACCCTCCCTGACCGGGTTGGCCTACGAAAGCGTGTTCACCTGGAGCAAGTTGTTGATCGGTTAAACAGGTTTAATACCAGTTTTGGTGTCTTCTCATTACCACGGTTACACAACAGTCTTTTCCTAAATTAAGGGAAACTCTTTTTCTTTTTAATGCTCAACCCTAATTGATACACCTCTCTTAGTCTAGGTCTAGACTGTGAGTCTATTTCCCCACTACGTCCCTTATTAACTTTGTTATATTTCTTGAACAAGTTACTTATCATTACTAAACTGCAGGCTATGACTAATGATACCTACCTCTAGGATTATTGTGACGATTACATGTTATCATAATTGTGAACACTGTAAATTTTAAACATCCTGAAAATATAAAATACACTTGAAATCCTCTCAAAATCTGATCATATATGCCAAAATGGTGTGTTAATTCTAAAGTGCTAATCAAATATTTATAAATCCTTTTCAGTATTTGTATTATTATCATGCCCCGTTCCTCAAGACCCAATTTCAGTGTTCTTTCCTCCCAGAAAAATATCCTTGATTATCTAAGTTTTTATTGATTTTCTAATTCTCTGGATTTTGACACTTATCCATCTGTACCATTCAAATTAGCCCATTTGTTTGTCTTATTTTCCCAAGCTAGTTTAAAGTTACTTAGGGCAACAATCGTATCTTCATTAAAATGGAGGAATACCAGAGCCCAGGGTCAAGAAGCAGCAGCAAGCAGTACCCGCACTCCCGTGTGAACCTGCACAGACGTAGCTCATCAGTCAGAGTCTTTCCCCTCCCTCCCCGCAGCCCAAACCCGCATCCTTTTCACCGCAGCACTCCTGGCAGCCACCGGGCTTTCAGGGTAGCTTACACTTCAGATAAAACCTACTTGCTGAAACTACTGTTAATCATGCAGTAAAATGTATTCAAAAGATGGGGAAAGAGTGTTATCCAAGAACAATGTGATATTATGAGTAAATCATACCTGTTGACATAGGATGAGCTGCTTGTCTTCTAGTTGTTGCAAGGCACAATGATATCTAAATTTTAGTGTTATGTGCTGAGAAGTCAGCAAGTCAAAGTTCTCAGCACGTGGCAATATGATCACCAAAAGTGTGCCCAGGAGCTGTTGGGGACCAGAGAAGCAGTGTTTCCAGAACACATTTTATGTATCTTGGATCCAAAACTTACTTGTTTTTCTAAAGCTACCATTCATTCGCTTTTTAGAACCAAATCCAACCCCCCTCCTGGGTACCCAAGGTCTAGCAGAGAGGCTCTGTGGTCATATGCATACGGTTCCCAATCATTGTCTTCCCCTTTACCAGCTGTGTGACCATGAACCTTCTCTGAGCATCAGCATTTACTTATAAAGTCCTTCCTCACACACTGTGGAACAAAGAGATCTAATCCTTAATGTGTCTCTAGTATAGTATTAGGAATACGGTGAGTATGAAATCAATGTCAGAACCTTTCTCATTTCCCAGTTCCACCTTTTTAAGAATCCTTGTCTATCACACTGTTGTTTGTACCAAACAGAATGTGGTACTTTGTAATGTTCCTAAAATAGTTCATACATGTATAACTCATCTACTAAACCTCTTAGATATAGGATCCCAGCTACAGCATATGCGCTTATTGAACATGCTGGAAGCTTGGGGGGAAAGTTCATTAACATCATCCATTATGAAGAAGCCCAAAATAGAACTAATATTTATTGAGTGGTTCTACATAACAGGGACTGTGCTGAGGACTTTGAACACATTATCTCCTTTAATCCTTACAAAAAATCCCGTGAGGTAGGTAGTATTACTGCCTCTCTACTAATGAATAAGTGACATCTAGAAAGGCCGTTTAACATGACCCAGAGACACAGGAATGATAGCTGAGATCTAGAACTCACGTCCCTTTAAATTTGAAAATAAACTCATCTTAAAAAATAAATTTACTATCAACAATCAACACTTGTAGAGTTGCTACAGAGTACCCGGGACCCATTATTCAATACCAGATTTATAGATGACATGGCTTTCTGACTAATGACTAATAGAAACTGGCTCTGCAGCACTGTTCTAGCTCTGATGTCACTAAAGAGCTCATATTTCTGCTACACCAACTGCAGGGTGACACAGAGAGGAAAGGAGGGATTGTTGGTTCCTTAACAAAAGTGACCTCTATTAACCTACAGAGAAGAAAAGCAAGTGTCTACAAGCTCTATCTCCATTCAGACTTTTCTCTAATGATATAATCATTATTTTCTTTAATTGACTCTCACAAAATTTGATCCTGCTCAAAGATAGATCTCTGTAACCTGTATTGGTTTTCAATGACAAAGTTAATGACTTTGAGAAAGAAACTCAGTGACTCTTACTGAATTTTAAAGTTATTTAATAGACACTGGAGTTGTGTGGGTGTAGGTAGTATACTTTTATGGGTTTTACCTCCAGGAACTCCACCAGGCTCTAATGGTGAAGAGCTAAGCAAAAACCTTAGTAGTACCATTTTGAAAAACTCCCAGTGCATTCTCCATAACAAAAGCCTTACTCTATAGTGGAAAAGATTTTACCAAAACCTTACTGACTTGGGGAGAAGAGCAATTCTCTCCTATCTATCCTTCCCATCTCATCTAGAGAGGAAAAAGTAAAAACCAAAACACAAAAATTAAAAAAAAAAAATTTGTGGCCCTGCTAGGTGTGGCTCAGCGGTTGAGCATCGACCTAGGATCCAGGAGATCAAGGTTCGATTCCCGATCAGGGCACATGCCCGGGTTGCGGGCTCGATCCCCAGTCGGGGGTGTGCAGGAGGCAGCCGATCAACAATGACTCTCTCAGCATTGATGTTTCTATCTTTCTCTCTCCCTCCCCCTTCCTTTCTCTGAAATCAATAAAGATACATTTAAATAAAAAATTTGTGAAGGTCACAACCCAGGGACAAAGGCTCATGAAAAGACTGAGATTTAATAATGGGATTATAGACTGCCTCCTCCACACCAACAGGGCTCCAATATTATATCAGTGGATAAAGCCTGGAAAAGCTGCAAGGCAGATACTCTATCTAAGAAGGTATTCTTAGGGAAACCCAAAGACTACAGATCAGACAGAAACAAGGACACTAAAAGGGAACTGAAGCCTCAGAGACCCACAGCTACAACAAATAGTAAACACAACATACTCTGCCAGATAAATATAATCTGAATGCTGAATGCTGATTTACCTCAGTTACTATTATCCAATATGTCATGTCCAGCTTTCAATATAAAATTATAAGGCACACTAAAAGCAAGAAAAATTAGTCTGAAGAGACAAAACATACCTTTAGAACCAGACTCAGATATGACACAGATTTTGGAATGATAAGACAGGGAATTTATAATAACTATGATTAATATGTTAAGGGTTCCAATGGAAAAAATAGAAAACATGCAAGAACAAGCAGAGGGATGGGAAAAAATCAAAAGGAAATGATAGAAATGAAAACCTTTTAACAGAAATGAAGGAAGCTTCTGATGGGTTCATCAGTAGACTGGATACAGCCAAATAAAGAAACGGTGAGCAATATGATGTATCCATAGAAACTTCCCAAATTGAAATGCAAAGAGAAAACAAAAAAAAAAAAAAAAAAGGGAAGAAAACCTCCCAGAATTGAATATCCAGGAACTGTGAGATGATTTCAAAGGTGTAGTTTACGAGTAATTGGAATACCAGAAGGAGAAAAAATGGAAGAAATGAAATATTTGAAATAAAAATGGATGCAATTTTCCGAAATGAATGATGGATAGCAAAGAATTGATCTAGGAAACTGAGAGAACACCAAGCAGGATAAATACAAAAAAAATCTAACGTAGGCATATCACATTCAAACTGAAAACCATCTCAACTAAATGAAGAGCAAGCTAATGCAAGAACCCAATGACCTTGAAGATGTGTGCTAATATCAGATTATATTATACCCATATACCGTATATTATTGCTTTAATATTATAGGGGTCACTTGGTACCCTGTCTTTTAAACATCTTTACCAAAAATAGTATTTTGACTAAGTTCTGGGGGAAATGCTTATTACTTGTTCAAGTGTGTGTAAAACAAAATTAGATTCTAAAGAAAGAATCTCCTAGCTCATGTTTGAGCCATATTAAAGCTAGTATTTTAGGTGTAGAATGCATTATCTTTGTAAAACCAAGTAACAAAGCTGTTGACTTGATTTTTAAATTTATATTTAACAAATTCCTTTTTCAACTGGTATATTGCCAGTCTGTTGTGTGGGGTTTTTCTTTGAATATGTTCATATATTTAAACCACAAAGAGGCAAGATTTTGCCATATCATTTGTGGAAAAGGTGTGCATACCTGGAGCCTGATGAGAAACATGACAACTCTTAAAACAATTTTCTGCTACCAATATGCCATTGTCACACACTCCCAGCTTCATTATTACTGAGAAAAGTTTTTCTTCTTGTTTTTTAATATAAAACATTTTTTGGCACCTTCTATACTCAGGTAGCTGTATTTAGTTATTTTGTGATGTGAATCTTCATTATAACCTGGTATATGAATCTTCATTATAATCCGGTATTAGCCTGCATCTTCAAGACAGACCCACTTACAAAACACATGAAGCATCCACTAGAGGGCAGCAAACACAAACCAAATTTAAATTTGCCCCCCAAAAGGCTGATATTATCACAAGAAATTTAAATTGCAAATACGATTTCTTAAATGCAAATAGTTCAAATTAGTTCAGTGATGCAAAATAATTTATGTGCAAATGTCTCTCCTTTTTTGGAACTAGTGGTCCAAGATTGAAGAGCAAAATGGGAAGAGAGTTGATTATTCTAGTCCCAGCTCTTTTACTAATTGTGATTCATGCAATCTACAATTTGCTTCTCTGGTCTTTTTTTATAACATGGATTTGCACAAAATGATTCTTACTGTTCTTTCAATTTTAAAATTCGATGGTTTTGTGACTTCTGATTCTATTTCAGTCATGTTAAAATTATGTTGATTAGGTTTTTACATTATTTGACCGACCATAACTTGACATTAGTGGAAATCTGGAAATGCCCACCATTATTTCATGGAAAATTTAGGTCCCTGAAAGGCATTGATTTATGGGGGTTTTTTTTTGTTGGTCTTAAAAAATATATCTTTATTGATTTCAGAGAGAGGAAAGGAGAAGGAGAGAGAGAGAAACATCTATGATGAGAGAGTCATTGATCAGCTGCCTAGCCCACAACCTAGGCATGTGCCCTGACCGGGAATCGAACCCCGATCGCCTGGATCCTAGGCCTGAGCCACGCCCGGCCAGGCTGATTTATGTTTTTAATAAAATGACACTTCTGACTTCAAATTATTACCTGTATATAATCTTGTGACAATAGTGATTGCAATGTTTTCTGGAGTAAGATTTTACTATTTAACCCATCAAAGTGATCTGCTACTTGGGGGGAAAATCCCAGAAAAATAAAAACCCATAATAATCTTGTATGTAGCCAAATGTTTTTCATTCTTCATTTATTTTCCTTTTAAAGTGCTACAAATGTAAAGTCAATATTAGTTACTCTACCAAATTTCTAAAACCATGAAGGTTAATTATTTAAAAAAATGTTGTCATGAAGGCCAAAAAATTGTGACTTAGAGTAGAGAGAAGAGCACATGATCGATCTGAATTACTGTTATGTCATCATTTATTTGGTCAATCATTTCTAGCTTCTGATTGTGGATGATTTTGACAGTTAATGAAATCACATTCTTCACATTTATTCAACGATTGTCATTGTAAATACCCATCACAAGAACCCATTTTCATTTTATACCTGAGTTGTGATTGAAATAGGAAGTCTTTTCTAAATAGCATTTTTCATGAGTACCAATGGATAAAACTGTCAACAGTTTGCCCAGCGGGCGTGGCCCAGCGGTTGAGCATCAACCTATGATCCAGATCTCGGTTCCATTCTCCATCAGGGCACGTGCTCGGGTTGCCGGCTTGATCCCCAGTTGGGGGCGTGCAGGAGGCAGCTGATCAATGACTCTCATCATTGATGTTTCTGTCTCTCTCTCCCTCTCCCTTCCTCTCTCTGAAAGCAATACAGACATATTTTAAAAAATACACCTGTCAACGGTTTAATGAAAGCAGAAACCGATTCTAAGTCAAGACTGATTATGTAGTTATATTTAACACACCACACATTTAAATATTTTCAACCCTCACCTAGGGCACATTTCCCTCCTATATGCATAAGAAAGGAAGAAATATGGCTGGCTGGCAGTGAATGTGATGGATGAAGGAAAATCACTCTTTAAAACAGCAAACTTATTATCAAAAGTTAGAGGTAAAACAATGTTATCCATACTCTTAACTCCCTGCCCCGGCCCATTAGTGTACATTGTGCCATTCTGGCTGCCACCCCTTTGTCTTCAGAGGCTTAGACTCAGCTCATCTCAATGCCTGAAGTCATTAGCATGAGATAAATTACTCTTTTAACTGACTTGCTCTTCCACTAGAGGGTGAGGAATGCAAGGAGACCCCAATCTCAGAGTCTGCAATTTTAGATATAAGCTGCATTCTCACACTAGTAAGATGAGCTATTGAGATTCTGTGGTGTTACGGAAAGTAATGACTACAATACTGATTGCCCAGGGCAAATCTTGAATCTGCTCTTTATTCCATGCCTCAATACCCTCATCTGTAAAGTGAGATTGCAATGCCAATTTCTTAAGGGTGGTTTTAAGAATCAGAAATTAATAATTGTAAAACTATTATAGTATTAAGCTGAGAAGACAAAAACGGTTTTAATTCCTCCAATGCTTTTCCAACAAGATATTGCCAAGAATATCACCTTGGAATTCCTACTAATTCTCTGTTGACTTTGGAGAAGTCACTTCACCCCTCTTGGCCTCAATTTCTTTTCCAGGGTCTTAACAATGTTTCAAATGTAATAAATCCTTGCCCAGCCGGTGTGGCTTGGTTGGTTGAGCAGCCTCCCACGCATGGGTTGCGAGCTGGATTCCCGGTGAGAGGTAAGCGGGAGGCAGCTGATCAATGTCTCTCTCTCTCTCCTCCCTCTCTCTGAAATCAATAAAAGACTTAAAAAAAAAAACTTTATTGATTTCAGAGAGAGGAAGGGAGAGGGGGAGAGAGAGAGAAACATCAATGATGAGAATCACTGATTGGCTGCCTCCTGCACGCCCCCTACTGGGGATCGAGCCCGCAACCCAGGCATGTGCCCTGACCGGGAGTGGAACCTTTATCTCCTGGATCCTAGGTCCATGCTCAACCGCTGAGCCACGCCCGGCTGGGCAAAAAAGACATATTTTTTAAAAAACTAATAAATCCTCTAAGATGGTTTCAGTGGATGTTGTGGAATGAACAAATTGCAAAAGAAGGAGCACATCGATCGCCAAGAAGCCCTCTGGTTTTAATGCTCTATGTAATTCATTATCTCCCAATGATTGATTGTGCGGAACAAATGGAATGCACTTAATCGGCTCTCTGTACTGGGAAACCCTACTGCAGAACATCATACTATTTGCTAAAAAGAATTTTGAAGGTATATACATAAAATATCACATTCTTTACTGTTATAATTAATCCAGTATCATCTCAGCCAATATTGGACTTAAACAAAGGCTTCAGTAGAAGAATAAATACACGTTTATTTTGTACAAAACGGCTGTGAGTGTCCGAGGGCCCCCGGCGGGCACAGAGCGCCCCGGGCGGGCCGAGGCCTGGCGCCTCAGAGCAGCAGGAGCGCGCCCAGCAGCAGCTCGCCCTGGCCCAGCAGGCGGCCCCGCTCCAGCCCGCGGCCCGCGGCCTCCGCCTTGACGCGCACGGCCAGGCGGCGCAGCTGGTCCTCCGGGAGCCCGTCGAAGCAGAAGTCCTGGTCCAACGCGGCCTTGCGGCTCCGCCGAACCACCGCGCCGCGCTGCGCGCGCGTCTTGCCCGGCGGCTGCAGGACGAGGCTGACGCGGCAGCAGATGGTGCGGGGCTGGGCCGGGCCTCCGGCGGGGCCCTCGGGGCGCAGCAGGCGGAGGCACAGGCGCCCGCTGGCCGGACTGTACTCGGCCGCCAGGCGCAGGGCGCCTCCGGCGCGACCCAGAGCCACGGTGCCCTCGGCCTCCAAGCGCTCGGGCCGCGGGCCGGGGGCTGACGGAGGGGACGCGGAGAGGGCCCGGGCGGGCGACCCCGAGCTGGCGCTGAGGTCCTCGCTGGACACAGAGCGGGCGCGGGCCAGGCCGCGACTCCTCCGGACCCGCAGCGCGCGGCTCAGCAGCCCTTCGGGGGCGCGCAGGAGGCGGGGGCCGCGGGGCCGCGGGGAGAGCGCGCTCCGGGGCGGGCGTGGGCCGCCGGATGCCTCGGTCGGGGTAGCCCGGGCTCCGCCAGGGGGCCCGAGGTGGGCGTCTCCTCCTCCGCCGGCGTAGGTGCGGGCCCGCGGGCGGAGCGCAGGCGGGGCGGCGTCCGGCTGCAGGAGCGCGGCGGCTCCGGGGTCCCCGAGGAAGAGCGACTCCTTGCGGCGGGTGTGCGGGCTCTCGAGCAGCGCGCAGAAGCCGTAGGCGGTGCGCGCGCGGGGCAGGTGAGGCAGCGAGAGCGCGGCCTGCGAGCGCGGGTCGCAGTCGGTGCGCCTGGAGCCGTCGTCAGTTTCTGCTTTTTTGACCCAGGAGTCCCGGAGTGAAGCCAGGGAGCGGCAGGGCGCGAATCGCGGGGGGATGCAGAACTCTGGGATGCGGTCTGGGGTGAGCACGTTTGCACACGTGGCGGGCGTGATGGCAGCGGATCCAGCGGCCCGACCCCGGAGACGTCCGTTGCCGCCCCGCAGGAGGCGCTGGGGCCCTAAGCCTAGCCGTTCCAGGCACCACATCAAGGAGGCAGGGGCGGGACCTGGGCGACCCTCCGCTGGAGCCGGTCAGCCAGCAATGCACAAGTGCGCACGTGCCGTCCGAGTGAGCCCCGCAGGGCACAGCAATTCCTATCTCCTTTCTTCTACTTTGGGGGTGCTTTCTCCTGCCTCCTTTGGGACGAGGCAAACTGCCCCCCCCCCGGCCCCTGCCGCTATTGCAAACTAAGTTCTGTCCAAGATCGTATCAGCTATGACTGACAACCATTCTTCATTTGTCCTGGCTCCATTCCTTAGTCACGAACACTTGAGGGCTTAATGGCTTTCATTTCGATCCGCCCCAGCTGGCCTAAGACGGAGATTGTCAAAATGTTGGCCTCACGCCGTCCTCGATGCTTGTGCAATGGTTTCCTGCATCCCTGGATTAGTACACTAGTCCTCAGCGAGAATTAAAATAATTACCCCTCCAGGACATTCAGCTTGGTCTCCCTGTATAGGCGCAAAGCGCCTCAGACGAGTGGCGTCGGGGTGAGGTAAGCGAGGCTTCGGGTCCCACCGAATGCACCTGAGGTCCGGCGCCCGTGGCTCTCGCGCCGCTCTGCCTGGGGCACGGCCCGGGCGCGGCGCAGGGCGCGCAGCCTCCGCGAATTCAAAGCCCGGGCCCGCCGCCTGCGCTTTTATACCCGCGGCCCAGAGCCTGCGGCTGGGCGGGCGGGAGCCGCGCCGCCTGGTAACCTGACTCCCGGCCTCCCCCCACCAGCGTTTCCTCTGCGACGTGGCGCGATCCGCCGCGCAAATTCAAGAGATCCAGTCCCTTTTCTCTCCTGCTTGGGGTGGGGATGTTATCCTCAGGAACCCTGACCAAGTTTCTCTTTCCTCCCGTGCAAAAGAGGGTTAAGTCTTCACTATGTCGCAGAGTCATTGTGAGGATCTAGGGACACAATGTGAATGCACAGCATTCTGCGTCTGCATCCACCACTAAGGGAAGACAAAAGTCAGGTTTGTCTAATTCTTACTTAATACCCTCTACCAAATTCGGCCTTTCCGTGCCCAGCTTTCGAAGTTCCTTAACTTGCTTTATGGGTTTCTGTCCTAAGTGTTTTTTCTCTTTGTGGATCACTCTGGGTACAGGGAACCTTATGGGGTGCTGAAAATATTCCATACCTTGATCCGTGTGTGGTTACAGGGGTGTATCCATATGTAAAAAAATCATCTAGCATACATTAATGATTACATAGAAGATTATATGTATCATATACCTCTATATAAAAAATCTTACAACCCATTTTTTAAGCCATGTTGTGATTTTTTTTTTTTTTTTGGTAGTGCTAATTTTTTTTAGTTTTTTTTCTTTTTAAAATATGTCTTCATTGATTTCAGAGGGAGGAAGGGATAGGGAGAGAGAGAGAAATATCAGTGATGAGAGTCATTGATCAGCTACCTTCTGCATGCATCCTACTGGGGATTGAGCCCTCAACCCCAGGCATGTGCCCTGACCAGATAGCGAACCTCGATCTCCTGGATCATAGGTCGATGCTCAACCTCTGAGCCACACCCGTCTGGGCAAGTTTTTTTGTGTTTTTTTTTTAATCCTCACCTGAGGATATGTGTGGGATTATTATTATTATTATTATTATTATTATTATTATTATTGATTTGTGAGAAAGGGAGAGAGAAACATCAATGTGAGAGAGGAACATGGATCTGTTGCCTTCCATAGGCACCCAGACCAGGAATCAAACCCCCAATCTGGGTATGTGCCCTGACCAGGAATCAAACCTGCCACCTTTTGGTGTAAAGGATGACACTCCAACCAATGGAGCCACACCATCCAGGTCGGTGTGTGCTGATTTTTCATTGGGAAATATATTCCTGAATACAACTGGGCTGTCAGAATCATCCTTTGGAGGGACCATGACTACATCTGGCTATTATAGGCTGTGCCCACCTGAGATCCTTTTCATTCCTTATGAAACTTACATGTGTTAATTCTGTAAGAGAGCTGCTTCCAGCTAGCTTAGGTTAAAAGATCTGAGGCATTTCGTTCAGTGTTTGGGTGTATGCTAACCAGTTCTCTCTAAGATTCTGCCTTGTAAATCAATTGCTTCTCCAAATAATTTTTCATAAATTAAATTGAATTCATGCATAGAAGCAGTGATCATTATTTTTAATAAAAATAGAAAGGAGGTTGTAGAATATAGTGATTAAGAAAACTGGGTCTGAAATTAGATCTGGTTCTGATGCTAGAATGGTGACTCCCTATTTGACTTTAAGCAAGCTGCTTAACTTTTGTAAGCCACAGAATCAAAGGTAAAATTAGGAGGTGGAGCCTTTGTGAGGTAATGGGATTAGTGACTTTTTAAGACAGACCTATAATAATAATAGTATCTACCTGTAGAGTTGTGTGAGTATACAATGAGACAGTGCATATAAAGAGTTTGGCATAGAGCCTGACATACACAGTGCCAGACATCATGTTTATTATTGTAACCGAAAAGAACAAATGTTCATTCATTCATTTATTCATTCAACACAGTATTTACTGAATGCTTCCTGGGTTCCAGCCACAATGCTAGGCAGGTGCATCCGGGCTGTATGCGATCATATCAGCTGTGTACGTCTTTCAGAGGAGGAATAAAATGATGAGGGTGGAATATTTGAATTCCATATGGCAAAAGCAGGAACGAGAAGAGACTATAGCACATTATTTATATATTTAGTCTGGAGGGCAGGGGCTGTAGGTCCCTGGGTTTGCCATGACCTTGACTAACTACTTAAGGTCTTTGTATAATCTCCACTCCTGGTTAAAATTCTGGAGCCAGTGCTAAACACGTGGGAGAATAATTACCAAGTTGACTTGTGGGTCACATCCATGTGTTTTGACTTAACTTTTCTCAGGAGACAAGATGCTGTTGGCTTCCCAAGTAAGAGCCCAGAGAGCCCTTAGTTAAAATGCTGAGACTCACAATCTGAGAAGCTGGCTGAGAAGTTAAGAAAGCTATGTTGTGGTGGGAGAAAGGAAATAAGCACCAGGGCATGAGAAATGATGTAGGGGTGAAGAAATCTATACTTTGGAGTGAATCTGTCCTAGGTTCAAATCTATTATGCAACTTTTTAGCTATAGGACTGTGGATGAGTTAATTAATCTCTTTGAGCCCACGTTGTATAATGGAGGTAATAATACCTATCACATGAGATTGCTGTGAGAGTTAAAAATGTATGAAATGCCTCTCACACAGTAAGTGCTAGCTAACAGTTCTGGTTGTTTATTACAAAGGTTTGCTTGGCCAGGGATTAGCTGATTCACACATAGATTCCTTTAAAAAACAATTTTCTTCTTGGCCAAGCAAAGCAGATCTGCTTTGTTTTTGTTAACAATGCACCTTCTTCAATAACATTTTAGAAGCATTTCCTGTATAAGATTTCTTGAAAACAGCAGAGATGTGCCCTTGCATGGCTGGTCCCTTATGACCACATTAAGCCCTATGTTTAACTTACTTTGGAAGTACGAGCCATTCGGTACTTGGGAGGATGGTGTAACAGGGTGAGGCCCTGTGCCTGGAACACACAAATCTATTCAGAGGAAGACTGTGGTCATTCTGAGCTCACAGCTATCGCCATAGGCACATCCATGGAGCTGGCAAACAATTCTCTGAAGTGATCATAAATAGGTCACCAATCATGGAGGCCAGAGGTGCTCTTAGAGTAGAATGAAACTGAACAATTTAAAGCAGACTTTAACAAAATAATATATAGGAGGCTGGATCACAAGGAAAGCAAGAAAAAGAGAGTTTACAACCAAGTAAAATGCTGCTATTCTGATTTGTCCGTCTCATTCAACAGAACTAGAGTATGGTAATGGAAAGAATGCAGAACAGAAGTCAGGACACTTGGGTTTTATATCCGACAGTCACTAACTTGTGGGACTTTGGCAAGTCCCTCAATTCTCTCTTGCACTCAGTGTTCCCATATGTCAAATAAGAAGGTGAATCAGACGATATTTGCTTTCTCCTGGCTCTAACACTTGCAGTCCACTCCCATGCTTTCTCCTACTTAACCTTCCTAACTTTTCTGACTCTCCATGGTGTTATGCTGATTCTCTAGCGTTCTCCTGTCTTTCTGTGTGTTCCCCCCCCCCCCCCAAATCCCTTTTGCTTTTCTTAACAAACAGTGGGTTTGGGGAATGGGGTGTGGGTAAGCAGTAGTGTGAAGTTAGAATTCCTTATTTTTCTATTTTCAAGCAAAGTTGTTATTTTTTATTTTTATTTATTTTTATTTTTAAAATGCCATTGATTTCTGGATATTGATTTTGTATACTGTAACTTTGCCGAATTCATTTATTAAACCTAGTAGTTTTTTTGGTGGAGTCTTTAGGCTTTTCTATATACAATCTCATGGCACCTGCAAATAATGACAGTTTTATTTTCTCCATTTCTTCTTCTTGTCTGATCACTGTGGCTAGAACTTCCAGTACTATGTTGAAAAGAGTGGTGAAAGCAGACATATCTATCTTGTTCCTGATCTTAAGGGAAATGCTTTTAGTTTTTGCCCATTGAGTATGATGTTGGCTGTAGGTTTTTCATATATAGCCTTTATTATGCTGAGGTATGAACCCTCTATTTCCACTTTGCTGAGAGTTTTTATCATAAATGGGTGCTGGATTTTATCAAATGCTTTTATACATGTATTTATGTGATCATGTGATTTTTATCTTTCATTTTATTTATATAATGTATCACATTTATTGATTTGCAAATATTGTACCAATCTTCTATCCCTGGAATAAATCCTACTTGATCATGGTGTATGGTTTTTTTTTAATGTATTGCTGGATCTGATTTGCTAATATTTTGTTGAGGATTTTAGCATCTATGTTCATCAGGGATATTGGCCTGTAATTTTCTTTCTTTGTTGTGTCTTTACCTGGTTTTGGTATAGGATAATGTTGCCCCCGTAAAAAGAACTTGGAAGTCTCCCTCCTCTTGAAATTTTTGGAATAGTTTGAGGGGGATAGGTGTTAGTTCTTCTTTGAATGTTTAATAAAATTCACCTGTTGAAGCCATCAGGGCCAGGACTTTTTTTTTGCTGGGAATTTTTTGATTACTGCTTCGATTTTTTTTTTTTTTTAAAAAATATATATCTTTATTGATTTCAGAGAGAGGAAAGGGGAGGGAGAAACAGAGATAGAAACATCAATGATGAGAGAGTCATTGATCGGCTGCAGCCCGCAACCCGGGCATGTGCCCTGACCGGGAATTGAACCCTGATCGCCTGGATCCTAGGTCGACACTCAACCGCTGAGCCACGCCCGGCCGGGCTGCTTCAATTTCTTTAGTTGTTATTGGTCTATTCAGGTATTATGCTTCTTCCTGATTCAGTTTTGGAAGATTGTGTGTTTCTAGAAATTTGTACATTTTGCGCAGGTTGTCTATTTTGTTGGCATATAGTTTTTTGTAATATTTTCTTACAATCATTTGTATTTCTTGTGATGTCAGCTGTTACCTCTCCTCTTTCATTTCTGATTTTATTTATTTGGGTCCTCTCTCTTTCTTTCTTGAAGAGTCTGGTTAAAGGTTCATTAATTTTGTTTATCCTTTCAAAGAACCAGCTTTTGGTTTCATTGATTTTGTATTGCTGTTTTAGTTTCTATAAGAGTTGTCATTTTTTAAAGTGTCACTAATTTTGACTTTTGTTTTTAACAGAAAAAAATAATTTGCTCACCTGTGTTTATTGCTTAATCTTTCATTGCCGTTTAGTTTTGTAATTGCCTTTTTTGTCCTCATTGTTCTTAGGCAGAATTAATTTAAGAACTATAATTACTACAATGTTCTTTTTCTTTAGATAACCTCTGTATCTAAATTCCTTTGGGTACTGTTCTATACATTAAAGTGCTAGTGGTGTTTCTTGACATTATAGTTTGTTTTGGATAAGGGCTGTAATTTTTTTTTCCAGAAGTATGGAAGATTTGCGGCATTACTGTGTGGATAAAACATACTTAAAGAGGAAAATATTAAAATTTAAAAGCTTTTATTACTATATGGTAATAGCATTATCTGTACTGACAATTTTTAGCTAAATTTTCCACCCTGAGGTTTTCTATTCTATCATTAATCTTTCAAAGTAAGATCTCTGAGTACTAGTGGTGATTTAACTGTAATTATTGAAAGAGCTAAGGGTGGCAATGCTCAGGGAACTGGAGGAAATGAATACCTGCTGTGTAACTTTGGATAAATCACTAAATATTCCTGACCTTAATTTTCCTGTAAGATGGGGACAATCCTACCACCTGCATTACGTATCTTACAAATCTTTTGTGATGATTACATGAAAGTGCATACCTTGGCATAGTAATGGCATGATAGCTCATGAGGTATAACTGAAGTATTAATAAAATGGAATAATGCATATAAAAGCACCCATATGCATTATTTGTTCAAAACTATTAAGTATCATAGAAACACAAGGAATTATTATTACAGAAGGCTTAGTATTGCCCACTTCTCCAACCAGATCACACCTCTGTTCCATTTTCTTGACCCTGCTATTCTGCCTGTGGCATCTTTCATCTTTGTTATTCATACATTGTTTCTAAACTTTTTATGATGCATGAGGCTATTCCAGCCAGAACTTTATATATATATGGCATTCCCCTCAGTGCATAGTTAGTGGGAGTGTACAAGGAGAGAGGGATTGTTGGAGGAGGGCATGTGGACTGGAACTGCCTGGGGACAGATTGAGGAGGGCTTTCTGAACACTGTAAAGTTATTGGGTGTTTTTGATCAGGTGACTAACCTGAGCTCCCCTGTGCTTTGGGAAAATAGCTTCCGGGCAGTGTGCAGAAAGATGAAGAAGGGAAAAACTGGACGCCAGGAAGCCAGTTAGAAGGTGATTGCATAGTGCAGGTGAGACATAAAAAGAATTTAGGAAATATGGCAAAAGCAAAATGGGCAGGTTTGGCTATTAATTGGTTGTGGATGGTGAAGGAAAGAAGTGCAAAGTGCTCCTAGGTGTTTTGTCAGGGTGATTGAGCTATGAAAAACAAATGGTTAAGAATTCACTGTCTGTGTGCTGGAATGGAGGAGGAAGGTGGGTATGGACAGTACTAGTTAGTATTGGTTCTTTCTTTGATATCCATTTTACATAAAACCAATTATAGACATTTGACTTTTTTCCCCCTTCTCCAGTAGACTTTGAACTTAAGAAATGTTTTCTTTTTGATCCTGTCTTAGTCCTTTCAAGCTGCTATAACAAAGTGTGGACCGGATGGTTTAAAAACAATGGAAATTTCTCTCTCACAGTTCTGGAGGCTGGAAGGACCAAGATCCAGGGGCCAGTCAGTTCCGTCTGGTGAGGGCCCGCTTCCCGGCTTACAGATGGTGGTCTTCTTGCTCTCTCTTCACATGGCAGATGGGGGAAGAAGGTCCCTGGGGTCTGTTTATTAGAGTACCTTCCATTCATAAGGGCTCAATTACTTCCCAAAGGCCCGCCCCCTAATACCACCATACTGTGGGGTGAACTTCAACATACGAATCCTGGGAGGACGCATTCAGTCTGTAGCCATTGTTTAAGAACAATTCACACTTGGTTTTTCAGATGTAAGGTGTAGCAAAACATTTAATAAATGCTACGGACTACAAATAGCCTATCACTTCTGAGGTTCATTCCTTTACTGTATCTCCACAGCTTTCTGAAATATATTTTTAGAAAAAACGTCCAGGTCTCTAAAGAGAATTGGCTTGTCAATGGGTAAATTTCACTAACGTAAAAAGTCCTTGAATTATAAAAGCCCTACTCTCAATGTCTTGCTACATCAGAGACAGTTCAATGATAGCATGGAAGAAAGTGATATATAAATAAGTCGTAAGCCACATATAAACTTAAAAAAAAGAAGTGCCACGTTTTTATTTTCTTAATGAGGTAGTTACCTAAGAAGTGGCTCTGCGTTAATTAAAAACGAATCCAACAGAGAAGGGAGTCAAAGAGCGAGTTAAGAACAAAATGCACATTCAGTTCCCATTCTATCTGCCGTCGTTTGATGCGGGTCCGGCCCTACACCTCCCACTTCTAAATTATTAAAGCGTGTTTTCAGGAAGCAGAAAGGGCAGGGCCTTTGCCGCAGGCAGAGTCGACGTGTCTGCAGCAGAGCAAGGGTGCAGAGCCTCCGACTGCCCGCCCGCAGGGGCGGCTGCTTAGGGGGTGCTGGGGCGGGCTCGGGCGCGGGGTCGGCGGGCTCCAGGCGGCGCCGCGCAGCAGCTCCCCCCCGAGGCGGCTGCGCCCCGCGGCCCCGAGGGCAACGGAAGGCCGCGGGGGGCGAGCGGGCGGCCACACACGGGGCCCGGCGCTCGGTTAGCTCCTGCCCCCCTAAGGCCCTCCGCCCCGGGACGGGCGCCCGGGGCCAGCTTCCCCTCCGCTGCGGGCCGTACGCTGCGCGCGGCGAGGAGGCGCAGGGGCCTGGGCCGCGCGCCTCGGGTCCCGGCGGCGGCGGCGGCGGCGGCGGCGGCGCGCCTGCGCACACGCCCGGTCACGCGCCGCGCGGGGTGGGCCGGCGCCGGAGGGACTGTCATTCGCCGAGCCGCTCGCCGCCCAGGGCCGCGCCGGGCCGTCCCGGCTCCTCCCTCTCCCGCCGCCGCAGCCCCACCATGGTGCTGGAGTCGGTGGTCGCGGACCTGCTGAACCGCTTCCTGGGGGACTATGTGGAGAACCTGAACAAGTCCCAGCTGAAGCTGGGCATCTGGGGCGGTAAGCGAGCGGGCGCGGCCGGCGCGTGGCGGCGCGGGCGGAGGGGCCCGTGCTGCGGCTCCGCGCCGCGGCTCCAGCCCGGGCGGGCTTCCTTTCGCCGCCCGAGACTCCGCCTCCGGCGACGGCGCTCTGCGGGGCCCCCACGCCCTGGGCGGCGGGTGCGAGGCCCCGAGAGGCCTGGGTTCGCCTCCGCCTCCCCTCAGTCCCGGGGACCGGCCCGGGCTGGGGACATGCGGCAGGTCGCGCTCGCGCCGCCCGGGTCCCGGAGGCTCAAGCCCCTGCCCTGCCTACTTTGGGGGGCGTCCCTTGCAGCCCTCAAGAGTGGCCCCTTTGGCTCCCCAGCATAAAAAAAACCACCTTTTCCGCTCCCGCACCGCGTGGAGTGAGGATGGTTGCGTGCTCGCACACGCTCAAATAAAGAGGCATCAAGGAAAAAAGAAAAGGGAAATTGCGTCTCGCAGCTATCTTTGGCATTTGATAGCGACCAGGAGCTGGCTTCTTTCTCTGGGATTGCAGGATTTGGGAAGGACTGGCAGGCGAGGATCATTGCGAAAGGCGTGTCCGCAGTGTCAGTTTCAGAGAAACTGATTGCTTCCCTTCGCATTTACTTCGCCCCCCACTAAGAGGAAGACTTTCAGTTTTGTTTCGGAGCGATACGAAGGAATGCAAGCCAGCATCCCCACTAATTAGCTGCATGCTCGAGCGGTTACTCCAGTGTTTCCATCGTAGGGGTTAAGTGTATAGAAGTGGACAGTAACTAGTATGCTTGCACCCTCTTCAAAAAGCTTAATTATTTGCATTAATGATGCGTCAGGCTTTGGGGACACTGAAGATACTTTCTAAGTCTACAAAAGACTTGCGAATTTTTGTCAGGTTTGGAGGGAAATCAAAGAATTACTCAAAAGGATGGGGCTGCTTTTAATTCGGTCAACAAAGATTGGCTATTGAGCCCTTGAAATGTGGTTAGTGCCAATTGAGATGTGCTGTAAGTGTAAAGTATACACCAAGTTTGGGAAAATACACAGGAGGAAGAATGTCATATCTCAATTTTTATGTTGATTATGTGTTGAAATGATATTTTATTATATAGCATTACATACAATACATTAAAATTTATTCCTTGTTTCTTTTTACTGAAAAAAACCCCAAAACCAAAACCAACCAACCAACCAAAAAACACCTGGCCCTTGAATATGTTTGAATTATGTGGATCCACTTATACTCAGATTTTTTTAAACCTGCCTTGTTCAAGGGTTAACTGTAATTACGTATGTGAGCCATATATTTATATTGGGCAGTGTTGTTAATAGAACCATGGAGTGCTGCCCTGAAATAAAATTTATGGACACATTGGAAGATTTCCTTTTTTTTTCCTTTAAAATTAGGGATTGGAGTAGGTAACATTTAAGGGTCCTTCCAGTGCCAGTACTCCGTAATTCTAATGTAAACGTTTTTACTGTGCAAATTGGAACTGTACTGCCTGAGCATTTTGAACTTTTTCACAACTGATATTAAAATCCCATAATTTTATTTCTTTTGCTCCTCTTTTTGGGCAAACTATTAGAAAAGAGAGGTTCTTTTCTTTCATCTCAGTTTCTTCCTTTTAGAATAGGGTATTCTGCCAATAGCCAACATCAACTTTATAACAGACCTGAGCAAATAAATCCCCTCCTCCCCACTTTTTTTTTCAGGCATTATATCCAGTGGTAGTCCAATTAGGGTTTCCCTCAGCTTTATCAGCCCACTTCTGTAATGTTTTGCTGCCTTTTATTTTTGTGGTTGTTATAAAGGAAAGTAGAAGTCATGGGCTTTTACAGCTATTGCTTAGAATATTTTATTTATAACACTAATTCCCCCATTAAAATAGAAAGGCAAAATATATGAGTTGATTATTTCTTGTCTTTGAAAATATTCTCGAAGAAATTTATCTTAAACTTTTTATGGTAAACAAATGGGAATATTATGTCAGTTTAATAAAATAACTAATCTTATATATCCATGGTGTAGACAAGTTTTATAAAGAATTGAAATTTTTATGTAATCTTATTTAAAAACTATATGCTTTAGCAAATAAAGTTTATATGCTATAAAGTTTGACTTTTTCAGTTTTTTTCTTTTTAAATTTTAACTTCTTGGGAAAGGGAAGAATTCAGCCTGGAAAACTTCACACAGGTAGCCAAGGCAGCGATTTTCAACCAGGGATGGCTTTGCTCCCAAGAGTGAACTAGGCAATGTCTAAGACATTTTTGGTTGTCACAATAAGGGGGGGAAGTGTGCTACTGGTATCTAGTGGGTAGACCCTAGGACAAAGATTTATCCAGTCCAAAATGTTTGTTGAGAAACCCTAGTCTAAGGAAAATATTGAGATTGTCTTCTGCATTTATAGGAGAACTTCAGGGCACTGGACAAATTGTACAAAGAAGTAAAAAAGGACTTAGAGGAAGAGTATGTCTCATGAAATTTATAACCAAGAAACATGCCTTAAGAAGTGACTGAAAGATGTATTAAAAAGGCATAATCTTTGCTTGGATGATATCAGGAAGTAGTTTTATGAATCAAAATGTTGTGTTAACATAATTTGGAAAAAGATTGTGTTGTATGTACATTCATACACGTATAGGCATGTGGATTAAACAAGAAGTTGTAGAGTAATAAGGATGGGGAAATTTGTTTGAATGTTTAGAATCAGGAAGTAGTATGTGGATATTGTCTTTAAATTGGAGAAGCATTCTTTAAGTCTCAGTTTCCTTGTCTGTGAAATGGAGAAATAACACTGTGAGATAGTGTGAAAATCCTTTGTAATTTTAATTTTTTTCCAAAATGTTTTGTGTAAAGGAGTGATTTTTTAAAAAAATATGTTTTTACCGATTTCAGAGAGAGGAAGGGAGAGGGAGAGAGAGATAGAAGCGTCTATGATGAGAGTCACCAATCGGCGGCCTCCCCGGGACAGGCCCTAAAGCCAGGCATGTGCCCTCACTGGGAATCAAACCACATGACCTCCCAGTTCATAGGTGGACACTCAACCACTGAGCTAAGCTGGCTGGGCTGTAATTAGAATTTTTAAGTTGTTAATACTGATAGGAATAGTGATGATAAGCAGACCTAGCTGAGTCGTGGAAAACAGCTAGGTTTTCATGAGTATGTTTCTTCTAGACTTCAGACTTGTGAGTTTCCATATTCTATAGCGTGATGATTTTGTGTAAAGCTAACTCCACATAGATAAACATTTCTTATTTTCCAAACGAACTTCTTAAAAGAAACAAAACCTACTTGCATATGAATGCACACTTACATTATTTATCCTACCTGCCAGTTAGCTTGTAAGTCAGGTTTTCAGAGGTTCAGAAAAGTGCCTGGTGGGCATATTGCTGCTTAGGCTGGTAGGAAGGTTTATCTCGGTTTTTGTTTCTCGCAAACTGCTACCAGGAGATAAACTGCACAGCCCCTGGGTATTTGAGCTGTGTCCAGGATAATTGTTTTAAGAATAACAAATATTTGACAAGGTATGTTGAAACGACAGATATTTTGCAATTTTGCTTACGTAGTATTGCTTAGTATGTAGAACCTTTGTCAATTTGAATTTTCAAATAGATTTACTATGGAAATTCAGGAAAATCCTCCAGAGTTCTGCTGCTCTCATTTCCACTTGACACATAGAACATACTTAGAGGCTGTGATGTGTTGGATGTAAGTTGTGGCTCCAGTGACCAGGAGCTGGTAGCTCAGCAAACCAGGCTGCGCCTTTGCTGGTTACTGGACTGTTCTTCACCTCACCCCTGACACTTTTCCATCAGCTGCCAGATATTGTTGGAGCAGAGCAGCGTAAGGAAGGAGGAAACCTGGGATAATATTCCACCTTTGATACTGCCTAGGTTTGTGGCTTTTGGCAAGTTAATGAACAGCAACCACTAGTTTCTTATCTGTAAATGAGAGGTTATTCAGGGTCATCTTTTCCGACTTTAAACTTCTGTGATTTGAACAAGGCCAGAGCAGTGTGCTTCTTCATTAGATAAGTCATACTGGTCCTTGCTCTGCCTTTATGGTAAGAAATGGTAGTCAAATAATGTATCTTTCCCTTTTGTTCTTTACTCAATACTGGTGAGCAAAGGCCACAGTCATGAAATATGACAAGACAAATGAAGATAAATACCAGCCTTTTGTTGATGTTTGTAAATCCAAATCTAATATGTTATATTGTCTTGATAGGTAGCTGTAGGGAACTTGAGAATGCAAGAAAAAGCAGGCATCTTTGCTTCTTTTTACCTCGACACATAAAACATAGCATATCTAGATACTTCTAAACTTATAGAAGAATTTTTTATAGTCCTCTCTTCCCAGCCAACACTTGGCGTAATGAAGGCCATGTTTCTTACTAGCTTGTCTGTAGTATGTAAAATAAACAACAGAAAGTTCAGTATTGTAATATAAAATATGTTTAGGCTCAGTTATCATCAATTAAAGCAATGCCTAAAAATTTAAGTCAAAAACACCTTTCTACATATTTAAATAGCATCAAAAATTTAAAATTTATCCGTTTTAGAAATAAAACTGTAAGTTGGTACTTTGGCAACCTTTCTGCTAGGAAGCTCTGCCTGCCGCACTATTCACGACTAAGATCCCTAAAGTGTACTTGAAAGGGAGAAAGTTCAGTGGTAATGGCAGATTTCCAGCTTTCTTTGCCAAGACTTCCTGCTTCAATAGGGAAATGGAAAGAGTGTTAATTGTTTCCTACCCCCCTCTTCCACTTTCCCCTCCTAAGACAATTCACTGTGTACTCCTATTAAAAGGCATCTAGATTGGTTAATTTGGGTTGAATAGCTACAGTATTTTATTCAGTATTTACTAAAACATTAGGTATTAAAATAATTTGATTTATGCTTTAAAATAACTGATCAGTCATTTACTCTAGCTCACTTCTTTGGAAAGTGAATGTATGAATATTTTCATATACTTTAAAATAAATAAGTGTTTATATTATAGATACATAAAGGAAATCTTAAATAAAACACAAATACCAAGCACTACATATTCTTTTTTCATTATTTTACAATATGCAAATCTTGGTTCATGGACTAAGAGATGGGATTTTTGTGTGTTGGTTCGTTTTTTGTTTTTAATCACAGTTTTGGATTAATTTCTATGTTTTATATCAGGAACATTGACCAGGGAGTCAGGAGACATAGATTCTTATTCTTAGCACTGCCACAAATTAATTGTATAACTTTAGGCTTTAATTTCTTCATGTGTAAGTGACAGGAGATTAGGTTTTAAAGATCTTTAGTGGTCCTAAATAGTTGTAGATCATAACCTGTGAATTTCTCTGTCTTTTGTTTTTGGAAAAGTGTAGATTTTGGAAAAGTGTAGATTTTAAAAAAGTACTAAAATGACCATTTTGCGTTGTCATCTCCTGCTTGTATGTTTTCTACTATGGCACTGTCCTTTTTTCTGGTAATCATCCTTATATGAACCTTGACTGTACATCGTCTCTGGCATGGTCTTGTTTGTTGTACTGATTTTAGTTACTCTTTTTGTTCTTGAATTTCTTCACATTCTTATGCAATGCCCAGATGTGGATCTACCAACTACACATGGCCTCTTAATGCTGAGTCTAATTCTTGTATGGCATTTCCCCCCCAAGGGAGATAGAATTATCTTCTGAATTAAAATCCTTTACCTTTTCTGCTCTTTTTATTTTTTTATTGTTTGTTTTTTGGTGGGGGAAGAGGGATAGTGTGATGTTCTGAACACAGCATTGGGCATCAGATTTGAGCCCTGGCTCTACCACTTAGTAGGTTGACATAGTATTCTTAGATGAGTCATTTATGTCTCTAAGCCTCAGTTTCTTTTGCTAAATATACATGTCCTGCCTCCTTTACCAGGAGGCTGTGAGGATCAAGTAATGTGATAGATTTGAGAGTGTTTTCTAAAATATAAAGGTTTATATTCTTATAGTTGTTTATATCCCAGCATAATATGCATTCTAAATCAATAAAGTCAGTATTTATTGAGCACCTACTATGAGGAGAATCAGTAAGGAGTTTGTAAATCAGGTTGGGGATTTATATAGTTAAGTGCCATAAGAAAGGTATAGCTAAACCTCTGAAAGTTCAGATAGATTATTTCTGACTGGAGGTACTTAACATCAGCACTGTATTTCTTACATTTATTTTGTAGGCTGTTACGTGTTTTAAAAGTTATTCTTGGACCTAGACAGGCTTATTCCATATTATTCCAGTACTGTTTGATTTTTTATTCATAAGTGTACTAATTTGGTTGTTTTCTATAATTTAGCAACCATTTCTTTTCCTATTATATTTTTTGAGATAATTTTAACTCTGCTTATCTTGGTATTATTTGCTAATTTAATGGATTTACTTTCATTTCCACCTTCTGGTTCATTGTAAAGATTATTAGATAAATTTTCATGCAGTATTTCCACCTTTAAAGTGTTTAAAATATTCTTCAAGAGTAGCTTTGAAACTTTATGTTTGATTCCCTAGCCATGTATGCTCATCCCAAAATGTTTCCAGTATATTACTGAGAATCATACAGGTTCAAAATCAGAAACCTTCTTTTCTGAAGCACAGACTACATTTATTGCTTACACTCAACCTTTAGGCCTTCAGTCCATCATAAAAAGAAATTACTTCATAGAACTTCCTTACTTGTTTGTTACTTTGGTCTCTTCCAGACCTCGTGGAATTAGACACTTGATGGAGAGTTGGCTTTAGTGGCTGTCAGTTAAGTTTATCCATTTCCAGTTATTAGTCATTCTCCCTGCCCCCTGCCCCCCCTCCCCCCATGTTTAAAGATTAGACACAAATATTTACCCTTACTCCAGGTTTTTAGGAACTTCCCATTGCCTTTATGTATTCTTAATCCCAGGTAAAGTGGCTTGCATGTGTATGAAATTATGTTATCTTGATGTAGAAATGGAAAGCTAATCTTAATCTTTTCCTCAGAATTCAGTTAAATGAAAAATGGTTAATATTTAGGAATGGTATTTAATTTTAAGTTTATAAATTATTTTTATTTTAACAGAATTTCTGACATTCATAGGATAAACAGTGAAATTCCTACATTTGTATCTGCAGAAAACCATATACTTTAGTGGAAGAATACTTGTTAGTGCAGTGCCTTACCTAGATAAGGCACTCAACTACTGGTTGAAAGAATGAATGCACTTTTAACCTGGTGTTAATCTGAAATATGCTGCTATTCCTCCCCTTTTCTTTGTGTTAAGACTAGTGGCTCCTCCTTCAGTGCAAATAATTTTTCCAATATATCATTCTTATTTCATTGTTACATTTACAGTTTGTTAGATAACATTCACATTTTTCAGAGAGGAAGTATACATTTGCTTGCTAGGTGCTAAGTAGAAGAAATAGATTTTTTTATGTCTGTAGATAAGGTAGATATCAGATATAGAAGCAATTTATATAAAACATATTGAGGTCATATTGACATTAGAATTTACCTTTGTTTTTGTTTCCCCATTTCTTATAATTTGTATAATATTTTAACATGAGAAGTATCTGATTATTATTAAAATTAGAAAATACTGGAAAACATTAATTAAAAAAATCCTTAAATCCTCTCTAGCAGTATTATCTTTTTGTTTGACTTTCTAAATATACTTGTTTCCATATTGGTAGTTTTCAGCATTTCACATCTTAAGTACTATCTATTTATTAAAGAACCAAAGTGCCACAGCAGTAGAAGCAGCTGTCATTTTATAAGGACATTATTATTTTCATATAAATTATGTTAGTGCCTTAACAATTGTTTAAAAAATACTTCATATGTAATGCAGATTATTCCTGAGCACTCCTGGTGACACTTGACCCACTAGTTGAGTAGTGTTCTACTACTGGGTAGAACAGTAAAAGTTTATGAGCAAGTTTGCAAATCTCTATATGGGTCTTAGACCTTGTTAAACTAGTTTGGATTGCTTCAAATGTGCACTAGCATCGGTGCAGATCCCTTCTTTTGATTGGAATAGAGTTCCCAACTGTAATTTTTTTGTAATTCACCATCTGAAAGAATTAAATCCAGGAATTTTTTTTTATTCTATGTAGTTTTTGTACATATGATACTTCTTAAGGATTTCTCCCCCCCAATTCCCAAACACGTCAGTGTTCAACAGTTACTTTATTATACCTACATTCGGTGAGTGATGACATCTTAGTCAGTTCTACTTCCAAAATAACATTTTACTCTGCCTCTGCCTCTTCAACCCTGAAGTTACTGCCTTTTTCAGGTTTTAATTTCTCTGCAGTGTATTGTAGAAGCTATCTGACTGCCTGTATTCTTTCCCTTTCCTCTTATTAGACTGCTGTAGTATTTTCTTCCCATTTCTTACTTCCTTCTGTCCTTTTTTTTGAAGTTTTCAACAATTTTAGAAAAATTTAAATATACATATACACAGAAAATGAACTTTATTGTATGGAAACAATCACTGTGATCATTATGGTGTTTAGTCTTACGTTGTTTGTTTTCTGTGTGTACATATATAATTTTTAAATTGGATTAATGTGGGCATTGTTTAACCTTTTTAAAAAACCAATATTTTGTGAACATTTTTCCATGTCTGCCTCTCTTTCTATATTATGGATTTATGATAATATATGCCTTCTTCCTGGACATTTAGTTCTTTAGGTCCTCCCTCCCTCCTCCTTATCCATCCCTCCATCCCATCCATCCCATCCATCCCATCCATCCCTCCATCCCATCCATCCATCCCTCCATCTCTCCATCCTTCCATCCCATCCCTCCCTCCCTCCATCCCCTCCCTCCCTCCCTCCCTCCCTCCCTCCTCCCTCCCTCCCTCCTCCATCCCTCCCTCCCTCCCTCCCTCCCTCCCTCCCTCCCTCCCTCCCTCCCTCCCTCCCTCCCTCCCTCCCTCCTCCATCCCTCCATCCCTCCATCCCTCCCTCCATCCCTTCATCCCTTCCTCCATCCATCCACCCTGCTTTTATAACCAATATTGCAGTATCCTTGTAGCTAAATTGTTTGGACAGTTTCTTGGTTATTTCTGAGGAGACGAGAGCTAAAACAGCTCTGATTTTATCATCTCTTTTATACATATTTCATCTCTCTGTTGTTACCTATGTGAACTTTTCATCCTAAAAATTCTGTTAGCCTATCCTCTGCTAGCCCTTTATCTCGCATTATTTTCTCACACCCTCCAGCTACACCAAACCTTTACTTGTGGTTTCTAAAATGTGTTTTACTCATGGATGTCTGTTTGCTCGCTTTTCTTACCCACCTGGTAAATATTTCTTCAGCTTTCTAGCCTAAACTTTCTTGTGAAGTTCATGATCTCCCTAGGCAGAGTGAGGGTGCTCCTCCTTTGCATCCCGTAAACTCTTTTGTTGGAATGCGGATAGAATATTTCCAAAATTTTAGAAATTTAATCTCCTTTGTTAGGCTGTGAGCTCCTCAATAGAAGGGATGTTGTTCTAGTTACTGCTCTTTCTGGCATCTAACTCAGAGTACATGCTTAATAAATGTTTGTTTTGAGTAAATAAGAGGCCTGGGGAAAAGCAAATCTCTAACAATGGAATAATAAAATTAAGTATACTTTTAATTCACTCCAAAATAACTATGAGGAAAAATTACTCGATTGAAAAATATTTATGGAGAACATAGGAAGCATAGTATTTTTAAAAAAATAAATGTGTCATAAGTGATTAAGAAAAGGTATAACTGAAGAATTTATGATTGCATTTCATCAACCCTTAGAGATTTAAATGAAATGAAAACTTTTTCTTTTGCTTAAGTTTCTATAAGCAAGAATATTTAAGTATCATATATGGACAAATACAGATACAGTGTTTAAAATTTGAGTAATGTAACAGTATCATTATGGCTTTAGTTTTTGTAACTTAACAGATTTAAGAAAAATTGGATTAATTAAAGTATGTTAGAACCATAAGCAATAATCATTGAAAAGGTAGGATGTTTGGAGTTTTAAAAGACTAAAACCATATTCCTGTAGAAAATATTTGTTGACAACATAATTAAAGGAAGAATCCTGAGTTACAGGATAGTTGCTCTGTTCTAGTAGTTACCTCTTTATGTCCTTATTTTGAGATTTTGGCTTAATTATTTAAAATGATGGATACTTTCTTTTGTTCTAAATTTCTTCAGGCTGAAAATTTTCAAATTCTTTCTCATTGTCTATTTAAATATTAGGCAGTTTAAATATTTTGTAATTTCTTTTGCATTGGGCTAATCTAAAACTTGCTACAACTAATAATCCTTGTCCACATATAGCAAATCTTTTGTGCCAATAGTTTTTTAAGTTCTTGAATTTGCTTTGCTCACCATTGTCTTCTTAGCACTTAGTGTAGTGTTTAGTACTGCCATATGACAGGTTTTACTTCCTGGTATATTAACTTTATATTTTTCTTCTTTTTTTAAAGGTAATGTGGCTTTAGATAATCTAAAGATAAAAGAAAATGCTCTGGTAAGTTTTTTTTAACTATGTTAATTACTCATTTAATTTGGTAAGCTCTTAGAAGCCCTTGGTTAGTAAGTATCTGGTACCAGGTACCAGATAAAGTAGTTGCGTCACTCAGAGAAGGAATACTTGTTTAATTATTTGCTGTGGGAAAATCTGAGATTAAAGATTTAGAAATTTTCTTCCTGATGATCAAAATAGTATCTCTTGGAAATGGAATGTTTTTCCTTGACCCGATTTGACTATACTTTGTAGTAGGCCTTTGTCTTGGTGAAAAACTTTTCTTCAGAATTATCTTTACATATTTTTCAGGCAAATACAGGCTTGATCTTAACAGTTTATGTAATGAATAATTGTATTTTTGGAAATATATTCAAAGTCCAGCCATATAATATTATGGTAATATTAAGAGTTAAAATAGCTCTGGCCAGTGGGTTCAGTGGGTTGGAGAGTCATCCTGTACAACAAAGGGTGGTGGGTTTGATTCTTGGTCAGGGCACATGCCCAGGTGCGGGTTTGGTCCCCAGTTGGGGTGCATGCAGAAGGCAACCAATCAATGTTTCTCTCTCTCTTTTTTTTTCTCTCTCTCCTCCTCCCTCCCTCCCTCCTTCAACCTCCCTCCCTCCTTTCTTCCCTCTTTCCCCACCTTCCCTCCCTCCCTTCAAGCTCTCTCTAAGATCATTAAAAAAAAAAGAGGTAAAATAGAATTTTTACCTCTGGCTTCAGAGAGTAGTTTTTATTATTTATTATTGTGCTGAAAACCAAACAACACTCTCCCCATTCTCCCAACCCTCCACCACTTGTTAAGCTTTAGCTAACATATTAGACTTAATTTGAGTTTATGAAATCACTTAAGAATGATTTTATCCTTTAATTAATAGGTCATATTTCTAATCTACCATATATTTTAAAATCCCGTCTTTGACTTCTGGTTGGATTTCTACATGATGAACTGTGTTATTAGGGAGGGCTTTAAACATAAAATGCTCCCATGACTCGTCTCAGGGAAGCCAATTTGGGATATTGAAGATCCTAGGAGTAGAACTTTCTCACAAGGAATAACATTAAATCTTGTTTAAAAGTTTGGCATAGTGGAAAGGGCATGGACCTTGAAGTCTGGAAGATCTAGATTTGAGTGTTAGCTCTGCCTTTTACCAGCTGTGTATCTTTTGGCAAGTTTCTCAATTTTTTTGAACATTAATCATCTTTTAAGTGAAGTTAATAATACAAAACAGTATAATATCTCTCTGCCTTTGTGGCTTGAATAAGATGGAAAGTAGAGCCTGGCAAGTAGTGGGCATTCAAAATATTTAAACTTTCTTTTCTTCCCTTTATGTAGGGTGCTATAACTCTTTAAATTTATCCCAAGATTTAGAACTTACGGTTCTATTGTTAGTGATTGGAGTAAAGCTTATTTTTCTCTATTTATTTTAGATGGAAATAAGTATAAATAGAGTTGCGGTGACAGAATATGTATTTAACATACATAGAATTGATAGGAACTCTGTGTTAGCCTAATATGAATTTTGGTTATAATGAAATATAAAGTATATTGTAATTTATATTGTTGATTGTTTTAAATTGCAATTGAACCACAATGGTGAGGTTTTACTTTAATATGGGTTCTTTTTACTTATTTTGTGTGAGAAATCATTTCAGGAAGATCAATATGAGCACGAGACCACAGTTTTAGAAGTGTATATTTTACAGTTTGTATCCTGTATAATGTGAATTTGTATGAATTTATTTCCCCCTTTCCCTCTGAGGGTAGAGCTGCTCTCTTATCATCAGTGAGGAGTCTTTTTTTAGGGTCTAAAGAAAGACTTTTTATCAAAAGCTGTTGGTATTTTGTACAATTCCTGTTAACCTAGAATGCTTGAGCAGAGATCGGGTAAGCTGATTATTTTAGTTAGTTATCTAAAGTACTGTATTTCATCGCCAGATTTCGATAGTATTGGTATATACCAAGGTACACCTAACAGGCTACTCTGGTTCAATTTTTAATAATTTTAAGAACTCAAGTGGTCATTGTGACTCAAGTTATTGTTTAGTACTCTGTGCATAAAAATGTTATTTGTACTTCCTAGTGGTGTGGAGTATAGAAAATGAAAGATTATTATGGATTGGTAATCGTCAGTATTCTAAAGTAAATGCTAATTTGGCAAATAATATGTTGGGAATCTGCCTTTTAAGATTGTTTTGTTTATTCATTTACTAAGTATTTTATTTGAGAGAGAACTATTTAAGAATTATTTCAGTTTTCTTACGTGAAAGAACTCTTCCTATTCTAGTATTTCAGATAAATAGTGTTCATCTATTTTGAAAGTTTATGGGCCCTGGCTGATTTGGCTCAGTGGTTAGAGTGTTGGCCTTTGGACCGAAGTGTCCTGGGTTTGATTCTGGCCAAGGGCACGTACCTAGGTTGCAGGCTTCGGGGCTGACCGGGGCTGGCCGGGGCTGTGCAGGAGGCAGCCAATTGATGTGTCACTCACATTGACGTTTCTTGCTCTCTCTCCCTTCCACTCTCTGAAAAGCAATGGGAAAAATATCCTGGGGTGAGGATTAAAAAAATAAAAATTAAAAAAAAATTTAGAAGTTTATGCAATTTCCATCTGGCTTGGTTTGGTTTATTAAAACAACCAGATTACCCAGTTACTTTCTTTATCTACAAATTTTTTTTCTATTGTTTCTATTTATAGTTTTTCTTTAAAGTCAAAGTTTAAGTTCATAAAAACTGTTTCAGCCATAAAACATCCTTTTATGAGTTATTTAAATACAGAAAATGTTTCAAGTTTTTCCTTAGAGAGGATTGTGTATTTAAGTGATGATACAGAGGTGACTTTTTGGAGGGCTTACTAATTTAAGATGTCCTTTAAATTTTTTTCTTCCTTCTGCAGAGTGAATTGGATGTTCCTTTCAAAGTCAAGGCTGGCCAAATTGGTAAGTACTTCACTCTTCATTTGAGTTATCTTTAATCATTTTAGTTTTTATTTTTCCTGTGTTATTTAATCTAAAACATCTTTTTTATCTTGAATAAAAATGTGAGAGGCTTTTGGCTTATGTTGATTAGCACTTTTGTAGTACTTAACCTAAAGTATATTACGTATAAAACATATATACTTCAAAGATTTTTTTATTCACTCATCTCTTGATTTGGGCTGCTTTCGTATCTTGGCTATTGTAAATAATGCTGCAGTGAACATAGGGGTGCATATATTCTTTTGAATTAGTGTTTCAGTTTTCTTCAGATAAATTCCCAGAAGTGGAATTGCTGGGTCATAAGGCAGTTCCATTTTGAGTTTTTCGAGGAAACTCCATACTGTTTTCCATAGTGGCTGCCCCAGTCTGTATTTCCAACAACAGTGCACTATGGTTCCCTTGTCTCCACGTCCTCACCAACCCTTGTTGTTTGTTGATTTATTGATGGCAGCCATTCTGGCAGGTGTGAGGTGATGTCTCATTGTGGTTTTAATTTGCATCTCTCTGATGATTAGTGACATTGAGCATCTTTTCATATGTCTGTTGGTCATCTGTATGTCCTCTTTGGAGAAGTGTCTATTCAGGTCCTTTGCCCGTTTTTAAAATTGGATTGTTTGATTTTTTTTGGTGTTGAGTTGTAAAAGTTCTTTACAGATTTTGGATATTAACCCCTTATCAGATGTATCATTGGCAGAAATGTTCTTTCGTGCATTGGGTTGTTTCGTTTTGTTGATGGTTTCCTTTGCTGTGCAAAAACTTTTTAGTTTGATATAGTCCCATTTGTTTATTTTTCCTTTTGTTTCCTTTGCCTGAGGAAATATATCAGAAAAAATATTGCTATGAGAAATGTCCGAGATTTTACTGCCTATGTTTTCTTCTAGAATTTTTATGGCTTTGCGTCTAACACATAAGTCTTTAATCCATTTTGAGTTTAATCTTGTGTATGGTATAAGAAGGTGGTCTAATTTCATTTTTTTGCACTTATCTGTCACAATTTTCCCAACGGCTAAAATGGAAGGACATTTTAACTGCAATGACACTTTTCAGGCTTTGGCTCTACCACACAAATAATTTTCAGAATTAGTATCCAAATGTTGTGCTCTTTCTGTACATATGAAAGTAGTGTAATTTGTATATTCTAGTAAATAAAATTTAAATGTAGCTTATTTCCCTCATGTGGTTTTTTTTGTTTTTTTTTTAAAATATGTTTTTTATTGATTTTAGAGAGAGGAAGGGAGAGGGAGAGAGAGATAGAAACATCAATGGTGAGAGTCCTTGGTTGGCTGCCTCCTACATGCCTTCTACTGGGAATTGAGCCCACAACCTGGGCATGTGCCCTGACTGGGAATCCAACCATAATATCCTGGTTCAAAGGTCAATGCTCAACCATTGAGCCATGCTCATGTTTTGTACAATCATTTCACTTGATATATTATGTAGCAGTGTTGTATGGAAGATGTTTGGGTAAGTAGAAAGCCTTTCTTTGCAGCTAAGCCCTTCTACTAAGATCATCCATAAGTAAGCATACATCTTTGTTGAAGAAATTTTTCAATAGGAAGTTTAATCTATTAAGTTCTCTCAACTTGTTTGTACTACCTGATTTTTACTTTTAATAAAATATAAATTACAACCCTAAATGACACACTCTTACTTTAGAATTTTCACTTACGCCACCATCCTTTCCACCTTGATCACCCTGCTACTTCATGGTATCACTTTCCTTTGTCATTTATTATTTTGTATTCAAGGAAGGTTTGGCATTCACTATTCTAACATTTCTTAGTACTTACTCAAATACTTCCGTTCGAGTCCATTTTATATCACTTATTTGTGTTCAATTAATTTTTTTACTTTGTTTATTTTTAAATATGTCTATTGATTTCAGAGAGAGGAAGGGAGAGGGGGAGAGAGAGATAGAAACATCAATGATGACAGTCATTGATTGGCTGCCTCCTGCATGTCCCCTACTGGGGGTTGAGCCCACAACCTGGGCATGTGCCCTGACCAGAAATCAAACCAGGATCTCCTGGATCATAGGTTGATGCTCAACCGCTGAGCCACACCGGATGGGCTGTGTGTTCATTTTAATATGAAGTTATGTTTTCTCTTGAAAAAGGAAACACTCCCTTAGATTGAAAGCATCCCTAGGGCACGTATCATGTTTAAAAAAATTTTTTTTTTATATGGAGCCTTGTGCTGTGTGAAGTGGTAATGTTTAGCAGTGTTTCAGAAGTATTGTTATAGCTCTACATGCTTAATTGAAATCCTAGAGTGAAGTTATAGCCATTCATTCATTCTTTTACCTTTGAGATATTTATGCACACATGCTATGTATGAGGATATGCAAGTAGCTGTGGAAAGGCAGGGATAAATATATCTTTGTTCTCAAGGGAGTTAGAGAGATCTAAAATTATGACAGTATTGAAATCACATTTTCAGGGTATTGGATGAGTTATATTTGACTAAAGAATTTTGACATTATTCTTTATATTATTACAACTAGACTTAGATTTTGGAAGAGGTTTCTTAATGTTTTAAATTTTCTTTTTCTTTTCAAAGTATTACAAGAACTTAATGAATTCCTTAAGGGTTACTCATTGAATTATGAGAGCTCCTTTACATGTAAGGGTGCAAAACATACTTTCTTTATATCTTTAAAAATTTACATAGCATTTATATTAATTATTAAATTTCTGTTAGGTTAAAATATTACACCTAACCCTAGAGTCAGTGTGGCTAAGTAAGTTCAAGGATGTTTTGTTTTTTTAAGATCTAGACATATTTGTTGGTGCTCCTGGATTATCTTTTTACTTAAAAATTAAAAAAAAATTTCCTGATCTATAAAAGGGAAGTAGTAATATAACTAGCTGAATTCCAGTGGGATTCAGGATAATGAAGGTGGGAGAATAATGGGTTAGGATGAACAGAAGAATAGGGAACAGATAGTCCCTTTTGGTATGCTAATTAAAGAGGCATTTTCCACTTTTTCAGTCTCTTGCTCACCTAGAAGGTAATCAAATCAATTTTTAGGAGTTTATGAGATAATTATAAATATAATAGTATCTGTTATAAATATAGTTGGTACTCACTATAAAATCATCAGACTTAGAAATGATCCTTAAATATATGGATCATAGAGGTAATTGGTATTATCTCTAGACTCCCTAACATGGGAGCCATTTAAGAAATTCAGCAGGTTTACAATCTGAAGAAAAATAAAATTTAAATGGAGAAGTAATTTGAGATTTTAACCCTAGGAATAGATTCCTAGGTAATACTGGCCTGCTGCCTACATAGCCATTCAGGCTAATCGAAAATATCCTCCCTTCCACTGAATTATTTCCCCTTAAGCTTGTTCTACTGTTTGACGGTTGTTTGAACTTTGAGCATTTAAAAGTGCCAGTGACCCTGGTGGTGTGAGTAGCTTAGTCACTCACATGCTGGCCTGATTTAGTTGAATCAGATTCATTTCCCTGAAGAATCTTGATCAGCAACACTGGAAAATTAGAGCTTTTTTAGGGTTGTTATTTTACAAATTGTGATGAGAGAAGGTATTTTATTTTGAACATGGAAAACTTTGGGGATTAGAGGTTTGGACAGACTTGCTCTGGCACTGTTGAGGGCAGATTGGGACATTGGCTGCCTGGAGACCTGGAAAGAGGGTATACTAGAGATTGGGGAAAGAGTAAAGAAAGAATTGTGGAAAGATACCAAAGACAGATTTTGCTCATTTCAAAACTTGGGTAACTATGCCCTTTTTGCCTTCTGTCTCCTGCTCTGCATAGCTTTCTCCCATAAAACCCCAAATTTGGCTTAGTGACAATTAGGGCCATAGTTCATCTATATTATGAGTTGAAAATATTTTGCAAGCTAATTTCTAAAGAACCTGATAAGAATACCATTGTTTCTGAGAGAAAAAAATGTGTTTTTTCTAGTGATTTGTAAGTAGAAATTTGGAGTATAATTTCTTTCACTGCCTGTAAACTCAATACTAATCATAAAAGGGCATACCTGGCCTTTAGAGCTGGCCTCTTCCAGTTGTAGCAGCTGACATCCTGTCAGAGTTCTTTTCCTTTGGTACTCTTCTCTGTGTTGCTGCTTCAGTTTCTGGGATCTTGTACAGATGATATTTTATAATTGAGCTGTAGAGATGTAGTTGTTTGTATGCGCCGCATTCAGACCATTAGCTAACTGTTGGATCAGGAAGAGTGCCAATTCTGGTTCCAGCATCCTCACTGATGACTTCAGTGGTCTTAGGCAATTAATAATTTAACCTCTCTGGGACTGAGTTTTCTTTTTTTTTAAAGAATTGAAATAATGGCTGCTTCATTCTTCTTATAATTTGGTAATATTAAATGAAATAATAGTTCTAAAAAAGTTTGAAATATATAAGTCACAATTGAATAGTCACTTCTAATAGTAATATAATATGGAAAAGATCTTTGTAAACTTTAGTGTTGAAATTTTTTCATTTTTTTCTGAGTGATATACATTTACTAAATGCATGAATTGTTTTGTTATACTTTTTCTCTTAATGGAAAGTGAGAAATGTGTATCTTTTTGAGCAGCCAAATAAGAATTTAAGGTTGAAATTATATTTCTTCAGATAAACTAACTTTGAAGATTCCTTGGAAGAATCTTTATGGAGAAGCAGTTGTTGCAACTCTGGAAGGATTATACCTGCTGGTTGTTCCTGGAGCAAGTACGTTATTTTAGGCTGTAAGCATCCAGTAATATCACAGTGAAATTGAATGGTATTTGGGTTAACTATTTTATATGTTTAGTTTACTTAAATGATTTTCTATTTTACTAAACATATACATACATATGCACGTATCTTCATACATTTTTCATATATGCCTACATATATTACCATATTTGTATATAAAATATTTTTATGTTGTTAGAAAGAATAATTTCAACCATTTTTTAAATTGATTGTATTCTGTATGAATAATTATTTTGCAGCTAAGGCTTTCTATTAAGTTAAGATGCATTAAGCTGATTTACCTTGGGGGAATTAAATGAAATAAGGTTTTAAAAATGTACTGATGTGTTAATCTACAGATTTCAGTATTGGAAATTTACCCCCTATTTTGTTGCTTCTGATTTTGAGTGCATATCCTCTCAAAAATGTATGTAAAATAGGTAATTTTTAAATTATGAGTTACAGTATTTTAATTTTTAATGAATGTTTTAAAGCAGTGATGTTCATTCAGGTAATACCTTTCCTTACTAATGTTTTTTCAGTTATAAGAACAATGTAATGTTAAGGAAAGTTTGGCTATTTTAGGGAAAATTTATTATATTTTCTCAACTATAAAACACAATTTTTCTTTTCTTCTTTTGCTTTCCAGTCTTTACCATATACATGGTTGATTTGATATAGCATTTATCACATTATATATACAACATGGATCTGTTGTTTTTACTTTATGTATTTTGATATGTTTCAGTTTTCATGGTGATAGTGACAGTTTTGAAAGGCTGTATGATATTTTATTGTGGGCTTCCTACTGTTTTTGCTATTACAGTGAATATTATAACTACCTCATTCTTAGAGAGATATCTTTTTTATTCTTTGGTGTTATTTCCTTAGGATATATTATCAGAAATGAGATTACTAGATAAAAAGGATATATATATCTATTCGTGATTGTTGATGTTAATACATATTCTTAAATTATTTTCTAAAAGTCTTTTTTATCAATCTGTACTGATATCAGCTGATATTGGATATTACTTGTTTTTTTATAATTGCAATTTTACCGCTCAGATATAATAACTGGACATTTTCTGATGTATTTTTGGCCTTCCTGCTGTTTCTCCCTTTTACTTTTCTACTCACTTTTTTTTCCACTTAACCTTTTTCATATCTTTTTTTATCCCTTTTCATTTCATTCTTCTCTCCTTCCCTTTTTGATGGAAGCTTTGTAAATAAATAGAAATCATTTATGTTTAAACTTTTTGTAAAACTAATCTAAAGAACGCAACTGTCTTTTTCTTTACAAAAAAATGACACATTACGCACACACACAATCATGAGGCTGGACTTTTCCTATTTATTTATTGATTGTATTTCTTTATTTGTGAATTAACTATTTTTAGGTATTAAATATGATGCTGAAAAAGAAGAAAAGTGTTTGCAAGATATTAAACAGAAAGAGCTGTGCCGAATTGAGGAAGCCCTTCAAAAAGCAGCAGAGAAAGGTACAATAAGTTTATGTTTTAGATAAACTAAGGTATACCTATATTTTAGATATATTCAGTGCAATGTAAATAGGAAGCTTTCATAAACTTGCATAAACTGTAGTTTCAAAGAAAGAATCTTCTTTTAAAAACATCTCTCAAAATATTGATTATAAATATTTTAATGACACATTTTTCTGTGATTGTTTTATCTCACTTTGCTAAGGCATTTTTCTTTGGTCTGTTTTAAAAGGTATGACAAGTGTTGAGTTAGAAATAACAGAAATATTCACATGTAAAAAGATTCCTTTTCCTAGCTTAAGCTGTTGACATCTAATTGAATCATTAAGAAATCTGTTTTTAAAATAGCTTGCTCATGAAAATTATTTTTATCAATGATTCTAATTCTTTTTGCCTGAAGTGTTTTCTCTTATGCAGAATTATTGATTCTTTACACAAAACTACTAAAATATGTAAAATATAGAGGCAACCTTAATAGAAGAAATAAAAAAGCCTAAAATTTTTTCCCTTTCTTTTTTATACTTAAGCATATTTTGTATTTCTGCTAACCTTAAGAATCTGTATTTTTATGAAAGTTTTTTTTATTCCTATTACTTTTATGTGCCAGATAAAGCAAGGTGGGGATGGTTTTGTTTTATGACAATTCAGTGTGATTATTTTTATTCACTTTTTGTTAATTAGTATGTGGAAATAATGTTATAAAAAATGAGGAGAAAGACTTGAAGAGCAGTAGAATTTCACTTTTTTCCTTAATACAGTTCAAATTAAGTATATATTTTTGGATACATATTTATTTATCAATAGGTACATCAACATATACTTAGATATACTGATATAATGTAATTTATAATATATATTATTAAGTTATATTTTCTCCTTTTAGAAAGAAACAATAAAATCCTCTTTTTTATTTTTATGGAAAGAAGAGATTGCTTAAAAAATATTTTAGTGTCTCCAGTAACCTGTAAGGAAAAGCACGATATAGTAGTCTCCTATTTTAGTAGCTGACAGCTTAATTGACAAAAGGATACCTGCGATTCATTTTGTATTGAGTGCCTATGAGATTTTTACTCCTGGGTCTTCAATGCTTAGGGAACTTATATGTTTGGGCCTGCCAGAGAGGCTATTAAGGATGCTTTGATATTGCTATAGGAGATGAACATCTGTAGTGTTAAAGTTTGTGTAAATAGAATTTAGCACTGTGAGGCTTGTATAATATATAATAATTATATGATAGCTTCTTGGATGTTAAAATTTAGGTTTTATTGGGATAGAACTGAAATTTAGAAAGTGAAACTCAGTTTTAACACTATTATATTAGATTTGTCAGAGATGTTCTGAGTAGATAAGAGAGATGAGTTTAGAATTGGGGAAATATGTTGATAGAGATTGTTTTTCCTTCATGTCAAGAAATACATTTAATTAGCTTGATTGCATGTAAATATTTTTGTCTAGTTTGTATGAATATTGGTCACATCTTCTTTTATAAAGAAGATATTATTCATGTGAATGATAAAAGACAACCTGGCCCCTTGAGATGCCTTGCATTTCACCATTATTAATTAATAATTATTACTTAATTACCATACTTTATTTTTCAGACTTATTATTGTCCCAGTTACTTCTTGATTTTAAAAGCACAAAAGCACCATCCCGTATGTATAGATACTCAGGGGAGAAGAGGAAGTGATTCAGTTCTGAACAGCAGATGATAAAAATGAAAACAAAGTGCTCATGCTGATATGCTCTGAAAAAGATTTTTACTTGATTTGTTTCATTTGGTAAAATAGAATGCTGCTCACTATCATGTGGGAAAAAAGAAAATTGAACTATAACTCTGAGTTTATTTCTGGAGAATTTGTAATTAGAGCAGGAGCCCATGGCCAGTCACACACCTGTAGGCATGGATTTGGAGAAGCAGAGCCAGGCGACAGCAGCACCGGCTCTCCGGGGCAGTTGGCGGCAGGACCAGCGTTAGGGTTTGTGGTAGCAATTTATGTCATTGTAAAAGTAAACTCCTTGATGTTTTTCTTCTTTTATTTCATTGTGAGTTTATTTTCCCTGAAGGGCTGTTATAAAGTAAAGGAAAATATTATTTTCTGTATTTAAAATGTTAAATATATCAAAGTAATATATACATACACTTTATAATCTAATAGTTTTGCCAGAAAGACTTCTGATGAAAAATGTCAGTCTCCATTTCCACCCTTCTCTTCCCCTCAGACACACTCCTTAGAGGGAACTATCATTTTAGAAATGTTAACATTCTGCCATTATCTATTTTATTAATGTAAGGCATTACCTAGGACTTTGTATTATGGTAATCAAGGAATTCATGCCTCTCACCATCTCCTTTCACCCTAAATTTGCTTCCCTGTTTTTTCATAATATGGTTAGATCATAATTTTTGGGCAATTACTAGTTAAAAATTTACATTACTGTGACAGTATAATTATTGTTCACCGAATAGGTCAAATGATGTCCTATGATCATATTTTCATTTTTATTTAACTTTTTGTTTTTTCTTGAATTTGTAAGTGTTTTTTCTATTTGCTTAGCCTTTTATGTAAACTTGCGTTTAATTTTTTTCACATGCTCTTTGAAATCCGTTATATGACTGTCATTATTTCTAATTGCCCAGACCCATCTGTTGGTTCCCTCCCTGTTCCCCTTTTTCTCATGGAGATCTTCAGTTGAACTGGTTTTTTTTTTTTCAGTCCTGCTACACAGCTGTCCTCTTGGGACTGGACTGGTCTTCATTGCTCTTCTGTGTTTTAATTCATTGTTTCCTGGGTCTCTTGCCTTTTGTTTTTCTATTACTTTGTTTTCTTGGATCCTATTTAATAGATTTTAAGAAAGGATGCACAGGATGTAATCTTTAAAATCCTTTCAAGCCTGAAAGTCTTTGTCTTTTACTTCCACACTGGTTTGATTTGGCAGGAGATAGAAGCCCAGGTTTAAAATTAGAATTTTGAAAGCAGTACCTTTTAGCTTACAGGTACTTTTGAGAAATCTGTTGCTAATCTGCTTGACACGTTGTTGGAAACACAAAAATTAGAAAATCCTTGGATCCTACTGTCCCCAACCTTACATTTTAGTTGGGAAAATAAGACATGCATAATAGTCCCATCAAAGAAATACAGATAGAGTCTTAAGGGTGTTCAGAATGGGCATATGTTTAGCCAAAGAGATCAGGACAGACACTGAAGGTATATATTTCAGCTGGGTCTAAAGCAGGGGTGGGGAATGCCCGGCCCACAGGCTGTCAACAGCCCGTGAAATCATTTGGTCTGGCCCTGCTGAGGCCTCTCCAAGGGGAAGCAGTTCCAGACATCATGTTAGGGGTGAGTAATTAAATGTTTGACCAAATATAGCAGGCTAATTTTTAAGTTGATAATTTTGTAAGACCTGAGAATGATGTTATAAATATCCATACTGCCCTTGGCAGAAAAAAGTTTCCCACCCCTGGTCTAAAGGATGAGTATGCAGAAAGGCGAGGGCGTTCTAGTAAGAGGGACAGTGATGGTGGAGAGGTCTAGAGCATGTATGGGAACAGCTAAGAATTTGAGAGTTTGATAGAGATAAGTTAGAAAGCTATGTTTAGGTAAATTTTAAGATATCTGAATGTTAGGATTATAATGACAATGATGGCAGCTAACATTTAGTGAGCATTTACTGTTTGCTAGTCACAAAAACGCTTTCTAGGAATTGACTCATTTAATAGTCATAACTCTGTGATACAAAAGCCGTTATTATTCCCATTTAATATTTGAAAAAGCTGCCCGGCCGGGCGTGGCTCAGCGGTTGAGTGCCGACCTAGGATCCAGGCGATCGGGGTTTGATTCCCGGTCAGGGCACATGCCCGGTTGCAGGCTTGATCAATGACTCTCTCATCATTGATGTTTCTCTCTCTCTCCCTCTCCTTTCCTCTCTCTGAAATCAATAAAGATATATTTAAAAAAAAGAAAAAGAAAAAAAGAAAAAGCTGAAAGTTAAATAACTGATAGAGCTAGAATTTGACTTCAGTCTGGCTCTAGCTCCTATATGTTTAATTATGAGTAATGGACATTCATCTAGCCAGTAATGGACATTCATCTAGCCAGTGGGAGAGTCAGTAACTTTTACCTTTTCTTCTTTAAAAATCCGGGCATTGACTTGATCAGAGCTGCTTTAGGAAGGATAAACTTGCTGTGTCTAGGCTGGAATTGGGGGTGAATGGAAGACGGTACTATCTAGCTATCATAGCCCAAATGGATAGAAAGGATTCAGACAGTGTATCTAAAGGGAACAGATCAGACTAAAGTAAGGCGACTTCATTTTAGCTGACTCTAAAATTAGTAAAAATATGAAAATATTCTGAAAATGGACAAAATGGTAGTCAAAAGGGACCAAAATAAGACTTGCTCTGTTTAAAGATTTGTCAAGTAATTTAATGAGACACTAGCCATAATTGATACTTGTCTGCCTTGCTTAATTTGAAATTATTGTTATAATTTTAATTATTAGGAATTTTTGTTTTAATATTATGAAAATAACTTGTATGTTGAAATAATTAAAATGGTGTCATTGATTTTTCCCTTAGAAATATCGTTTTGGTGTCACTGAATTTTACTTGTTCTGTTACACGACTTCTAATTCTTTGAATTAAGTTTAGACTTATTTTACATGTGAAATGAAAGGTGTTTGCATTTTGGTTATTGCTGCCATGCGGATGCAGGCGCACATTCAGGGGAGTTCATATATGGCTTGGAAAACTTTGTTTACAAGGACATCAAGCCTGGTGGGTATGCATGGTTAATTATATTCAGCTCTATAAAATTATATTCTTATCCATGCATGTGCTTTTATTGGAGTCCATTTGATGATGTGCCATCCTTTTAGGAAATATGGAAATGTAATTCATGTTTTTCCCCTTTATCATCATTTCATTTTTCCTACCTTCTATAGTCATGCTGAATGTTCATGGGGTAAAACAAACACAATCCACTGCTCTTGTGAAGCTTACAGTTTGATCTATAGATAACTTAAAAAATTTTTTTCTGACTTTTTAAAAATTGAAATATAATTGAAATACAACATTCTATTAGTTTCAGGTGTACAATGTAGTAACTCAACATTTGTATACACTGCAAAGTTATCACCACAGTAAGTCTAGCCATCATCCGTTACCATACGAAGTTACAAAAATTTTATTTTTCTTGTGAAGAGAACTTTTAAGATTTACTTTCTTTGCAACTTTTAAATTTGCTGTATAGCGCTATTGACTGTGTCACCATGCTGTACATTACATCCCATGACTTACTTGTTTTACACCTGGAAGTTGGTACCTCTTGATCCACTTCATCCATTTCATCCCCAAAGCCCCCTTCCCTATGGCAACCATCAGTATATTCTCTGTATCTATGGGTTTTTTATTCTTTTATCTTTGTAAGATTCTACATATAAGTGAAATCATATTGTATTTGTCTTCCTTTGTTTGAATTTTTTCACTTAGCAAAATACCCACAAGATCTGTTCATGTGGTTGCAAATGGCAAGATTTCATTCTTTTTTTTTTTTTTTTTTGGTCTGAGTAGTATCCCATTGTGTCTATATACCACATTTTCTCTATCCATTCATCCAGGACATTTCCTATCCATTCACCATGGATATTTAGGTTGTTCCCATATGTTGGCTATTGTAAATAATGCTACAGTGAGCATATATTGCTTCAAATTAGTGTTGCCTACCCCCCCCCCCAATAATATCCAGAAGTGGAATTGCTGGGTCTTAATGGTAGTTCTAGTTTTACTTTTTCAAGGAACCTTAATATTGTTTTTTATGTGGTTGCACCAATTTATATTCCAACCAACTGTGCACAAGGGTTCCCTTTTTTCCACACCTTGTTATTTTTCCACAAAACTTGTTATTTCTTGTCCTTTTGATAATAGCCATTCTGCCAGGTGTGAGATACCTCATTGTGGTTTTGCTTTGCATTTTCCTGTTGATTAGTGATGTTGAACATTTTTGCATATGCCTGTTGGCCATCTGTATGTTTTCTTTGGAAAAATGCCTATTCAGATTCTCTGCCCATTTTTTAATTGGATTGTTTATTTTTTTATTATTATTGAGCTGTATGAGTTCTTTAAATATTTTAGATATTAATCCCTTATCAGATAAATGATTTGCAAATGCCTTCTCCCATTTAGTAGGTTGCCTTTTTATTTTGTTGATGGTTTCCTTTGCTCTGTAGAAGCTTTTAAGTTTGATGTAGTCCCATTTATTTATTTTTGCTTTTGTTGCTATTGCCTTTGAAATCAGATAAAAAAAAAAAAAATTGTGAAGAGCAATGTCAAGGAGCTTACCACCTACATTTTCTTCAATGAGTTTTATGGTTTTTGTCTTACATTTAAGTCATTAATCCATTTTGAGATAATTTTTATATCTCAGTGTAAGATAGTGGTCTAGTTTCATTTTTTTGGCATGTGTCTGCCCAGTTTTCCCAGCAAAATTTATTGAAGAGACTGTTTTCTCCCATTGTATATTCTTGCCTTCTTTGTCATAAATTAATTGACCACATAGGTGTGGGTTTATTTCTGGGCTCTCTATTCTGTGTCATTAATCTATGTGTCTGTTTTTATGCCAATACCATATATTTTTACTATATGGCTTTGTAATACAGTTTTAAAGCAGGGAGCATGATGCCTGCAATTTTGTTTTTCTTTCTCAAGATTTCTTTGACTATTTGGGATCTTTTTTGTTTTCATTAAAATTTTAGTAGTGTTTGTTCTATTTCTGTGAAAAATGGCTTTGGAATTTTGATGGGGATTGCATGAAATCTGTAGATTGTGTTGGGTAATATGGACAGTTTTATAATACTAATTTTTCCAGTCCATGATCATGGAATATCTTTTCATTATTTATGTCTACTTCAGTTTCTTTCATCAGTGTCTTATAGTTTTCAGTGCACAGGTCTTTCACCTCCTTGGTTAAATTTATTGCTAGGTATTTTTTTCTTTTTGATGCACTTATAAATGAGATTGTTTAATATCTCTTTTTGGTAGTTTATTGTTAGTGTATAAAAGCACAATAGATTTTTACGTAATGATTTTGTATTCTGCAGCTTTACTGAAGTTGTTTATTCTAATAGTTCTTTAGGTGGAGCCATTGTTTTCTATATGTAAAAACATATCATTGCCAATTAGTGAGTTTTTCTTTTCTTTTTTACAATTTTTTATTTTATGTTATTTTATTTTATTGAATTTATTGGGTTGACACTGGTTAATAAAATTATATGGGTTTCAGGTGTACAATTCTATAATGTATCAACTGTATATTATATTGTGTGTTCACCACCGCAAGTCAAGTCCCCTTCTATCCCCATTTATTCCCCCTATGCCCTCTTCTACCTCCCCCAACCCCCTTCCCCTCTGGTCATCACCATGCTGCTGTCTGTGTCTATGAGTTTTGTTTTTTGCTTAATCCCTTCACCTTTTTCACCTAGCCCGACAACCCCCCTCCCCTCTGACAGCTGTCAGTCTGTTGTCTGTGAGTCTGTTTCTATTTTGTTCGTTAGTTTATTTTGTTCATTAGAGTCTTTATTTTTAGTGTGGATGCCTTTTATTTCTTTGTCATGCCTAATCGCTCTGACTAGGACTTCCAACACTATGCTGAATAAGAGTGAAAGTGGGCATCTTTGTCATGTCCTGGTCTTAGGGAAAAGCTTTCAGCTTTTCACCATTGAGTATGATGTTAGCTGTGGGTTTGTTATATACGGCCTTTATTATGTTGAGGTATATTCTGGCTATACTCAGTTTACTGAGAGTTTTTAAAATCATAAATGGGTGTGGAATTTTGTCGAATGCGTTTTCTGCATCTATTGAAATGATCACACGATTTTTCTCCATTTTGTTAATGTGATGGAACACGTTGATCGACTTGTGGATGTTGAACCGTCCTTTCATGTGTGTATAAATCCCGCTCAGTATGGTGTATTCTTTTAATATATCACTGAAAATGGTTTGTTAATATTTTTTTGAGGATTTTTGCATCTGTGTTTATCAGGGATATTGGTCTGTAATTTTCTTTTTTTGTGTTTGGTGTCTTTGTCTGGTGTTGGTATCAGGGTAATGCTGGCTTTGTAAAATGAGTTTGGGAGCATATGCTCCTTTAAAAATATTTTTTAAAAGAATTCGAGCAGGATAGGTATTAAATCTTCTTTGAATATTTGGCAGAATTCACCAGTGAAGCAGTCTGGTCCTGGATTTTTGTTTGTTGGGAGTGTTTTGATTACTGATTCAATTTCCTTACAAGTAATTGGTCGATTCAGATTTTCTATTTCTTCATGATACAGTCTTGGAAGATTGTATGTTTTAGCATGAAGATATTATGACTCATTGCCTAATTTTATTGGTTATAATTGGACCATCTTTCTGTGGTCTGCCATGGGCAGTGATATCTAATCCTACTAGGAGTAGCCTGCCTCCAAGGTACAAGTGAATTCCAGTGATTCATTTAAATATATAATAAAATCATTGGACAGTATTGTTTAAAAAAACAACAAAAAACTGACAGAGGTTGCTATAAAAGAAAAGGTACATTAGCCTGGGTGAAAAACTAGACATGGAATATTGATGATTCTGAAATGGGAATAATTTTGTTGATGATGTCTTCACTCACTTGGCTAGTACACATTAGTACTTTATGATCCTTTCATCTTTTACTTTCTAAATATATATTCCTTCTTATTAGATGTCATTTTTAAAATTTTAGAACCATGGTTCTCAAAAAGTCAAAACAATTTCCGTAATAATACTAAGGCATGTTTGCTTTTTCACTGCGCTGACTGGTGCTGATGGTGCAGAGGCAATGCTGAGTAAAATTTCTGTCTGTCTTACCATGAATCTAGGCAGTGGAACCAAACAGGCCTAGTAGCTATTGTATCGTTGATTCCGTGCACTCACAGTAAAAAACAAAATAAAACTAAACAACCCCCCCCCCACCAACTTTACTTAAAAATGCCCTTGATGAAGTAGGAAAATTTTAATAAACTTTAGCTCTTGAGTACATGTGTTTTTAATATTTCATGCGACAAAAGGGGATGTATGCATATACAAACTGAAGTAGGATAATAGTTTCAAGGAAAAGTACTCGTGCAGTTGTTTGTATTGCTAGCTGAACTAGTTTCATTTTTCAAGGAAAACCAATTTACTTGGAAGAATGACTGACCGACTCTTCAGATTTGAGTGTTTGGTAGATACCTCAGTAAAACCAGTTAAAGGAAAACAACTGATAGTGTTCGTTGTCAATCAGAGCTTTGAGCAAAAATTAGAATTGTTGGGAAACTCATACTTGCTACCTTGAGCTTGACAGCTTCCTAGTACTTAAAGACTTTTCTGATGAGATTGTTAGTGATATTAACAAATGTGATTTTTGATATTAAATAATGATTTAATAATGATTTAATATTCAACATTTTGAAGATCTGCATAATTCAATGAAGTATTATTTCCATATTACCAATGCATGATAAAAAATCAGGAATGTGTAAAAGTCCATTAAAAGTGCGAAGTAGACCCGTTGATTTTAATTGGGATAAAAAATTTATTGATAGAGTTTCAGAATCTAAGGTGAAACTAACCTTTAAGAAACTACCACTTGAGTTTGGGTGTAGTACTTGTAATTACATGAAAAGATGTTTCTTCCTTTTATTATTACATATCAGTAGTTAGATCATATTTTCTTCAAATGCTTCAAGCTAAACAACGTATTTCACCAGATCAGAGACAGAGGCATAATATCTTCTACTAAGCCAGACATTAAAGAGATTTGTAAGAATGTAAAAGCATGTCATTTTTCTCACTACAGCTTTTTGTTTGGCAAATATAGTTATTTTTGATAAATATATGTTATCCATACTGTCACATAATGGTTTTAAAAAATGAGTCAATAATGTTTTTAAAATTTCTCAGTTTTGATTTCCATTATGGAAATATCAAGAGTTATCCACACCAATAAAAATATCTTTAAGGTTCTCAAATTTTATGTGTGTTAAAGGGGCCCTGAAACCAAAATATTTGAGACCTGCTTTAGGGAGTGGTTGAGAATCATAAATTTATTATTCATCTGATTAAATAGAACCTTTCTCTAAAGTACTATGTAGCACTAGACTTTTGAAACTATTCGGAGAGGTTTAAACATGGTGCATTTAAGACTGAGATCAAAGGCGGAACATGGTGCTAGAAAAATGTGAAATCAGAAATATAACAGGGAGGTCAGGTGAGAGGAACGAGTTATGGGAGAATCTAAACCCAGTCAGCTGACCCTCTATCTCTGAAAGCTGTTCTGGCCAAGTGGGATGTTTTCAGGGCTACTCTGACTTTCCTTCTTGTTCCTCTTCAAATGGTTTATCTTCGGGAACTCAGTCTCTTTCTAAATGTTTTATTTATGAATGAAAAAGATTTAGGGACCGTCACTATGGCAAAAAATACTGGTAATAGCAAGTCCAGATTCTGTTATATATTTATTAAATGTTTTCTTCTTGAAATTCAGGATTTTATTCTTGTAATCCAGGATTTGGTTCTTAGCTTCTGTAATGGAAGAACAGTTTACTTTGAAGGCCTGGGGAGCTGGGTGGAGGGGAGCAATGAGGGAAAAAAGGGGAACATCTGTAATACTCTCAATAGTAAAGATAAATTTTAAAAAATATCAAAAAAAAAATTTTAAATTTCAAGCTTAATTTCATGTATATTTTTTTCAAATATACATAACATTAAAGGGGCTTATGTATTTTATTATAATGTTCAGATGTGCATTTTTGATTCATTTGAACAGTTATATGCTCTGTGCCCAGATATTAGGATAATTCCTATACTAATGAAGCCTGGTGGCAAGACAGTTGTATAAACACCGCAAACACAGTGTCATCAGTACTTGTTGGAAGCCTGATGCAGGGGCTTGGGCCTGGAGCTGCTTGAAATAGTTACAGAAGGCTTCACGTAGGCAGTAGCAGTGGACCTGAGGTTTGGAAGCCTCTTGGGAGTTTGCCTCGTGAAGAAGTTCAGGGAGGGCATGGGAATTACACATGTAGAGGCATTAGGCATTAGAAAGTCTTGTCTTGGGAAGTATAAATAATATTTCTAAAGTATCCAGTGCAAGGATGAATGTCAGGAGATAGAACAGGATAGGGAGATGGGGTCAGGTCATGAAAGGACCGTTGTGTCATGAAAACACATTTTATTCCAAGGCTGCAGAGAGCTGTTAGAAGAACTTTGAGCAGGGGATTAGCAAGCTGTGTAGTGTTTTAGGAGATAGCAGTGTGGGAGTAGTATAGGACGCGTAGGAGTAGAGTGCAAACTAGAGGCCGGAGACCGTACAGAGACTGCCTCAAGCACAGACTAGAGTTCATGTCTGGTTGCATGTAAAGATTTCTAGTTTGGATTATAATTTGGATATGTAGGGTAATGGCATAAAGCGAGGCAGTGCCAAGTAAGAGGATTAGATTTCAAAGAAAGTATTAAGCCAGTTTCAATGTATAGTTCAATGTACATTGTATGCCCTTTTTGTTTTATATCCTTAAGTCATTTTTGAGGGATGCATTTCATCCAGAGGAAGTCATTGTCGGCAACCTGCGCATTCATTACATTTGTGTTCCTTTGTCCCTACTACATGTTCATCAAAAACTTTATCTGAAAGTTTTATATTCTGTCATTATTACATTTCCAATATTTTGGTAACATTGAAATTAAAATTAAACTTTGTGTTGTAAAAAGTCATAACTATTATAAAGGGCATTGTATACAGATATTTTTACCCAATTTTTGTATAATTGTACCTGCCAGGATATTTTCTAGATTAAAGAAGGTTATTCGTGGACTAAGGGAGGTTTGTTAATTTCCGTTTACACTGAACTAGCAGGTCAGCTTAGAGGGAACGGGGCGAGCCGCGCGGAAGTTGGATGCTCGGAGCCTCTTCTCTCTGCCCTCTTGCCTGCTAACCTGAATCTTATCCTTTTCTCACCAAAATGCTTCCACTGAGAAGGACGCAAGCGCAAAAAGCACAAAAAACATTTTAAGAAACCTTTTAAAGGTCTTGATCGCTCAAAAGGTAGGTAAAAGCGGTTTTTATGCCATGTGTTATTTATACACATTGCCACTTAATTTCTGTCTTCGAAGGTAAAATGAATGTTAGATTATAGTGTAACTTCAAAAATAAGTTTTAAGTTGGAAATGCAGATTAAAATCTAAAGTAAATCTAAAATAAAACAAGGACACTAGAAAAGGCTGTAGTTTTTATGGAGTAGTGCCTTACTATCCTTTGGTCATTGATTATGAGGTCTTTGAGAATTTCACCTCTTAATCTTGTATTTTTCTATTTTTTATAGATAAAGCAAAAGAAGCCAAAAAGGATACATTTTTGGAAAAATTGGCAGCTCAAGTAATTAAAAATGTACAAGTAAAAATCACAGATATTCACATTAAATATGAAGATGATGTAAGTAATTTTAGGTTCCTTAGCTTAGGTTTATATTTAAATGTGTATTTTATATTAATATTGATTTGTCTATATATTGATTATCTATTCCCTGTTTTAAATCCAAGATTGATTTTTTTCTGATGAGTACATTACCATTTTTCCTCTCCTGTGTTAGGCTTTTTTCATGGGACACTTATGAGTGTAAATATATCATAAACCACAATATGCCCCTTTCTACAGCTAACATAAGAGATTTTCGGGTTGTCTTCTGCATTTATTTTGAATTTCGTTTAAGACTTGTACTACTATAACTTTCAGGAACTAATTTTGTTTTTATACTGACAAAAAATTATTCCAAGAGGTGATGAATTATCGATTATAATGGTAGTTGGTAGAGAGGGGACTAAAACCCAGGTCACTTGACTGCTTAGTCCCATTCTCTTTATGCTCCATCAGTTTGGATTGAACACCCACCACTACTCATGTGCATGTGCAAGAATATATTTAAAAAACCAAACTTCATTTATAACCAACAGTTTAATATTAGTTGATTAAGAACTATTTTACTGATTTTTATTAATTGATTACTTGATTTTATTAATTTTAGTAAATGTAATAAATACTGCTTTGTTTTAAAGTTTGAAACATATGTAGGAAACCTTGAATTTTTTTATTTACCTAAGAAATTGGAAATATTATTTGGTCTCGTAAAATTGAGTTTACATTCTTTTTGTTTTTAATTTGCTTTAAGTTTCAATCGAATTAAAGCAAAATTGACCTATATAGAATTTAATTCCTTTTTCTGATATGTTTGTTTTGTATCAATGTTCAGTAAAACACACATGTAGTTTTTCTGTTTTAAAATTTTTTTCTGTTTTTAGTTTTTCAGTATATACCATCTCTAACTTATACTGACTTTATCTTTTGCCTTTATGTAGTAATTAAACTGAATTTTGTTACCAAATAAATGTTTAAAAAACCTAACCACTCATCAGTGCCCTTGTTTAAAACAAACTTAGGAAAATAAAATCTAGTCAACCTTTCAAAGAAATGAGAGAATTATTCTTGAAACTAATGGCGTATCCATGAATAAGAACCTCAGTTTGAACTTAAACTAAGCTTTTTTGCTGAGCAAGTACAATTAGAAAAGTACATTATTTCTCTCTGTACTGAAAAGAATACAGAGATGCACAGGAGTGGGATAAATAACATTTATGTTTAAATTGATGTCAGTGACAAAATATACTAAAATCTAAAAGGAAAAGAATTTAAAAATGCAAAGGAATCTCCAGCATAGTATTCATCTTTTAATGTGATTACCTTAATTGTATCTAGGATAATGGAAAATATAGTATAGGAAGTGGGGGTAGGGAGAGTATAATAATTTATCACAAAGATGCTCATTGGATGATAATAGTTTGTGGGTAGTACATTGGCAACTGAGGGATTGTGTTTTATTGAAGTTCCTTGTGATTAGCTGCAAGTAATTTTGAGCTTGTTATCTGTAGGTATAAAAAGATGAGTGCGGGAATAAAGGAAAATATGTTGCCATAATCACAATATCTCTGATATTTAAAAAAAAGCTCAAAAAGCTATTTGTGCTTGTCGGCTGTACCAGATCATGCATATTTCCTATTTGAGAAGGGTTTATGTGACTTAAACTCTGGAGTCACTATTGGATGATTTAGAACATTGTTTTTTCTCCGTTCTCTTAGTTTCCCTAGTTTTTGTCACAACCAAAAAACTGTGACTTTTGAACATCTTTAAGATGTCTAAAACAATAACATGGTACACATTGTGGTACAGTTTAAATATTGTGTGTAAATTTAACTTAGGTATTGAAGATCAGAAATAGAACAAAAATTTAACATTGGCAGATTTGGGGTTAAGTGACTAGGGAAAATAAATATTAAGAATCTTGGGCATTGCCTCACCAGGCATGGCTCAGCTGTTGAGTGTCGACCTAGGATCCAGGAGATCGAGGTTCGATTCGTGGTCAGGGCACATGCCCGGGTTGTAGGCTCGATCCCTGGTGGGGGTCGTGCAGGAGGCAGCCGATCAGTGACTCTCTCATCATTGATGTTTCTCTCTCTCTCCCCCCCTCTTCCTTCCTCTCTCTGAAATCAGTAAAGATATATTTAAAAAAAAAAAAAGAATCTTGGGCATTTCCTAACAAAGGAAATTTTTGAAGTGTGTAAGAAATTAAAGATTAAGGAGACAGTTCACATTTCTGTAAAAATCTTAACTGTTTAAAAATAATTTAGTGGCAGTGTTTTTATCTGTGACGCTTTGTTTTATTTATGTATGAAGACCACCTATAATGTTATACAGAAAGAGACTCTTGGTAACTAGACAAGAATCTGTTTAATTGTAGTTAGTGAGTCTTCTTTCTTCTAGTAAGAAAAGAGATTTACTGAGAAAGTATATGAGTTTAATTACTACAAAATATGAATAATCCCAGTCATGTTATTGGCTTTCTTCTCTTTCTTTTCCAGAAACCCATTTGGTTTGTTTGACTTATTTGTAAACTAACTTCCTGTGTTGCTTCTTGTAAAGAGGAACATGGATTCACTCTCACCATCATATTTTAATATCACCTTTCTTCCTTGATAGGTTACTGATCCAAAGAGGCCTCTTTCATTTGGTGTCACACTGGGAGAACTTAGTCTGTTGGTAATGTTGGACTTATTTTAAATATTTGTGGAACCTATAAAATATTATTTCCGAATCACAGGGAGAATTGCCTAAAACCAACTGTTGCTACAAATAGCTGTTTTATTTTTTTGTATAATCTTTCTACAGCTTTTCTAGAAGTTCAAAATTGTTAGTGATGCTATTACTTTCTTTAATTAATTTTGATTTGTCTTTGAATTTAACAAATATCCAATTATCAGTATCAAACATTCTGAAAGAATTAAAAGCTGTCTCTTAACATGTGAAAAAGTAGGGGAAGATAAATTTCTATAGTCATATTTTCATTCTTGGTTAGGTAAATGGAATTTCCAAATAGTATGTGTCTATATGTATGTGTGTGTATATCACAATGATATATATATATATATATATATATATATATATATATATGTAATTTATTTTGATTAAGTATTTTATAAAGCAGTTTGGTTTTTCTCTTCAAGATTTTTAAAGATAGAGAGTGTATATACCCAGGTTAGACTTTTTCCCCCCTATTATGGACGACTAAGTGGTAGGAAACATGTTTTAAAGTTAAGGACAGTGAACAGAAAATTATACTGGGTACATGTTTGCCTTATGATTAGTTATATGTAGGGCCTTAGTAGAGAGAGAAGAGAAAAAAAATGAAAGAGAAGTAGACTGCCAGAGAAACAGAGAAAGGATATGTTGCCATGGAGGCCTTAAGAACGATACATGCATGCAGAGAAGCAGAGATACATAGAGTTGGAGACCAAAGCAGAAACATTAAAGAGCTAGAGGAACAGGAAGGGGAGTCAGGAAGCTAGTGTTTAATATACTGTTTGTCCTCTGCATGTTTCCAAAATGAATTCGAAGTAGCTTTCGATAAAGAACACCTAACCTTTAAAGAGACCAGAATCTGTGTTCTGAAAGGTAGAGAGATAATTGTTCCAGAAATTTTACACTAACAGTCATAAGTGAGCACAGTATTTAACACTGAGCTTCTAGCAGACAAAACAAAAAATATGAAATAGTCCAGTACCTACCATTGACTGATAACAGGCAGGTGTACCGGAGCCTCAGAGCGATGCCTAACTTTCTTAGCGTGTGCTGTTGGATTCGCTGTATCTTTGCTCAGAATCTTTATACTGTTTTCTTTGTATTATGCTCTTCCCTTTGTCTGTCTGGCAGTTTATTCAGGTTTTAGTACTTGTACGAGATGTTACTTTGTCGTCTTTCTTATTCCTTTCTTACCTTCCTCTTAGAATTTATCATTCCTTCTTTTATGCTCCTTGTTATATGTGATCAAGGCACCTGTAACGTATTACTGTACTGATTACCATGTTGGTCTCCTGCTATCTAACATTCATTCATTCACTGATGCATTATAAAATAAAATGTGGTACTGATAATATATAGTCCTATATTTTAGTGTTTTTGTGATGATTAAATAAGATAGTTTGTGTAAAGCATTTGGCACATTGGCCGGCTCAGTTGTTTCCTGCTTCAACTACTGCGTTGACTGCTAGAACAACAACAAACTTACCTCTTTATGTATCCATACCATTCCTTTCTTCCATCTTTATGGTAATCTTCCCCCTTCAGATCTGGAGCCTGTTTTTCCCTATGTCCTCAGGAGCCGTCCCCCACTCCCTCTTTCCCTCTTCCTTTTTTCTTTCTATCAGTTTCGTTCTTTCCTAAATCTTCAGCTCCTCTCCCTCTTGTCCCTTCCTCCTTCCTCCACCCCACTCCTTTTTGTACGCATTTAAATACATTCAAGTATCTCCTTTACAACAAAATTAAAAAGCCTGTTATTAACCTTCTCCCACTCCACCAAGGCCCCATCTAACTACCTGCCTTCTCTTCCTCTTCTTTCTAAGGAAACTTTTTGAGAGAATTTTCCACCTTTGCTATCTTTCTTTCCCTGCCTCCTGCTGACTCCCTACCCATTGTACTCTGACTGTTTCTCCACTGAAACTGTCCTTAACAAGTTCGTCAGTAATTCCCTGGCTACCAAATAAGTTTAATTTAGTTTATTTCGTGCCAGCATTTGGTATTGCTGACCATGCTGATTTCCTGGAAACATGGTCATGTTATGATTTCCATATTTTCCAGGTTTTCTTCCTGCTTTGAAATAATTATTTATTTGATTTTTTTTAAAGAATGTGGACCTTTTTCAATAGCTTATAAGTGAGCTCTCTGTTTTTATTCATATCCAATTCCTTCCATACTTTAGACAGATGGTAGGTCAATAATTATTTTCTGGGTGAATTAACTCATTTAAATTAGAACCTCCTCAATTCTATTTTCACTGTTCCTCCTTTGATTTCATCATAAAGATATGTAAAGAAACAGAGTGCTAACAGTAGCCAGCATTAGCTATATATGTGTTTTCTTCCTAAGGTATTTTGTTATATTTACAAATGTTAGAGTACTATTTTGAAATATATATACTTCATTTCACAGTTAATTCTTTTTTTCTTTTAGACTGCAAATGAACACTGGACTCCATGTATATTAAATGAAGCAGAAAAAATTATATACAAGGTATTAGACTAGATTAAAAATGTCTTGATTTTCCTAGGTACAAACACTTAATGTATTTTTTTTTTTTAATTTATCTTTATTGTTGAAAGTATTACAGTGTCTCCCCTGCCACTGATCCCCTCCACCCCACTCCCACCTTAATGTATTTTCTTAAAGAAACTTTGATGGAGCAGAATGTGCCATTGGCATGTGAGTTAAATGTTCAGGGTCTAGTTTTGGCATTGCTACTTACTGTGACCTTCTAGAACCACTTACCTATTTTGAGGTTTAGATTCTTCACCTAACATGTAAAGAAACTGGATGAAATGAACACATCCCAGATTGTATTTTATGGAGCATTAAATAATTTAGGTACTATTCAACTTGTAGAAAAATATTCTGTAGTCAAGTAAGGTTACTGACTAAAGTATTAAGCTATACATAGTTAAACAGGTATGTTTAATTTTGTTTTAAACTACAGAACTTCACAATATTTTAAATATACTAATAAACATTGTGAACATCCAAGAGGGATACTTAGTATGCAGCTTTCCCCACTTCGTTGGTTATAGAATCCTGTCCCCTCACTCCTCCCACAAAACGACCATTCGTACCTACCAGAGGAATCATATATATTTTTTTATATAGCAGAACATATACAGGGTCTGTTAAATACCAAATTCTCAATAAATATTTGATGATTGAATGAATGAATTCCCTTGGAAATAGTGTTCCTGGAAGCAAATTTAGCAAATGCTGGGTTAATAATAAAGTCTGTGAATAACATGCATATATTTTCCCCCATTTTTGCATTATTTTCTTTCCTTTATCAGTTCAAAATGGCAATTGGATAATTTTGGGATATTGAACATGAGAATAATCTTTTAATATTGATTCATAATTTCACTCTTAGTTGCTTGACCTCTTTCAAACTTTCTTTTATAGCTTATCCGACTTGATAGCCTTAGTGCCTACTGGAATGTAAACTGCAGCATGTCTTACCAGAAATCACGGGAACAGATCTTGGTAATTTTTTTTATCTGGAAGAGCTGACTACACCTACTATATTTGTTTAACATAAGAGATCCCTAATGAGAACAGGATGTCAGTCTTTTGTTAAAGTTGTATATAATTAAATCAGAAGTGTAAAACACAGTTTTTGGTATCCACTCTGTCTTTTAAAAAAGTACTTTTGTTTTTGAAGATCTTTGTGAACTCATTCGGTTAGTGAGATGAGAACCTATACTATTGAATCAAAACTGCACTTAGGGTTTTTGACACTCTCATTTTGATAGCATTTGGTTACATCATGGTGTTTTATATGAGAATGATTACTTGAAGAGTACTGTAAAGAAAGATGATATCTTTCAGATCTAAAGAATATATTCTTAGCCCTGGCCAGTGTGGCTCAGTTGGTTGGGTGTTGTCCTGTGAACTGAAAGGTTACTGGTTCAATTCCCCGTCTGGGCACATGCCAATAGGGGGTGTGGGAGGCAGCCATAGGATGGATGTTTCACTCTCATATTGATGTTTCTATCTCTCTCTTCCCCTCTCTCCCCCTCTCTCCCTCTCGCCTTCTCCCTCTTCAAAGAAAATCTTAAAAAGAAATTCTTAGCTAATGTTTTAGGCATTTGTGATAATAATTTCCTGAATAGTGAAAGATTAATTTACAACTTCAGTGTGCTAAGCCAGTCTTAGTCTTGTTTACTTACTTAGAGGAGAAAAGAAGAACAGTTGGATTTTGGAACTGAATTAATTCTAAGGTTCTATCTATTATTTCTCATATGCTGTAGCACAAATAATTTGCCTTTGTCTAGAAATTGTTTGAGATCCCAGTTCATGGATGTTTATATAGATATATGTATATTTTAAAGTCACAATGTTATAATGTTTCTAGATATTTAGAATTAACAATTTTTTTCTTCTGTGTTTTATTGTAAAGGAATATATTTGGCGATAATGTTTAGTGTTTTTTTAATGGATTACTATGGAGAACACAATGTTTTAATGTTTCTAGATATTTAGAGTTTAAAAAATTATCTGCTTCTCTATTTTAGTTTAAAGAAATATAGCTGTAAATAATGTTCAGGTTTTTTTGTTTTTTTTTTTTAATGCATTAGTAATCACAAAGAGAGAAATAAAGATACTGATTTAAGACCAAGTATTTTTTTTTTTGGTATGTGTGTACAGATTTTGTACTGATTTTTTTGGCTGAATATGTGTGTATTTCATTTTTAATTTTCATATAATTCAAATTTTTTGTTTAGGATCATCTGAAAAGTGAAATTCTTACTAGTAATGATATACTCCCAAAACATCAATATAGTAAGTAATGGTTAAAGTTTATTTCATGTAATAGGAAGCCTGGAATTAAATACTTCATTGATAAAATTACTTTGACAAAGTATTAATTTTATGATATGGCATATTTGGATTATAATTATTTAGGAATAGATTATAACATGCACACTGCTGGTAAGAGAGAGAAGGACAGTGTGGCTGTAGTTCACCCCCAACAGCTAACCCCTTTTGACCTCCATATTTCCTTCTTACCTTGTTACTTTCTGTGTTTTAGGAATTAGGTTTGCTTTGCTTTGCTTTGCTTACTAACTAGCTCTCTGAGATCTTGGTTTTCAGGTCACCCCTAGCATGTCACTCATTGTTGCAGTGTTAAGACAAATCAACCACGTTAGAGACTTTTTTATATGAGTTTTTCTTGGTAGCCTTTTCTTTCTTTATTTAAAAATCGATTTCTAACAAATCTGCCTGCTTATCTATTTATCTCATCTGTTTTCTCCATTTTTGCTTAATTGTAAAGAAGCCGTTAGTTTGTACCCTTTATGTTCATCCTCAGCTGCGATGCCGTGTTCTTTGCACTCCCTGTCACCCTGGCTCACATTGATTTCTTCTCATTCTTTTATAGCTGTTGCTGCTGTCAGAGAGTTGATACTTTCTCTTTACGTTCATTGGCCTCTCTATTCAATGCCAACAGAGTTTTCACATGCTGCTCCTTGTGAAAGAATTTTTCTCATGAAAGAACTAGTTCAGAAAGTTCTACAACTTCATTTTTAGGCATCTTTCGCTTATAAATAACCTCTAAATTAGTTGAAATTTTATATTATCATGCAAACTGTAAATACTATATAAGGTATTACAATTAATATAATTTTAATACTATTCATAGTTAAAATTTGTCACTTTACTTTGCTCTATTATCTTCCCTAATACACCTTTTCATACTGCTTCTCAACTTCACATATTTTCTTTAGTTTATTCTAAGAATATATGTAATGATGGTTTTGAAAATTGTAAAAGAATAAGCAATTTTTTTTGGGTAGTATGAATTTTATTCATGGTTCTGTTCCTAAATTCTGCCAGTGATTAAATAAGACAGAAATTAACCAAATTTTATTTCCTACCGCCCAGCCCGAGTAGCTCAGTTGGTTGTACACCAAAAGGTTGCCAGTTTGATCCCTGGTCGGGGCATGTACAGAAGGCAACTGATTGATGTTTCTTTCTCACGTCGTTTTCTCTCTCTCTCTCTCTCGATTTCTCTCCTCCTTCCCCTCTCTAAGCATGTCCTCAGGTGAGGATTAAACAAAATATTTGTTTCCTACCTTGTATTAGTATTTTAAATGAGTAATAAAATCATTAACTATCTTGTAGCAAGGAAGAGAAGCCTAATTTTACACAGAGTGTGACTGACCAAGAGCAGATTGTCTGTATTTTGTACATTTCTTACTTAGAAGCATAGGAACCCAATTTCCTTTTTGGGGATTCCACTTTAACCATTGAGCTTGACAATTGATATTATGCAGATAAATAGATGCTTAAATATTTCTTGGTAGTTCTTTTTAACATATTTTTAACCATTTTTCTTTACTTTCAGAGTAACAGTGTTCTTATAATTATTTACAGTTGTTCATATGTAGGAGCATATAAAGGCATCTTACTACTTCTCCTGTGTTCTCAGTTTTCCAGCCAATATCAGCTTCTGCAAAACTTTACATGAATCCTTATGCAGAAACAGAGCTCAAAACACCCAAACTTGATTGGAACATAGAAGTACAAAATATTGCTATTGAACTGAGCAAACCTCAGGTAAGATTCATTTGGACGTTTCTAACTTTGATGTACCTTGAACCTGACTGCTTTTGTCCATTGCGATTATTTCTTTCCAGTGTTCTGATGGTGTGTTTCGTTTGTTATGTGAGATTTAACTCCTAAAACTAGATGGACTATACATGTTTTTTAGAAAGAAAGTATATATCAAATTTAAGAAATAGTTTCATTTTATCTGATTTTTTGTCTTATTGGTGGAGAATCTTATCAAATTATAGTAAATGACATTATTTCCACTTAATTCCCAATTGTTGATAGAGATTTTAATATTTTTTTCCTTCCTCAGTTTGTAATAGCAGACACTTATATTCAATATTGTTTACTTATTTTTTAGAACAGCTATGTTGGCAGCTTTTATTTTTTTACTTGTTTTCTCAAGTTTGGTTATATGCCCAGGGAGTTTGGATAACAGACCTAGAAAATTGGAAGTGAAAGGAGTACAGGGATTTATTTATAACTAATTGAGCGTTTAGCCAGTGTAGTGTATTAAAAATACAATGCAAGTTATATGTGTAACTTTAAATTTTCTAGTAGCTACATTAGCTAAGTAAGAAGAAAAGACGAAATGATTTAGCCCGGCCGGGCGTGGCTCAGCGGTTGAGCGTCGACCTAGGATCCAGGCGATCGGGGTTCGATTCCCGGTCAGGGCACATGACCGGTTGCGGGCTTGATCAATGACTCTCTCATCATTGATGTTTCTGTCTCTCTCTCTCCCTCTCCTCTCCTCTACTCTCTCTGAAATCAATAAAGATATATTTAAAAAAAAAAAAGATGAAATGATTTAAAATTATTAACATTTTATTTAACCTATCTAGAATATTAAATTTTTTTTAAAAAACATTGTCTTTGTTGATTTTAGAGAGAGGAAGGGAGAGGGGGGGAGAGAGAGAGAGAAACATCAATGATGAGAGTCATTGATCGACTGGCTCCTGCTCGCCCCCCACTGGGGATCAAGCCCGCAACCTGGGCATTTGCCTTGATAGGAATCGAACTGTGATCTCCTGTATCCTAGGTAGATGCTCAACTGCTGAGCCGCACAGGTTGGGCAAGAATATTATCGTTTTAACAGGTATTCAATATAAAAAATTGTTAAGATACTTTACATCCTTTTTTTCCTAAGTCTTTGAAATCTGAGGTATATTTTACACTTACAATACATTTAAGTTCAGACTATCCACATTTTATGTGCTTACTAGCCATATGGTAACCCTTGGGCAGAAATGCATTGTGAAAAATAAAGAGGAAGAAGCTAGACTTCCCCCTTTCTTTATCTTACCTACAGCCATGTTACGTGTGTGGGTTTTCCTCTATTTGAGCTATAGCCAGATGCACTGATTTGTTGTATTGGTGATCAGAAGGGAGATTGAGTAGCTTTATCTTACTTTAGTGTTTATTCATGTGTGCAGTCTAATCAGTGTAACTTTGCTTTTGTCTTAATAGTACTTAAGTATGATTGACTTTTTGGAGTCAGTGGATTACATGGTTAGAAATGCCCCTTACAGGAAATATAAACCTTGTTTGCCACTTCATACCAATGGTCGACAATGGTAAGTTAGAATTTGTGTCTTGTTTTGTTTTGTTTTCAATAAGACACATCCTGCTAGATTAATTTACCTTCCTCCTGACAGTGAAAATATTTAAAGGCATGAACAACTGTCTTTTTAAATTGTATTCTTAAAGGGAAAATATAATACTTTCAATAAAAAGAAACATTATTTTTTTAAAAAAGGAACATAATCATATAGTTAGGGACTGTCAGAGTTGTGGTACCTTTAAAGCCATGTAATGAAGCCACTTTTTTATATAAATGAGAGGGGTATCTTTTATATTATGTCCTTGTTACTTTTTTTTCAAAAACACATTCTGTTGTACTTATCCCAGATTATTTCCAAATTCTTAATTTAGTATTCAAGACTTTGAACATTTTTTGGTCTTAATGCCCTTTAGTCATCCACATGGACTCAATGTTATAACCATATTGGATGCTATTAATTTTGCACAACATGTCATTTTGTGTCTTTATGATTTTGCTTTGGTAAAGTGGTTTGTTTGTTTCATAACCTATTTAAGTCAGAGAATTATACTGGGGAATTGAAACATTATTGCTGAGCTCTTACGGGAAAACGGGAAAACGGTTAATAACAGAAAGTGTAACAGATTAGGTCTAAAAGTCAAAGCTATCTTCCTGCTTTTTCTTAAACCTTTATTTTCAGATGTGCATTAAAAAAAATTGATTTGCAGGTGGAAATATGCAATTGATTCTGTTCTTGAAGTTCATATAAGAAGGCATACACAGATGTGGTCATGGAGTAACATTAAAAAGCACAGGCAGTTGCTCAAGAGTTATAAAAGTGTCTACAAAAACAAGCTAACCCAGACTAAAGTCCCAGAAGAAATACAGAAACAAATTCAGGTATATCTTGCATATATTGTTGAAAGGTATTATTTGTTAAATCATCCTTTAATGTTAATTCTTCTAAATTAATTTGAATTAAAATATAATTTTAGAAAGAATAGTGCTGATCTCTTTCTGAGAGAATTTTATGGGGAAATGCACAGTACTTTTTTCCAGTTTTTTTCTTCTTTAAAAACTTTTCCCACTCATCCTAATATCAGATAAAATGAGTTTACTGTAAATTATTTGGAGAGATATGTTTGGTATTTATAATAATGTTTAGAAAATCAATATTAGAGCTGTTTATTATTAGCTAGATGTATATTATTAGGTTTGCTAGTGGCTTCTTAAAAAGAGTTCAAATTATTATCTATAATAAACAGTTCTTATTCTCAAGATAGGAAGAGTCTTATTTATCCCCTTTTGAAATGTAGAAAACACCATACTGAATATATAATTTGCTTAAAATCATCTGATCTTGATTATATAACTTTCTCCCACAAATTCATAATGTAAAGAATTGAATTCCTGTTGTTATGAAGTATAGGACAATCACCAGTATTGTATATTAGAAAGCGCATTAGGTTTCTTAACATTTCGTCTTATGTTGTCCTGTGTAAACTGGAAACAGTATCTGTTTTATGGAGTTGTGAGGTATGCATGAGACAGCTCACAGAGCACCTGCCGCAAGGGCTAGTGGGACACACTAGATTCCTCTTACATACTTTTTGTTTTTAATCCTTACCCAAGGATATATATTTTTTAAATTATGTTTTATTTTTATTGTTGATATTACAGCTGTCCTCCATTCTCTCCCTTTGCCCCCTCCACCCAGACCTGCCCTCCCCCCTCTCTGGCCCTCACCACACTGCCGTCTGGGTTCATGGTCAGTGCATGTGTGCTCTTCGGCTGTCCTCTCCACCCTCTTTCATCCTGTGCGCCCCCCCACGTCCTCTCTGACAGCTGTCAGGCCCTGGTTCCGTTTTGTTTGGACTACTCTGCGGCTGTAAAAAGGAAGGAACTCTCACCTTTTATGACAGCATGGATGGGCCTGGAGAGTATAATGCTAAGTGGAATAAACCAGTCAGAGAAAGACTAGTACCATGTGATCTCACTTATATGTGGAATCTAATGAATCTGAGGTTATGCTTTTATTGATTTTAGAGAGCGAGGAAGGGGAAGAGAGAGACAGATGGGGGAGGGGGCGGAGGTAGAGAGGGAGGGAGGAAAAGGAAGTCAAGGGAAAGCCAAACATGGGTGTGAGAGAAACATCGATCGGTTGCCTCCCAGACTCATCCCAGCGGATTGAACTCGAAACCTAGGTATGTGCCCTGACTGGGAATTGAACTCGTAACCTTTTTAGTGAATGGGACGATGCTCCAGCCAACTGAGCCATCCAGGCTCCCCTTACATACTTTTATGTAAATTCCCCAAATCAGCTTCTTCTTTAGATTACTTGTGATTTGCAGAGTTTTACATTTAAAAATTTTGTGTTTTATAATGGTGCCTTTAGTACAATGGTTATAAAATAATATAGATTAGAGGGAGTCAGAAGTAAGACCTATAGGATAATACATAATACAAGTCCCCTTTCTAGATAGTCTTGTTTCCATTTGCATATATGACTACCTGTGTATTGTAATGGTCTCATTAAAATTCTTATTTCCATATTTAATGATGATTCACTTTCTTGGAAAACTTATTTCTTATTTTGAAAACGTTAAAAATGTAAAAGTCAAGTGCATGTTGAAATTTATACTTAAACTTTAATTAGATCACAAATACTGTTTGTTCATGGACTAACAAGTAAGCGTGGATGTCATAGAAGAAAAAAATACTCTTTCTCTCTAATGATCATTTTCCTTGTCTTTATTTTATAGGATTTGGAGAAGACTCTAGATGTTTTTAACATTGTTTTAGCAAGGCAGCAAGCACAAGTTGAGGTAATTATTTTTATTAGCTGATTTTATGTTTTGAACATGTTATTACTACTCCTTTAAACCTAGGATCAAGAAATCTAAGTTTCATGGGGTGTTGTTGAGATTTGTTCAGTTGAGTGAGAATAAAGGTTGAGTTTTAATAGCTTCATTTTGTCTCAGGAAAATAATTGAAATACGGGGGGTGGGGAAAGGTGACATTAAGGAGAAAAAATTTTAAATTTTAAAATAGAAAATTTGAACTCCCCCCAAAAGAAGGTAAATAAAAGTCACCCTTTATTCTCGCAACACAGAATGCTAACTGTTAACATTCTACCTACAGACTCCTAGGGTTTCTCCCATGCCTGTGCGCCGACCTCCTTTTGCTGCTTCTCTCCCATTTCTTTCACTTTATCTTTGCTTTGTTTTCTCTTCCCTCCATTCCTTCCTCCTTGGCTTCACTGATCTTTTTTCTTCCCTTTCTCCCTCCTCTCTCTCTCTCTTCTTCTCTTCCTTCCTTTCTTTTCTTTTTTCCAAAATGGGAATCAATCTGTTTATAATGTTTCATAATTGCTGGCTTATCCCACTTGGCACCTTGTCTGCACTGTTCCTTGTTACTTCTGTTATTCTGTAACATGACTTTGTTTTGGTATTTAAAAAACGAATTACAAGTGTAATACAACTCATTATACAAAAGTTTGAGGATATAGGTCCACAGAAAAAGAAAATAGAAATACCCATTATGTCACACAGCAAAGATAACCATCGTTAATACATTTCTGTATATTGTTTTAGACTTTTTTTATGCTGATAGAACTCTGTACACATGCTTATGTTTCTAAATGGGATTGAAGCATATATGCTTGTTAGTTCATTTACTTAGCAAAGGCTCATTGAGACCCTGTTGTACTAGCGCAGTGGTTTTCAGGTTTTTATGTTACGGCACACATAAACTAGTTACTACAATTCTGTGGCACACCAAAAAAGTACATTTTTTGCAAATCTGACAGTTTTGATTTATTCACACCCACCAGCTCTTATTGTGTATTCTGTCGTCATTTTTAATTTGACGATCTGAGGGTAAAGAGGTCAGTTCCCCTGACAAAGCAGTTAGGTATGGCATGTTGTTTTAGAAATTCTTGCGGCTCACCAGTGTGCCATGGGACACGGGTTAAAAATCACTGTACACTAGCGTTATGGTTAAGAGTGTGGACTTGGGAGTCACGTGGTCTGGATTCTAATCCCAACTTTGCCAACTAATACTTGTTGTGCCTCAGTTTCCTCATGTGTAAAATAGGATGAATTCATAGTACCTACATCATAGAGTTGCTATGAGAAGTATATGATATCTGATGTAAACGACTTAGACTATTATGTGCCTGGCATATAGTAATTACTAAAGAAGTGACCTTTTTTTCTTTATCATCATCATTATCAAAAACCCTTTATATTATAATTGAAGAATGATAATAAACAAAAAATAAAAATAAAGTAGAAAGTAATATAGAGAGTGCGGAGGCTAGGCTGTGATCATAATAGTGTTGCAGTTTTAAATAAGATGGTAAGGGACAGTCTCACTAAGAAGGATACATTTGAGCAAAGACCTGAAGAAAGTAAGGGAGCCCATCAGAAATATACCTGAGGGAAAGTGTACCAATCAGAATAGAGCAAGTTGAAAGGTTTGGGGGTGGGAGCATATCTGGCTTATTGAGGGAATAATTAAATAGTGTGGTGAGAGAGAGGAGAGACGGTGGTTAATGCGGTCAGAGAAGTAAGGTAGTGGGAGGAGTAGGAGGGGTGATTGTTGGAGTCGGGTAGGATTCTGTAGGGTATTAAAAACAATTGTGTGGATTTTGGCTTTTACTCTGAATTAGGGAGCCATTTTATGAATAGAATAATATAATATGACTTAGGTTTTAAAACTTCCTCTGGCTGCTATTTTGAAAACAGACCACATGAAGGAGGGCAAAACCGAAAACAGATTCGTTAGGATGCTCTTGAAATATTTGAGAGATAATGTTAGCATGGCTGAGAGTGGTTGCAGTGGAGTGATCACTAAGAGTCAGATTCTGGATATGTTTTGAAGGTAGAGCCAACATTTCCCAACTGATTAGAATGGATTGTAAGTGAGAGAAATCAGAGATGACTAAGGATTTTGTCTTGGAGCAGTTGGGAAGATGGAGTTGCTATGAAATGTGATGGGAAAGATGGAACAAGCTTGGGTGAGATGGGAGATCGGGAGTTCACTTTTGGACCTATAAAGTTTTAGCCCTTTTAGACATTAATGTGGATATATTGGAGTAGGCAATTGGATACAGGAATGTGGAGTTTAGAAGAGAAGTCTGTGTTGGAGATATACATTTAGCAGGGGTCAGCACACAGGTGGCATTTAAACCTATGACATTAGATGAAATCACCTAAAAAGTTAGAGTAGCTAGGGAAGAGGTGGGCTCTAAAGACCTGCAGCAATCTATTGTTTATAGGTCAGAGAGATGGGAACTAGCAGAGATCACCATGAGGAGTTGTCAGAGATGTAGGTGGCATGGTCTATGAACGTAATATCCTCAAAGCCAAGTGAAGAAAGAATTTCAAGGAAGAGGGGGGTGATCAACTGTGACAGGTGCATCTGATTGGTCAACTGACCTGAGGACTGAGACCTGACCATTAGGTTTCCCAAATATGAGATGTTTCAGCTATTATTTCTTAAAATGATTTTATGAACACACACATAATATGTATTTTTAAAAATGATTTTATGAACACATAAGTAAGTACATATGTATACATATATGTATATATAGATATATGTATGACTTTTTTGATATTATACCACAAGTCCCTGAGGCTTTGTTCAGACTGGAAAATTTCTATTGCTGTGTGTTCAATTTACTCTTCCCTCTATCATTTCCATTTTACTATTGAGCCCATACTAGGAGTTTCTTTTTTACCTCAGATACTGTGTTTTTCAGGTCTAAAATTCCTATTGAGTTCCTCTAAAGTTTTCATTTTATCATGTTAGTAACTTTAAGTGCATTTTCTTTTATCTCATGTAACAGGTTACAGTTTCTATGATACTTTCAACATCTAGGTTATCTAATTATTGGCATCTGCTGATTATCTTTTTCTTTGAGAATTGATCATATTTTCCTGGGTTTTTGTTTGTTTGTTTGTTTGTTTTGTTTTTCAATACATCAGATAATTTTGGGTTGTATCATGGACATGTGAATATTCTATTGTATAGTCTCTAGGTCCTGTTATCTAGAAACTTGATATTTATGTCTCAGCAAGTGACCTAGTTAGGTTCTGATCTTAGGTTCTGTTTTGCCTTCTGTGGATAGTGGTTCAGACACCAATTCAGTTGTTTCAACCTTTTGTATGTTGTTTGGGCCTGTTTTGCACATGAACAGTATAGGAGTTTGAGACTTGTGCAGATGGTTCATATCTCAGTTGAGGTCTCTGAACCTTTGTTACTTTCATTGATGTCAGGTTCATACATGCAAAGCTTAGGTTCGACTGAAATTTGTGCAGATTTATACCCAGGTATCCCGTTTTCTGGCTCTTCTCCCTCTAGGATTCTGTTCTGTACACTCTGGCTTTCATGAACTCCTTTTGCTCGTTCTGTGGCCAGACTTTCGAATGTGGAAGCATTATCCTTTCAGTTCTAGTGACTCCTTAACTTAAAAATTTGGAAGACATTGCTCAGAAAAACTTCACTTGAACCCTTGACTATATTCCCAACAAAATGCTATTAATAGGTGTGGAAAGTAAATTAATAGACAACATTAACCACGTGCTGAACACCATTTCAGAAGGAACTGTCTTTCTTGACTGTTTTTAACCCAATGTAGTGTTTAAAAGTATTAACCATTGTTCTTACCTGGCTACACCTGAAAATGAAGAGGACATTTACTCTTCAATTAAATTTTTTTATTTTTATTTTTCAGGTGATTCGGTCTGGGCAAAAATTAAGGAACAAGTCTACTGACGCAGGCGAGAAACGTGGAGGCTGGTTTAGTGGGTTTTGGAGTAAGAAGGAATGTAAGAAAAAAGATGAAGAATCTTTGATTCCTGAAAGTAAGTTCCAAGTCAAGTAATTTATTGTACACTGATAAGATAAACTATATAAATTATATTTTAGCCAGTCAGTTGAACTTTATTTCATAATACTTTTGAAATAAAAGTAGCTCAGTGTAGTTAACATAAAAACAGATACATCAGGCTGGCACATTTCTGTGTTTTTCAAGTTGGAACGAAACTTTGATTTTTTTTGAGAAAAATTATTTGTGAAATTTAAAAAGTTGAAATTCAGAAATCACCACATTTTGCATTTCTAATTGTTACTTTTTACATGGATATTTAATTAAAAGTTTCACTTAATTTTGAAAATACTTAGAGAATTCTAAAATCCTTGTAGGAGATCTGAATTCCCTTAATGGTATTTGTTTTTTCTTGATCTAAAAAAACAGACATGATTTTTAAAAACTAGTCAAAGTAATGTATTAGAGGAAATTATCTGGCTGCTTCTGCTTTAGCATTTGTTTCTGTTGATTTTATGGCACTTGTTAGTTTGGTTTGATTTCTTTTATTTTATTGTATCTGTAAAACTGAAGCAGTTGATTTCTTAAAATATTCTCTTTTTCTTTTTTGTAGCTATTGATGACCTTATGACTCCAGAGGAAAAAGATAAGTTCTTCACGGCTATTGGTTATAGTGAGAGCACCCACAACCTAACTTTACCCAAACAGGTAATTATTTAGGTAGTCTAAGAGGTATTTTGTTTCATTTTACTGTATTATCTTATAGTATCAAATTAATTTTTGTGAGTGGTCTAAATAGGGGTGCAGTTAATATCCAGTTTTTCTAGAATCATTTATTAAAGATACTGTCTTTTCTCCATGAGTATTCTTTGCTCTCTTGTCAAACATTAGTTGACCGCATACGCATCTGTTTATTTCTGGGTTTTTGATTCTGTTTCATTGATCTATGTACCTGTTTTTATGCCAGGACTATACTGTTTTGATTACTGTGGTTTTGTAATATTGTTAGAAGTCAGGAAATGTGATGCCTCTAGCTTTGTTCTTCTTCAAGATTACTTTGGTTATTTGAGTTCTTTTGTAGTTCCATACGAATTTTAGGATTTTTTTCTGTTTTCATAAAAAATACCATTGTAATCTTCATAGGGATTGCATTGAATCTATAGAATACTTTGAGTAGTATAGACATTTTAACAATATTAATTCTTCTAATCCATAGTTTTTCATTTATTTGTCGTCTGCAACTTTTTTTCATGAGTATTTTATAGTTTTCAGTATACATATCTTTCACCTCCTTGGTTAAATTTATTTCTAAGTATTTTATTATTTTTGATGCTATTGTAAGTGGATTGTTTTATTCATTTTTTCAGATAATTCATTTTTAGTATATGGAAACAATTGATTTTTGTATATGGATTTTGTATCCTGTAACTTTACTGAATTTATTCATTATCCTAACATTTTTCTGGTGGAGTCTAGTATTTTCTATATATAAGACCATATCATCTGCAAGCAGAGGCATTTTTACTTTTTTCTTTCTTATTTGGATCCTTTACTGCTCTGGTAAGAACTTCCAATGCTATATTGAATAGAAGTGCTGAGAGTGAGCACCCTTGTCTTGTTCCTGGTCTTAGAGGCAATGCCTTCGACCATTCACCAATTGAGTATGATGCTAGCTATGGCTTGTCAGATATGGCGATTATTATGTTGAGGTATAGTCCTTCTATACTCAATTTATTCAGAAAGGTTTTATCTTGAATGGATGTTGTATTTTGTCAAATGATTTTTCTACATCTCGAGATGATCATGTGATTTTTATCTTTCATTCTATTCATGTGATGTATCACATTTATTGATTCATATACATTGAACCATTCTTGCATCCTAGAGATGAATCCCACTTGATTACGGTGTATGACCCTTTTAATGTGCTTGTGAATTCAGTTTGCTAGTATTTTGCAGAGAACTTTTGCATCTATATTTATCAGTGGTGCTGGCCCTTAATTTTTGTTTTTGCTAGTGTCCTTTTCTAGCTTTGGTATGAGGATAATGCTGGCCTTGTAAAATGAGTTTGAGAGTGTTCCCTTCAATTCAAATTTTTGGAAGACTATAAGAAGGATTAGAAGAATAAATTCTTCTTTAATGGTAGAATTCACCAGTGGATGCATCTGGTTGTGGGCTTTTCTTTGTTGGGAGGTTTTTGATTATTTATTGAATCTCCTTACTCATTATAGTCTGTTCAGATTTTTTATTTCTTCATGATAAAGTCTTGGTAGATTTTTTGTGTCTAGGATTTATCCATTTTTTCTAGGTTGTCCAATTTGTTTGTAAAGAGTTGTTCATAGTAGTCTCTTGTGGTATCAGTTGTAATGTCTCCTCTCTCATTTTTAAATTGTACTCATGTGTTTTCTCTCTTTTTTTCCCTTGGTCTAGCTAAAGGTTTGTCAATTTTGTTTATCTTTTCAAAGAACCAACTCACTTTTGTTAATTTTTTCTGTTGTTTTCCTGTTCTCTATTTCATTTATTTCTGCTCTAATCTTTATTAATTCCTTTTTTTTCTAACTTCAGGCTGTTTGTTTTTTTATAGTTTCTTGAGATGTAAAGTTAGGTTGTTTGTTTGAGATCTTTCTTTTTTCTTGATGTAGGTGTTTATTCCTATAAACTTCCCTGATAGAACTGCTTTTGCTGCATCCCATAAGTTTTTGGTAATTTGTGTTTTCATTTTTTTGTGTGCTCATGATATTTTTCTTTTTTGGTTTCTTCTTCCATTGATTGTTTGGGGGTGTGTTTAATTTCCATGTGTTTGTGAATTTTGTAGCTTTCTTCTATTATTGATTTCTAGTTTCATTAAATGTGGTTAGAAAAGATATTTGATATAATTTGTATCTTCTTGAATTTTTTGAGACTTGTTTCATGGCCTAATACATGATATATTCGAGAAAGTATTTTGTGTTAGCTTGAGAAGAATGTTTATTCTGGTGCTGTTGGAGGGAATGTTCTGTCTATTAGTTTCCTTTGGCTTATAGCATTGTCCAAATCCACTGTTTACTTATTGATTTTCTGTCCAGATGATCTATCTGTTATTGAGAGTGGGCTATTAAAGTCTCCAACTAATATTGTATTACTGTCTATCTCTCCTTTTATTTTTTTTAAAATTTTTAAAAATATTCATTGAATTTATTGGGGTGACATTTTCAAATAAAATTATATAGGCTTCAGGTATACAGTTCTATAATACATTATCTATAAATTATATTGTGTGATCACACCCAAAGTCAAAACTCCTTCCGCCACCTTTTATTCCCCTTATCATCTTTTGCCGATGCCACCCAGCTTCACTCTGGTAGGCACCCTACTGTGGTCTGAATCTGTGTTGTTTTTTCTTAATCCCCTCACCTTTTTCACCCAGCCCCCGAACACCTCTCCCCTCTGACAGCTGTCAGTTCTGTTTTCTGTATCTATGAGTCTATTTCTGTTTTGTTAGCTTATTTTGTTCGTTAGATTTCACATATAAGTGAAATCATATAGTATTTGTTTTTCTCCGACTGGCTTATTTCGCTTAGCTTAGTACACTCCAGTCCATCCATACTGTCACAAAAATAAGATTTCCTTCTTTTTTTATGGCTGAGTAGTATTACATTGTGTTAATATACCAGTTTTTTTAATCCACTCATCTACTGATTTGGGCTTCTCCCATTCTTAGCTATTATAAATAATGCTGCAATGAATGTAGGGGTGCATATATTCTTTCAAATCAGTGTTTTCGGTTTTTTCGGATATAGTCCCAGAAGTGAAATCTCTGGGTCATAAAGTAATTCCATTTTTAATTTTTTGAGGAACCTCCATGCTGTTTTCCGCAGTGGCTGCATCACTCTGCATTCCCACCAACAATGCACTATGGTTCCCTTTTCTCCACATCCTCTCCAACACTTGTTGTTTGTTGATTTATTGATGATAGCCATTCTGACAGGTGTGAGGTGATATCTCATTGTGGTTTTAATTTGTATGTCTCTGATGATTAGTGACACTGAGGATCTTTTCATATGTCTATTGGTCATCTATATGTCCTCTTTGGAGAAGTGTCTATTCAGGTCCTTTGCCCATTTTTTAAGTTGGATTGTTTTTTTGGTGTTGAGTTGTAAAAGTTCTTTACAGATTTTGGATATTAACCCTTATCAGATGTATTATTGGCACATATGTTCTCCCATTCAGTGGGTTGTTGTTTCGTTTTGTTGATGTTTTCCTTTGTTGTTCAAAAAGTTTTTAGTTTGATGTCCCATTTGTTTATTTTTTCTCTTGTTTCCTTTTCCTGAGGATGTATATCAGAAAAAATATTGCAATGAGAAATATCTGAGATTTTACTCCCTTTTTTTTCCCTCTAGTATTTTTATGGTTTTGAGTCTTATGTGTAATTTAAGCCTTTAATCCATTTTGAGTTTTTTCTTGTGTATGGTTTAGTTCTGTTAGTATATTTATAGATGCTCTATGGATGCCTAAGTATTTATAATTGTTATATCTTCTTGATGGATAGAATAATGACTATCTCTTTGGAGATAAGTTAATTTTTAAGTTAAAGTCTATTTTTTTCTGATACAAGTATAGCTACCCCACTGTGTTTTGTTTTTTTTGTTACTGTTTGTTTGAAATATATTTTTCTTCTCTTCACTTTTAGTTTATATATGGCCTTAAAGCTCATGGAGTCTCTTATATAGGCAGCATATTGTTGGATATTATTTTTTAATCCATTCTACCATTCTGTGTGTTTTTATTAGATAATTTAATCCATTTACATTTAAAATAATTATTGATAGGTAAGGTCTTACTATTGCCATTTTATTAATTTTTTTCGGACTATTTCATAGGTACTTTGTTTCTTGCTTCCTCTTTTGCTGTCTTCCTGTGTAGTTTGATGAGAATCATCTCCATTTTTCTGTCCTACCTTTAGTCTTATAAATTTTTGGGTCCGGATTTTTTTCTCAATGTCTTATTAACTCTCCAAAGCCATCAAGCAAATGTTCCTTATATTTTGTCCAGTTTTTTATCCCAAGGATTATTGATCTGAATTAGTTTGCTTTAGTGAAAGCTGCTGCATTAAATATTTATGCCACAAAATATTTTATTAAGTTCATTTTCATTACCCTTAAGAGAAATTAGTTTTGGATTTTGTGTCCTATTTGAGTAAGCAATTTGTATTGAATTTCCATGTATGTGTGTATAGATATATACACATTTATAATATGTTTTTATTGATTTCAGAGAGAGTAAGGGAGAGGGAGAGAGAGAGAAACATCAGTGATGAGAGAGTCATTGATTGGCTACCTCCTACACCCTCTCCACTCGGGATCGAGCCCACAACCTGGTTATGTGCCCTGATTGGGAATCGAACAGCAATCTCCTGGATCATAGGTTGATGCTCAAGTGCTGAGCCATGCCGGTCAGGCTCCAATATATATATTTTTATAGTTAGCATATTGATACAGAAACCTACCATAATGTTCTGTAGATCACTGTATTTCAACAAATTTAAATAAGTAAATTATTAAGTAACGGTCATTTAAACTTTAACAATTTTCATTCATTCTTTTATTTAGTATGTTGCTCATATAATGACACTGAAATTAGTAAGCACCTCTGTTACATTAAGAGAAAACGCAAATATTCCAGAAATACTAAAAATTCAGATAATTGGCCTGGGCACCAAAGTATCCCAGCGACCAGGAGCACAAGCACTTAAGTAAGTTTTAAAAATCTTATTTCAATTTTTATTTTTTGTATGACTTTAGGCCCCCCAAATGTAGTGTTATTTAGCATTAAAAACTGATTAATAGTCGTCGTCCTCTAATTTTATTTTGTGTGTGTGTGTGTGTGTGAAGATGGTCATTGTATATTTGAGTTTGTTTTATGGAGTTATATGAGGAGCTCATCATTTGTTCTATTCCTGTTTCCTTTATTTATAAATATTTATTGGATACTATTCAATTTATAGATTTGATACTGTGAAGGCTGTAGGAACAATAAGTTTCCATTTTTAAGAACTTTATGGTGTAATATAAGAGGGGATATTTTAAAAGTTAATTTAAGATCTGTTTAGCATATTAGAGAGCTTATAAGTGAGAAGATACTGTAAAATTAAATACCTTATTGTTAATGCTGTACAAGTTAAGTTGTGGAAGAGAAAAGCTTGGCCCAGTAGAGCTCGGGCTTAAGCTAGTTGAATGGAAAGGAGTAGGAGAAGCAGGGATGAGGTAGGAGTGTTTAGGATGGAACAAAATAGGGATATGAGTCCCATGAGTGTTAAGTATGGGTTGTGTTCATGCCACAATGATAGGAACTTCTGCAGTGTTCTGGAGTTGGCTAAAGTTGGTTTTTATGGGATGACAAGGACAAAAGCCAAGCCAAAAAAAGAAAAAAAAACCCACCTCAAGCTGAGGGTTATTGAATGCTAGGCTAAGAAGCTTGGACTTCAACTTTGAGTAATGGGCTCAGTCATGGCTCTCAGTGGAGTTATTTTAAAGAAAAATTTGTATTTTAAACCATTGTATTACAAAGAATTTTGTTTGTATCCCCTTTTCTTCATTGGATTGTAGAGTGGAAGCAAAATTAGAACACTGGTATATCACAGGTCTGAGACAGCAGGATACTGTACCATCCCTTGTGGCTTCAATTGGTGATACTGCGTCATCCTTGCTTAAAATTGAATTTGAAACCAATCCAGAGACTAGCACTGCTGACCAGACTCTGGTTGTTCAGTCTCAGCCTGTGGAGGTCATCTATGATGCTGTAAGTGCAAAGAGAAAGTGAATTTTTATTAAACCCATCTTATACATCTGACATATGGTTTTCTTATTTTTTCTCTCTCATATTTAACATTTATATATTTAGCAGCCAAGTTTACCAGCACTTTCATTCTTACTTTAAAAGCAGTATATGATTATCAGTTTTGATTTTTTTTATGTGCTACATATTTTTTTTTCTACTGTAAGGTGTATTTGTCTCTGCTTGTGTCAAATTTTAAAAAATCGAATCTAATATTTGAAAAGTCTGATCACACCAGCTACTCCCAGCCGTGACATCCCGACTGGCTGCTCCCGTGTAGTTTGCTTATTCTCTTCCCCCAGTGCTTGGAACCAACTCAGAGCCTTAGAAGTAATTGAGAGAATTTAATATATTGTTCACATGGGGCAAAGAACAGTGGCGTTCAGATGTTATTGAAAGTGCTGGCTCAAGTTCTGCATCAATAGCTTCATCTTGTATTAGACTCTCAACTCATTTCAAGCTAGCCAATAGGATAGGCATGGTTTGCTACTCACCGCATCACTTCAGGTCGGCTCCACCCTGTTGTGGACGTCCTCAACTTAGGTTTACTTTATAGTTTAGAGTGGATTCACATTGTGGGTGCATTCACATTGTTGTACATCCAGTCTCCAGAGCTCATTCTGTCTTGCAAAATGTGTGATTTTTTATGTTCAAGTTTTGGATGTAAGTAAGGGCTCAACAGCTTCCTTATTTCCTCTCTAAATTTCAAAGCCTAGGGGAATTCAATTTCAATATAAAGAAGTGGAGTTTTACCTTCTGGCTAGTTGAAGGCGAAAACTAGAGACACCTCAGGACATATTTAAGGTTACTTAAATGATGTGCACACATTTGTTGCCTCTTCAGTAAGCTTGCTTGGGCTATTGCCTGCTTTAGGTTCTCTTTCACTCTAGAGGGAGATGCAGTAGGGCAGAATATCTTTGGAGGTACCTCCTCAGTTCAAAGCCCAGTTGTTTAGAATTAAGCAAAAACTTTAAAATTTATAATGTAGAAAGTACTGTGTATGATTTATTTATATTTTAAATTGTTTTACAGAAAACCATTAATGCAGTGGTTGAATTCTTTCAATCAAGTAAAGGATTAGATCTTGAGCAGATAACATCAGCTACATTGATGAAGCTGGAAGAAATTAAAGAGAGAACAGCTACAGGTAAAGAATTTGCCTTTCTGCATAAGCATCAATTAAACACTCAAAATTTTGTGTATTCTAATGTAAATATTGTATTAAAAATAGTTTAGGTTGCTTTCTTTCTTTGTCTTAAATTCAGGCTATATTAATCAGTGGAATAGCATTGTGTATACATGGCTTACCCAAAGTCAAATACACCAGCTAAATTAGGTGAGAAAGAGAATAATAATATGGGACACAAATGAATCTGTGTGCCATTACCTGTAAGAACCTGCCCTCACAATGAGCTTGAGGTGGAAGACATCCCTCTGGCTCAGCTCTTAAGAAAACTGTGTGATATGGAAAATACATATTTTTGTGCAACATTGCCTCTGAACTGAAACTAACTACTTTATCTGCTTACTTAACTAAAGAAATAATGAATTATTCTCTATCTCGATAAAGTGCTAGCTATGTTGGATTTATTGTACTGTAGGAATATATGATTGATTGTTTCCCATTAACCATATATAGTTTCACTTTACCTGCTGAATTGAAAATCCTTCATAATACTTTTCAACTGATATTCTCGTTAATAATATGATTACACATTTCAACTTGACCCTCTGATCTTTCATTCTGTTTTTTTGTTTGTTTTTTTAGGACTTACACATATTATTGAAACTCGAAAAGTCCTTGATTTAAAGATAAATCTGAAACCTTCTTATCTAATAGTTCCACAGACTGGCTTCTATCATAAAAAGTCAGATCTTCTCATTTTAGATTTTGGTACATTTCAGGTAGGTACATATGCATTTCTGTCTGAGCATTCTTGCTCACCTTGGTACCTAGCTATGTGATAGTTTACTTTTCCCCTCTTAAAATTTTCTTAAACCTAGACTTATTTCTTCTTAGTATTTTGTCAAGCCTAGCTTAGATAGACTATTTTATATATATTTTATGGCTATTAAAAAAAACAAAGAAAAACTTAAAATTTTTTGTAATGGTAGATGATTTGACCTTGAGGACTGGATTACTGTTTTCTTTTTATAATTGGAGAGAAGCACTCTTAAGTTTCCAGAGTCTAATTTCACAGCGTTATTTGTTAATTTTTATATTTTGACAATAGGAAATGATACACAATTGAATATATGTTTGATAGAATAAGATAACTTAAAGTTTTGTTTGGGTATTTAACCTTGTAGAAATCCAAGCCTCTGAGAAAATGTGAAAATTTAAAAATGCATAGTCCTGAATTAATCCTTTCTTCTTTGAAGGATGGAAAAGGAAGTAGAAATTGGAGCTGAATTCTAATGGACTAGTTATTTTATGTATGTAGTGGGGAGAAGAAGGAATAAAATTTGCTATTTCATCTTGAAGAATTTAGGATAGGTAGTAGGGGAGCTGAGCCATAAGCGGCGATAACTCCTGAGAGCCAGGAAAAGTTGCATGTGTAGACAAGTTAATTGAGATAGACAGCTGTGTAACTGACTAGCTAGTTAGTGCAGATGTACTGAGTAATGTATTACCCAAACATAATAGAGATATATGCTGAAATGTTACATTTCTAATAAAATATTTGCAAATAATTATCAGAAAACTAAGCAAAATGTGAATTTAGTCAGGGCAGTGTTTTCATTTTAGTTAGGTTTTAAGAAAACACAACTGAATTATGTTGATTTATATACTTTTTTGTTAAAAAAATGAAGTTTTTTTTTCTCCATTTTAGCTCAACAGTAAAGATCAAGGTTTGCAGAAGACTAGTAATTCATCTCTGGAGGAAATAATGGATAAGGCATATGACAAGTTTGATGTTGAAATAAAAAGCGTACAACTACTCTTTGCAAGAGCAGGTAATAGATTGCTCAGTTTTTAGAATCTTGAAATTATGTTGAGTAGCTTTGGTAAATATATGTGTAAGTGTGCATGTGTATCAACTCGTAACATTTTGAACACATATCCTCTTGGTCTCTTAAGAAAACCAAACAGAAACTCATCGGTGCAAATCCTTACAGTTACAAATAGAGAAGAAAAATTTGGGTATTCATCATAGGGTACTGGACTTAGCACCATTTTAATCTAAGTGTTGTTTTTTTTGTTTGTTTGTTTTGTTTGGTAATATGACTGTGAAACTGCCCAAAACACAAAATAGAAGTTGCTATTGGCTCAATTCCTCTGTCCCAGTGCTTTTGGGATGTCTCGATGTTGTTTTCCTTTGCTGCCTTTATTTTAAAATATTTTAAAATATTTTACTATATTAGCCTAGTTTTTATTTCAGTAATATTACATCTTTTACTTTTGTAGATGGATATAGTCTTAAAACCTAAAAGTAATTAATTTATTTTCCAAAAGCTTTGGTGTTTTCTACTGCTTACGTAAAGATTGCTGGTTCTCTGTACTTCTTTAGTTTCTAGAAGCAATAAGTATTTGCCAAATAGTCTTGAGTATATCACTTTGTAGTAGGTCATTGAAGGAAATTACAGTCTTTTTGTGTAGAATGTATACTTCTAGCATGAGTACTGAAATTTATTAAAATGTAAATATATAATGCTCTACTTAGTTTTTCTATATTAGGATTCTATTAATTCCTTAACGGGAAGTACCTATGCAGGCCATTAAAATGGCCTTTTCTGTTGCATGTACTTAATAATGATTGCTTGAATTATAAGTGATAAAAGATGTTCAGTCATTGCTTCAGTTAACATATGTGTAGGATTCTTGTAATCATTGGGAAGTCTGTTTTTGGAACCTTCCTATTTCAAGAAAAGTGATTATTACACTTTCTCGTCATGAAAACTTTCTTGGTAAAACTTATTTTTGCTTTAGAATTGTGTGCTAAACTATTGTAATAGCACTTAGGAATAGCAGCCGCCTTTTTTCTGTTATTTATTTTTCTATTTTTCTTCTTTTTTCCCCCCTGCAACAACCACCCTGATCTCTAATTTTGTAATCAGGGCAATAAATTTCTGAGCTTTTCCCATTGACTTTAAAAATGAAAGATGTGATATAAACATTCTCCAAATAAATATTTTGAATTATTTTTATATCACAGCCTTTAAGTCCTATCAATTTGTATTTTAAAAATAGTTATTTAACTTGTATGCTAAAAGAGGTAAAAATGACATTCATTGAATATGTTTATTAACTATTTTTTAATAAGAATATTTTCCACAGAATATCTGGTGATCTAAAAATAATTATTTAATAAATTAAAAAGGTGATTTAATTTTTAAAATTATTTTTTTTAAAGAGGAAAACTGGAAAAAGTGTCGATTTCAGCATCCATCAACTATGCATATTTTGCAACCCATGGATATTCATGTTGAGTTGGCCAAGGCAATGGTAGAAAAAGATATTAGAATGGCCAGGTAATGTCTGAGTTTTCTTTATATTTTAACATCAACAAGATTAAATATATCTGTATCAGTGTCTGGATTTTAAGAAAGAAAAGCTAGATTTCTGAAGCACAGAAAAAATGATTATTTTATAGCAGAAATAAATAAGAAAATGTTTATTTGATTTATAAGTCACGTCTTTTTACGTTCTGTATAAGTTGGTTATCCCTGTTTTTGAATGGATTGAATCCAAGGTCCATTATTGATGAAATAAAAATCTTTAAAAATTAAAGTTTCATTTGATTATGAAACCATATAAAATCTTGAGAACAATTTAAGGGGATGAAAAGTAGGAACTAAAATTTGAATTTAAGTAGATAATTATGAAATATGTATGTTGCCTTCTTAAAAACAGCCTTATTGGAGTATTATTGACATTCAGTAAGCTGCATGTATTTAAAGGGTACAGTTCAGTAGGTTTTGATATATTTATAAAGCCGTAAAGCCATAGAACTATCACCACAATCAAGATAATGAGCACACCCATCATCCCCTAAAGTCCTTGCGCCCCTTTGTATTTCTTCCTCCCCATTCCTACCTGCCAACTTCTCTAACCTCAATCCCTGGACAACATTGATCTATTTTCTGACACTATAAATTTGTTAATATTGTCTAGAATTTTGTATAAATTGAATCATACAATTGCAACTCTTTTGTTTGGCTTCTATCATTTATCGTAATTAATTTGAGATTCATTCATGTTGTGTATATCAATAGTTCATTATTAGATGGATGTTAAACCAGCCTTGCATTACTGGATAAATCTCTTTTGGTAATGATTATTCTTTTTTTTTTTTTAATCCTCACCTGAGGATACTTTTTCCATTGCTCTTCAGAGAGAGTAGAAGGGGGGGAGGGGAGAAAGAAACATTCAGGGGCCGATGCTCTTAACCACTGAGCAAAACCAGCTAAGGCAGTAATGATTATTCTTTTAAAATATTGTTGACTTTAGTTTGCTAAAATTTCGTTAGGACTTTTTTTTTTTTTTATTTTATCTTTATTGTTGAAAGTATTACAGATGTCCCTTTTTTCCCCCTTTACCTCTTCCACCCCGCACCCACTCCCCACCCCAGGCCTTCGCCACACTATTGTCTGTGTCCATGGGTTATGCATATATGCATGTGAATTCTTTGGTTAATCTCTCCCCACCCCCCCCACCCCCCCCACCCCCCCACCCCTACATTCCCCTTGAGATTCATCAGTCTGTTCCATGCTTCTATGTCATTGAATCTATTTTGTTCATCATTTTATTATGTTCTTTAGATTCCACATATAAGTGAGATTATGTGATATTTGCCTTTCTCTGCCTGACATTTTACGCCTCATTAGGGATATTGTTCTGGGCTTTTATTTACTTGTTTTGGCACCAAAGTATCCGGGTAGTCTTGGCCTCATGGAATGAGTTTTCTGGAAGAAGCTGTGTAGAATTGGCATTGTTTCTTCCAGAGAGGCCATCTGGGCCTAGAATAATTCTTTTTTGTGGGGAGGGTTTTAACTAAAAATTCCATTTCTTTAATAGATATAGAGCTATTCAGATTATATTTTGAGTGATCTTCGGTAGTTTGTCCTTCAGGGAAGGAATTTGTTGTTTATTGTCATAAAATTGTTCATAATATTTCTGTATTACCATTTTAATACATGTAGAATGTGTAGTGGTGCTCTCTCACTCTTGATATTAGTAATTTGTATCTTTTTCTATTTTTTTCCTGCTTAGTCTAGCTAGAGGCTTATCAGTTTTGCCCATCTTCTGAAGGAATCAGCTTTTGGTTTCAGTTGTCTGCTCTATTGTGTTTCTGTTTTTTATTTCATTGATTTCTACTCACTTTTCTTACTTCTTTTCCCCCATGCTTTCTTTGGGTTTTATTTGCTTAACTTTCTTAGTTTCTTAAGGTAGATGCTGAGACCATTGATTTGAGACCTTTTCTAATACAGGCATGTAGTGCCTTAAATTCTCCTTGAAATACTGCTTTACTGTACCCTACACATTTTGAATCTCTTCAGTCAGTAAGCTGGGGTATTTGTGGGACTTTCCTCATTTATCTTCTATCTTTTCAACTGTCCTTTGTTAACTGCTGTCCATTCTCTTTGAAATCATTGTTTGATATATTTTGTCCAGTTTTTTATGTATTTTAGTTTTAAGTAATATTTCAGAAATTATAAAGAAACATCTTACATTTTTATGGTGCTTTTCAATTTATAGAATACTTTTGTAGAAAGTTTTATCTCTTGAGGTAGGATCAGTCAGTTTGACTCTTGGAATATTAGTGATTTGTACATTGTACAGAAAAGTCATTCTTCATGTAGTAGCTGGGCATCTGTCAGCTTGAGCTGTTTGCAGGTTACTTAGGAAGTCAAAAATAAACAACATCCTGAAAGAGCTTTGTGAGCAGTGAACAGTTGCCACAAAGTTATTGAGACAAACAAACCTAGGCGGTTAGGTTGAGTAGGGAAGCAGAATAGAAGTAGCTGCTGAAAAGTAAGCAACCGATGAAAGCACAGTAGTGATTCAGCAGTCAGTACAACATTTGTCCGCATGGAGCTTAAGTTTTAATCAGAGTAGACATAAAATAAACAAGTATATATATTATATACCAGATGCTGAGAAATGCTATAAGAGGAAATAAAGCAAGGCACGGGGATAAAAAATGATGGAGCAGATACTTTTTGATGTTTATAATGAGAAATCTTTGATATTAGAAATGTTGAAGTATATAGAGTGCTTTAGGTTTTAAAAAGTAGACAATTGTGTTTGGAAATATTTTCATAAAAACTAGTTAAGAAGGTTTGGCTACTTAAAAAGGATGCATTTAAATTATCTGGAAACTTAGCCTACATAGAACTTCCCATTCCCTGACAGTATTGATTAAATGAGGCATTAATGTTATTAGATTAAAACATGTCCAGAGTAACTTTGACCCCACAATGTAGGCTCTTCTCCAATCCCTTTCTCCCTCCTAATATAGAGAAACTAGACCTTAAAACCTTATCATTGAATTGTATTTTTAGATTTAAAGTATCAGGAGGGCTTCCTTTGATGCATGTGAGAATTTCTGACCAGAAGATGAAAAATGTGCAATGTTTGATTAACAGTATACCCTTGCCACAGAAATCATCTGTACAGTCTTCTGAGAAGCAGGTAAATGGATATAATAAAAATGCTAAATCTCTTTACATTTGTATTTATGATTAGCTTTTTTAGCTTTCTGTTGGTCAGTTTCATTTATTTGGTGCACTTTTGAGGATTAATTGGTTGATTCTCTACAGAACTACATATAACATTGAATAAATAAAGTTATAGCCTTTTTTCACTACTGTGTTAGAGTGGTGGTAGGAAATCAGTTTTAGGGAATAAAGAGAACAAAAATACATAAACGAAGGAAAAATGTCTTTAAAATTTATGAAATATGTTTAAAATAAACTAGATACAGCAATCTTTATAATGTTGCAAAATAAAATGATTGATGTAAAATTTACTTAAAATTTCTAGATCACAAATTGTAGTTGATCTTTACAACCTAAAATAAACGTTGTGTTTTCACTTGCTTTGAAGTGAAATTTGAGAGAGCCAACTAATGCTTATACTATTTTCCAGGAACCTGTAATAAAGATGCACAGTTTATGTTGTAATATATAGTAACTAAATGACACACAATGATAAATAGACTCATCTATTCAAGTTTGTACATTGTTCTGCCCTTATAACTGCAGGTAGTAGTCTTAATAATTGGTAAACTCAAACCAACCATTATTTAGTTGATTATATAATGTACTTTGATGGAAGAGTTGTGTAGTATGTGTCTTTCCATCTCTAGCCACTATTACTTTCTCAGTATTTGTTTATGTATTTTTAATACTGCTAAATTAGTGTGTTAAGAAAACTTTTTGTATTATTTGCTAGGTATCCTCAATTCCTGTTATTTCAGATAGGACAAAAGACCTACTTGGTACATCACTGTTGCTAGATGGAGTGGAATCAGGTAAGGAAAGTAATATGTTCTTTATTAAAGCAAGCCTATAAATTAGTATGTAGAGATAAAATAGTCAGAAAATAAAGGAATTTTTGAAAGTGTTATAGTAATTTACTGGGTTTAGTTCTAGTTGTGCTACTAACCAACAGTGCGTTTTGAGTTTTTTTTTTTTAAGCCCAGTTTCTTCATTTGATTGAAAGGATTTTTGTGAATAACAATGCTGAAGATTTTAAATAAGCTCCTTTTTTTTTCTCTTCTTTTTTTGCCCCAATCACTACCTGATTTTTTTCTTTAGCTCTGGCCTGATGTCTTTTAATTTTGAAGTAGAATATAAGCTTCAAGAGGACAAGGATCATATCTGTTCTTGTCACTCTGGTGTCCTTAGTGATTGGTATAGACTGATACATGATAGATGATACCCGGTAAATATTTTATTGAATATTGAATGAGTCAACTACAGTGAAAAACATAGGGTGGTTTGATTTTATTTATGCTTATCACTTGCCAGGCTGAGTGACTTTGTAAGACTAACAAAAATAATTGAAACTATATTCTGATTCTGAAGATTATATCTAATAAATGAATTTTATTTTTGATAGATTTAAATTTGAGTGTTTTATGTAGACTTCAATGCACAGTCTCTGAAGTCAAATGAATGTCTTCTTCCTTTAGAGTCAGATGATGAGTATTTTGATGCTGAAGAGGGAGACACACAGACTGATAGAAGTATGAAAGGATCAGAACGAAAAAAAGTTGCAGAGGCCCCAAATGAGGAGCTCATTAATCTTCTACTAAAGTTTGAAATTAAAGAGGTATGCATATTTATTTCGTCTGTAAATAAATATATTCTTGTTATCACTATCCTTGTAAACCATCCAATGCTAGACCCAAACATTTAGTATATATAAAATGTAGTACTCTATCTTCCCTAGAGCTCCCCCCTTCACATACAGCTCTAAGAAAATGGAATGTTGTTTTGTAAAATCTGATATAAGAGTGATCCATTATATATCTCATCTATTCTGGAACAGAGAGAGAAACATCGATTAGTTGCCTCCTGCACATGCCTTGACCCAGGGTCGAACCCGCAACCTAGGTATGTGTTCTGACAGAGAATCGAACCCAAAACCTTTTGGTGTACAGTATTATGCTCCAACTGAGTGACCTGGCCAGAGCTATTTAAAGTTGTTTTTCCTTCTTTTACTTTTAAGCTAAATAATATCATTCATTGTCATGTTTATAAGTTGGGAAAATGTAAAAAACCTAAATTTTCACAATGTCTTTAAAGGATTAAAAGTCATGTAATAAGAGGAAACATTGACATGGAAGATGTTCATAAGATATCTTTATTTATGGAAAAAAGGGATTATAATACAAAGGACATTATGATTCCACTTAGAAATTACACACACACTTTTTTTCTTTGACAAATGACTGTTCATTTTCTGTGTTGTGGGATTATAGTTTTTCATTTTTTTCCTGTTTGCTTTTCCACATATTCTAGATTTTTTTACAGTGAATATGCATTGCTTTGATAATAAAACACAAAAGGTATTAAAAGATGTTTCTTATTGACGGCTCTATATTCTAACATGAGATCATGTCCTAAAATATGTCAGAAATACCAGATTTTAATTGTATATAAAAATCTAAGCATTATTGGCATTTATTTAAAGGAAGATATGTTCTGAGCCTTTAGCTGCCTTTGACTTCTCTCTCTCTCTCATACTCCCCTTCAAATATAAGAAAACCCCTTGACTCTAACTTCAGAACACATTCAAGTGATTGCTCTTCTCTTGCACTGCTACTGCACTGTCCAAGTCACCATCGTCTCTTGCTTGGACTATTTCAGTAGCCTCTTAACTATTTCTCTGTGTCCCTCAGGTACTCTGCTTTCCACATAGGAGCCAGAGTAATCCTTTTTAAAAAGAAATGATTTTAGAGAGGGAGGATGGGGGCGGAGGGAGAGAAAGAGAGAGAGAGAGAGAGATCCATGTGAGAGAGAAGCATCAATCAGTTGCCTCCCCTACGTGACCCGACTGGATATAGAAACCAGCAACCTGGGTATATGCCCTCACTGGGAATTGAACCCGCCACATTTTGGTGTATGGGACAACACTCCAACCAACTGAGCCACACTGGCCAGGGCCAGGGTAATTCTTTTAAAGGGAAAGTCATATTATAACATTGCTAAGCTCACAGCCCTCCAATGGCTTCCCTTCTCACTCAGAACAAAGGATTTAGTCCTTTCTACAGCCTACAAGGGCTTTCATATGGCTTCTGTGACTTCATCTTCAGTTCTTTTCACTCTACTCCAGCACTATTTCATCCATTCCTTCTGTAAATATTTATCAAGTACCATCATGTATCAGGCAATGTTTTAGATACTGGAGCCATAGCAGTGAGCAAAGTTCTTGCCTCATATTGCTTACACTTGCCTTTTATTCTCCAAAGCACTTTTTTAAAGTATGTTTTTATTGATTTGAGAGAGGGAGGGAGAGGGAGAGAGAGAAACATTGATATGAGAGAGAAACATTTATTGGCTGCCTCCTGCACGCCCCTACCAGGGATCAAGCCCGAAACCTGGGCATGTGCCCTGACTGGGAATTGAACTGGCGACCCACTTTGGCAGGGCACAAAGCACATTCTTGGTGCATGCTGTTTTCTTTGCCTGGAATCCTCTCTTCCTGTATGACTTGATTCTTTATTTCCTTTAGATATGTACTCAAATGCCATTGTATTGGAAAGGCCTGACCACGCAACACAAGACAGCAACCTTCATTTTCCTCCACTCTCCCTAGAATATAAGAGTCGTGAAGATGAGGCCTTTGTTGTTCTGGTCACTGTGATGTCTTTAGTGACATCATACATTTCTTTAGATGACCACCTCATACATGGTAGATGATGCCCAATAAATGTTTTATTGAATATTGAATGAATGAACTAAAGTGATAATCAGAATCCTTTGAGAAAAAAATAGTACTGTTTCAAATATTTTCCCTAATTTGACTTTTTTTTGCCATTCTGAAGGTTTAAATGTTTCTGTAGTGAAATTTATCGAATTTCGTGTTTTTATCCCAGTTTTAGTGTATGTATAGAAAATCATTCTCCATTGCAGAAACATTTATTCATGATTTTATATTTTATGATTTCAATGCTTCATTTAAATCATCGATATATTTCAAATTTATTTTTGTATATCAGTTATATATTGAATATCTTACTGTACTATAGTTTCTGTTTCTCAGTAACGTTTCTCCTGGTTTTTCTTCAGTATATAATTTTATCACTGCCAATAATATTAATTTTTGCTTTCTTTCAGCTTTTATCGTGTTCCAGTTATTATTGCTACTTCACAGGTTACCCCAAAATATAATAGCTCAAAACAACTATTTTACTTTGCTTACAGTTCTCTGGGCTAGGAACTCTGGCAGGGTGCAGCTTAGTAATTTTTATGTATAGTCTCTCACATGCTTATAGTCAGATTTGACTGATGCTATAGTGATGTGAATTGTCAGAGGGGCTCAGAGGTGGCTCACTCCTGAGGCTGGCAGTTGATACTGGCTGTTGTCTAGGAGCTCAGCTAGGACTGTTGACTGAAATACCTACTCATTGCCTCCCAAGCCTGCCAGTCTCAGGGTACTTCACTTCTTGCATGGCAACTAGCTTCCCTCAGAGTGAGCATTCCCAGGTGGATGTTTGTGGCCTTTTTTGACATTGGAAATTATTATAGTATTACTTCTTCTGTAGTCTATTCAGGCAAATAACAAGCCTGCCCAAGTTTAAAGGGACAAAGACCTCCATCTCTTGATGAAGTGTCAAAGACTTTGCATGTTTTAAAAATTGGCACATATATGTTTTATTTTTCATTGCTAAATATATGGCTATCATTTCCAGAATAAATTTGAATAGTAGTATAATAGTGAACATCTTTATGTTACTTTTTATTTTAATGAGAATATTTTTTATATCACCCAACATGATTTCTTTTTTGAGATACAGATTTAAGAAAATCATATTAAGGAAGAATCTATACATTCTATTTTTACTAAATTGGATATAAAATTTCATCATGATTTTATATAGATATAGTAATATTCTCAGTAATAGAATTTAAGATGATAATTTCCAATCATAGTAAATAAGGGTAGTAGACAAGTGTGAGCAAAATTTCTACTGTTCTCATGATGATATGTATGAAGAAGGATTTTTAAAAAAATTTTTCAGCATGATTCAAACTACTTAACCTTTCACTGGCTCTCCTGATTCTTTTAGGTGATTTTGGAATTCACCAAACTACAGAAAGAAGAAGATACAATTCTAGTATTTAATGTTACACAGTTAGGAACAGAGGCTACAGTGAGAACATTTGACTTAACTGCAGTATCTTACCTAAAGAAAATCAGCTTGGATTACCATGAAATTCAAGGTAATAGACATAAAAATAGAAACAGTAGCTAATAATAAATATGAAACCACTTTTGTATGTCTGAAATACTTTCATTTATATAATAATGTTTATAATAAAAAATAACTAGTACTGTTTTAAGTATTTTTCAAATAACCCATTTATTTTTTACAACAGTTCTGTGAGGAAGGCAATGTCACAGTCTGTAGGTTACATATGAGGAAACTAAAGCAAAAATTGTTTATATAATTCATCCAAGGTCATTCATCCTAGTTAGTGACTGAACCCTTGAAATCTAGCCCTACAGTCTATATTCTTAAACTACTATGGTCTACTACTTCAGAGAGTCCACGTATATCTCCTTTATAAGGGGAGTATTCTCATTTTACAAACAAAGAAAGGTTAAATAAAGAGAGATTAAGTGACTTTCTCAAGATCATACATCTTTAGAATGGCGAAACGTATAATTTTTTTCTGGGCTTAAATTATTGAAGTCCTTGTCCTTTCTATTTAATAGGGTTCATATATAAGAAGCAGCACCAAGTTATAAAAATAAAAATGGTGGGACATAAAAATTATTTTTTCAGAAGTGCTTATATTTTAGTGTACATCTGTGTCTCATGAGATATATAAAGGAATGAAAGAATGGGTGAACCCACAGTAATTAAAATTACCTAATATTTGGCTAATATTTTAGTCAAATAAAAGACCTATTTTTAATTTTTTTCAAAAATAGTTGAAACTAAAGTAAATCTCAGTTTAGGAGAAAAGTGTGTATGTGTTAAAAAGTTTCTGCAAGCACTCTGTTAAGATGGAGTTTATATTACTATTTTAAGGGAAACAAATACAAATAATAAATTTGCTAGGCTATTTTTTCCTTTAGGGAAAGTTATTTCAAGAGAAAATTCTGAAATGTCTGAGAAACAGGAGTTATAGAACAAATAATAAAAGATGGATTAAGTAGTGGATAAATCACTTCTCCCTCCACAGCTTCTTGAGGCAGTTCCTTGGTACATCTATTTAAGGATATAGAAGGCATCTGGTAGTACCTGTTGTTTTTAAATGCAAAGAAATTTAATAATTCCATTCCCCTAAAACAATCTTTTTCTATGTAAGCCTTTTCTTATTTTAAACAAAGAAAATTATTTACATTTTTTAATAAGAACGAAATATTTGTTCAAAGAATTTTAGAGTTCAACAGGATATTACATGTATTTCTAGTCCAACCTTCTTGTTATATTGTTGAGAAAACTGAAGTTAAATAGCTTTTGATAAAGGAGATGAACTAGAATTTACATTTTCCGATTCTTACAACTGTAGTTTTTCTCTTACCTTACAGATGCATAGATGGCCTTAAAATATTTAGAGAAATTTTGATGATTTTCAACATAGGTGTAAAATCAAAGAAAATAAATATGCATGTTTTTATGTTAGTTGGATGGCAGAGGTAGGGTAAGGATTTGCATTAATTTATTTCTTCACCATGATGACTTTAACATTTAATAACCATGTAAATATGTGTACATAGTCTTTTAAAACTTAATTTTTTTAAAAAAAGAAAAAGACATCTAGACAATTCTAAATTTAAAAAAGAGCAATTTATTTGAAACACTTTTTCTTTTTCTTTAATCTAGGATCCAAAAAAAAGCCCCTTCACTTGATTAGCTCTTCTGACAAACCTGGATTAGATCTTTTAAAAGTGGAATATATTAAGGTATGGGCCATAGAATGTTTATATATTTATTGTATACTTCAAACTATCCCCTGAAAGGGAAAAGATGACAATAGATGGGTAAAGGCTCTGGATGTATATCTTAGATTTTAATAATAGGGATATCTACTGTTTCTCTTTTCATTCCTATCCCTTCTTTCTTTTTCACCTAAGTACAAGACTAGACTAGGATTTTTACCAAGCCACCAAACGTCTTGTCCTTAAAGATGGAAACCTGGGTTGAAGTAGCTCCTACTCCCAGCTAATAGGGTGTTCTCACCTACCTACATTCATTGCATAGGTTGGTTGCATTTGTCTGAGTATCTTACATCAAAAGGGATAAAGTCAAATTGGATTGGGTTTAGTAGAGAACTGCCAGAACTGGGAAGAGACTCAGAAATTTACCATATGAGGAATGCTGAAGGAACTGATGATAGTTAGCTTTACTTAAGATTAGTTTAAGTATTCGACACTATTGAATGCCTTTGTGTCAGTTTCTGTTAGGTACTTGGGTTACAGAGATGAAGACTATTAGGGAAATATACAGATAAGCAACAATTAAAATATAATGCGATGATTCTCTAATAAAGAAGAGCACAAAGCGTTATGGAAGCAGGGAGGCAGGGAAACTGGCCTAACCAGTGACTTTTCACATAAGGTAAAACTTTGAATTTACTGTGTATATTTCTAAGGAGTAGAACTTGAACCGATGAGTAATTATGATGGGAAATAGATTTTTGATTTAGTGTAAAGATCTCACTAAATCAAAGTTTTCTAAAGATTGAATTTGTAAGAAAATGAGGATTTCTCTTACTGGAGATATCGTAAAATAGACTTGCCAGAGACTTCATAAAGGGACTCAAGCATTAGGTGATAGATGGGCTAGATGTCCTTTAAACCGTCCAGCCTTCAGAGTTTATAATTCTGATCCCTAGTTGCATTTGCCACAAGTGAGTGTTGCCATGCTTTCATATGTTTGAAGAGGTAGACAAATTTTCACTATTGTAGTAAATTATTTGGATGTAACTTTACAATAATGAAAATATTAAATAAATTAACTAGAGAGCATAAATAAGTGATTTATTTACTTTGGTCTTAATTCCTTCTTCAGAACTTCTGTTTCTTTTTTTTTTTAAGGCTGATAAGAGTGGACCTAGTTTTCAAACTACTTTTGAAAAAACTGAACAAACGGTTAAGGTAAGACATTCTATTAAAAGAATATATCCTGTTTGAAAATAACCTACTCTGGAAGTTTCCAGTATCCTTGAAGGAATATTGAATGGGTAATTGATGAAATAATCAAGAACCTATAAAAGTTATGAATCAAACTCATACATACCTACCATGTTCTGTGTTCATAATTCTGCATACTAACACCTTTGGACTTACTGTATCACATCCTAATTATTTCTAAAGAAGGGAAAGCTATAGATGAGGGAACTTTGATTTATGAACAGTTTTAAATATACCTAACTAGATAACTTTTGTTTAATGCAAGGCCAAGAAAGCATGTGAATTACAAGGAGAGATATTGAGTACTTGGAGCCATACTAAAGTAGTTATGTAGAGGAAGAAGAGGCAAAATGTAGTTGTAGGCTACATTGTTTTAAAGGAAATAAAAGAACTGAACTTCAGATTACAGTTTTAAGAGAGATGATAATCTGTTGATTATTGTTAAGCTTTCTTTTTATAATTTTTATATCCACTTGGGTGTTTTGAAGCAGTGCAAAGAAATTTTTTTTGTAAAAGTGAAGGTTTAAAAATTTTTAAAATTTGCTATCAGAAAACCACATATTCTTGAAAACAATTTGTGTTGCCATCTTAGCTTTCTGGAGTCATTGTTTAAAAAAAAATCTAATACTTTTCTTCTATACATTATATATTCTCTGTTTCTCTCTCTTTTTTCTTTAATCCTTACTGGAGGACATTTTTTCCATTGCTTTTCAGAGAGAGTGGAAGGGAGGAGAGAGAGAGAGAGAGAGGGAGAGAGAGAGAAACACTGATGTGAGAGAGATACATTGTTTGGTTCCCTCCCGCATGCACCCCGACCAGGGCTTGGGATCAAGCCTGCGACAGAGGTATGTGCCCTTAGCCAGAATTGAACCACGGATCCTTCAGTCCACGGGCTGATGCTCTAACCACTGAGCCAGACTGGCTAGGGCTTTTTGTTTCTTTTTAAATATATATTTTTTCTAATATATGTTTATTGATTTCAGAGAGAGGAAAGGAGAGGGAGAGAGAAAGGTAGAAACATCAATGATGAGAGTCATTGATCAGCTGCCCCCTGCACACCCCCGACTGGGGATCGAGCCTGCAACCCGGGCATGTGCCCTGACTGGGAATCGAACCCCTATTGCGTGGATCCTAGGTTGACGCTCAACCGCTGAGCCACTCCGGGCTGGGCCTTCGTTTCTTTTTAAATGATAGACGCCCATTACTATGGTTTTAAAAGATCATTTAGTGACTGAGAACTTACTTATAATTGTACTTTTTATATTTAAATCTCATAAATGTCACATTTGAAATCATTTCTTGACTTCTGGAGTTTCATATTCTAACTTACCTGTTTTATATAATCATAATAAATAGTCAATTTCAGATCCACAAACCCATATATATGTTGCATATTGGGATGGCCATGACAAGTAGATTATAGGCTCCATGATAATTAGGCTAGAGAAATGGAGTAAATTAGGTTACTTTGATACTCAAATGAATCCCGAAGTATGTAAATGTAATTTATTCTCCATATATCCTTGTTTAAAGAGTGTGTTGTGAATCTTCCTCTCCTATCTCTTCAAGTTTTGGAAGGCTGTGTGCAAGCTAGGAGCCTTTTGGGTGGGTCTTGGAGACTACTGGTATAATTGGCCTGGTAACTAATTTTCTCTTTTACACATTTCTAGGTGGCTTTTTCATCTTTAAATCTGTTGCTGCAAACACAGGCTCTTCTCTCTTCTATTAATTACCTGACAACCATTATTCCATCAGATGACCAAAAGATGGGTGATACCAAGGAAGTACAAATTTCAACTGAAAAGCAACAAAAAAATTCAGCTCTGCAGAAAGGTATGAAAAAGAGTTTGTTTGGTTTTTAATTAGTAAGGGTTTTAGAATTCTAGAGCTACATGACGAATCTTAAGAGACCATCTAGTTCAGTCATTTACAGGTCATTTTCCTCACTTTTGTTCTTCAAACTAACTGTTTTATGGCTGGCTGATACATAAGCCAAATATAATTAATACTTTTGTTTTAAAAAATGTCTGTTTTCTTATTTTGGTGGTGGTGATAGATGATTTTGGGTGGGTAATAGAGGAAACATGTTTATTTACACTGAGCTTTACATACCCTTTTATTGTGTCCTGAAGAGGCTTCATGGAGGGTTAGCCTTCCATTCCATTTTACAAATACGGAAATCAGGATCCAGAGACATGAGGCCAGGGGTATAAGGATAGCATGTAATTGGTCAGGAGCCTAGATTTTGGACCAGAGAGAACTCAGTTCAAATCCTGCTGCTACTTAAACTATGTGACCATAGGCACATTATTGAACTTCTCTGAGTTTCAGTGTCCTTATTCAAATTCTTTCCTTTTAAATTATAAAAGTAACACATCTCACTATTAAAATTGAAAACTCTACAGAATATATAAAGCAAAAGGAAGCATTTAAAATCTTTAAGAATTTTGTTGTTGTTAAATTTATTGGAGTGACATTGGTTAATAAGATTATATAGGTTTCAAGTATACAGTTCTCTGATACATCATCTGTATATTGCATTTTGTGCCCATCACCCAAAGTCAAAATCTTTTTCCATCGCCATATATTTGACCCCCTTTTACCCTTTCTTACCCCCACTCACCTTCCCTCTGGTAACCACCATACTGGTGTCTGTGAGTTTTTGTGCGTTTTCCTTGTTTGTTCATTTGTTGCTTTCAGTTTTATATCCCACATATGAGTGAAATCATGTGGTTCTTAACTTCTGTCTAACTCTAGTAAGGTTTCTCTAACTCTACTAGGATTTCACTGTGATAGAATGCTTTGTTTTATTTGTAGTGATTGTATCCCCTAAAGACAGTGACATTATTGGCTTCAGGCTGTTTGCCAAGTTGAATGCCTTCTGTGTCAATGTTTGTGAAGAGAAGAACAATATTGCTGAAATCAAGATTCAAGGTAAAGTTCTCATAGTATTAACATTTGTTCAAAAGGTAAGGTATTTTTTTGTGTGTGTTTTTTTTTTTTAATGCTAAAGAATATACAAATGGAGGGCACTGAGCTGTGAAAACTGGATACTTTTATTTTACAACATAATTAGACTGCATGCCTCCTTGACTCTTTTGGATGTAGATGTTGATCAGACTCTGACCATCAAATTGAACCACACACATTGGTCTTTTGCACCTTTCTGAGAGTTGTCTCTGAGGTGAGAAGGATTACTAATGTTAATGTAGAGATGCTACTGCCTATCTGAAATGAGTGTCAACCCAGAATTCAGGTAAAGGTCTATGAATATGCTTTATCTTGGTACATATGTAAAGAAGCTTTATCATAAAGAATAAAACCTGTAAGCCCACTATGTTCTTTTAGGCAAAAGCTGCTAAAAGTAATCTAGCTTCTTTCTCTGACTCTGTCTTTATCAGCTCAGTGTGATCTGCTAAAGGTAAATATGTTTAATGAAATTCTTGAAGAATTTAAAAAGCAGAAAACGAGGATTTTTGTCTTTGTTCTTTCCAAACTGGAAGTGCATCTGCTAGTCTGAATTTAATTCATGAGACTTTTATAGCTTCCATGTAAATGACTGGATATAAAGGATTAACTAAAATCCCAAGATAACCTTTTTGCACTAGATGTAGTTTTTTTTAGAAGGTGAAAAATTCAGTAATTATTTTTTAATGTTAACAGGTTCCATTGTTTATAAAACTAAAAATATCTAATATCTTGACTTGTTTATCAATTGGGAGTTCAAACATTGCTAAATTTATAAATATATCACCCCCAAAATAAAATTATGCAATGGAAAGAAGCATCTTAAGATCTTACTTTGTTAGATCTACAGCAATTATAATACTTTTTTTTTTCAGGACTCGATGCCTCTCTTCTTCTTCAGTCAAGAAAACAGTCTCTGTTTGCGAGACTGGAAAATATTATTGTCACAGATGTTGATCCTAAGACAGTTCATAAAAAAGTAGGTGACAGTAAATAGTTAATATTTTTTGATGATTGAATATGAGATGTTATTTTTAAATATATTTTATTTTTAAAATATTAATGAAATATATTTTGATCGAAAATTGTTTCTATAATGATTATAAATATAAGCCCTTTTTAAATGGGCTTTTAATTTGTTGTTATCCTCTTGGATGATTACATTCAAATCTCTGCTTTTCAGGCGGTGTCAATAATGGGAAATGAAGTTTTTCGTTTTAATTTGGATTTGTATCCAGATGCTACTGAGGGAGATTTCTATACTGACATGTCCAAAGTGGATGGTGTGGTATCACTGAATGTTGGCTGCATTCAGATTGTCTATCTTCATAAATTCCTCATGTCACTCCTGGTAAAATCACTATTTACGTATTGACTAATCAACTTAAAATTAAGTCTGATAATTAAGATTGCACATATTACAAACTTTGGATTTTAGGGTATGCACTGTTTTGATAATTAATGTAGAGGTCAGAACCTCTCTTTACACTTGAAATCTGAATCATTTAATGATTTTTATCTAGAAGTGTAATTATTTTTACTAGAACCTACTGAAACCAAATTCTCAAGTACAAAGACTATTGCAAATATTTTTTCTCTGTTCCTCCGCCATATAAGTGTAGTTATAATTACCCCTCCTCAGGTAGCTCATAAATATGGATGGATAAACTGTTGAAAAAGAGCCCTCAACTGAAAGTTATCTATTGGAAAAAAATTAGCACATAAATAAAATGAAGATGGTGTTATTAATGATGTGCTTGTCCTCCGGTTGAATTTCTCCTTTTATATTTTGTGTTCATAGAACTTCCTGAACAATTTCCAGACGGCCAAAGAGGCTCTGAGCGCTGCCACTGCCCAGGCTGCAGAAAAGGCTGCCACAAGTGTGAAAGATCTTGCCCAGAGGAGTTTTCGTGTTTCTATCACTATTGATTTGAAAGCACCAGTTATTGTCATCCCACAGTCTTCCATTTCCACCAATGCAGTAGTGGTAGATCTTGGGTTAATCAGAGTTCAAAATCAGTTCAGTCTGGTGTCTGGTGAAGACTACTTAAACCCTCCAGTAATTGATAGAATGGATGTACAGCTAACAAAGCTTAAACTTTCTAGGTATACTCTCTCAGTAATTATGGATTTAAGTATTATTCAGTGTTTTCCATGAAATTTTATGACCATTGAAATCCATACCCAACATTGTTTACATGTGCTTTAACTTTATCTATATACATATTATTACCATTTATGACATTAAAATTTAATTTAATTTTTTTATTGAGTATAATATACATATTACATTATATGAGTTTTGGGTGTACAACATAATGATTCAGTACTTACATATAGCATAGCAAAGTGATCACCACAGTAAGTCTAGTTAACATCATTCATCATGCATAGTTACAAAAATTTTTTTCTTATGATGAGAACTTTAAAGATCTATTCTCTTAGCATAGAGAATAGATCACCATGCTGTACATTGTGTCTTCAGGACTTACTTATTTTATAACTGAAAGTTGAAACATTTTTTGCTAAATCGCTTGAGAATAGACATCTTATATGGTGATTGCCAGAGGGAAGGGGGCAGTGGGTGGATGCAGAACAGGATAAAGGGGGGATGATAAATGGTGATGGAAGGAGGCTTGACTTGGGGTGGTGAACACACAATAAATATACAAATGATGTATCGTAGAATTGTATATCTGAAACCTATATAATTTTATTAACTAATGTCACCCCAATAAGTTCAATAAAAAGAGAAAAGAGACATCTTAAACACATTAGCATGTGTTTCCTAAGAACAAGGATATCTATCCTCTTACATAACCATAATGCAAATTCCATATTTATGCAAATAACCATAAATTCTGAAAATTTAATATTGACATAATACTGTTACCTAATATGCAGTCAGTATTCAGATTTTACTAGCTGTGCCGAGAATATTTATTATAATTTTTCCCTGGATCCAGGATTACATATGGAATTTAATTGTATCCTATATTACTAAGGGGGATTGTGTACTAATAGACACTTATTCTGGAGTAGCTCTTCACCCTTTCTTTGTTTTTTATGATGATGACAATTCTGAAGAATAGTGTCTAGTTGTTTCATGGAATGACTCTTAATTTTATTTTGTCTGGTGATTTTTCATGATTTAATTGACCTTATACATTTTTGGCAGGAATACTGTATAAGTAGTGGTGTATTGGTGGGGCTCATACCAGAGGACACTTGAAAGTCTGTATATAATTCACTTAAAAATCATTTGCTACCCCATCCAAGGATATTTAGATATCCTGAATAAAAAAAGAATGATTACACAGCAAGTCCAGAAAATAATCCTGGTAAAGAGCTTTGTGAAACTCCTTAGGAAATGATACTTATCTTGCCATTTTTTTCTTTAATCTGTACTGATACCCATATTATTTTTTGAACAGCTGGATTTGATGATTTCCCCCCATATCTTCAACAATATGAGTTTCTTTTTAAAGTTTGCTGTCACCTATCTTCTGTTTAAAGAAAAAAAGTTTTCTTAATGGCTGATTATATATCATATTTTAATCTGTTCTGGCTAGTGTATTATAGATTAAGTTAATGACAGACTGAGTTTGGAAAACTCTAACAGCTCTATTTCAAAACGATGTTAGAGCAGCAACTTCTGACTTTGTATGTTTTTCACAGTATGTTGCATTTCCTCTCTCTGTTTATGCATTCATATCAATTCTATTTTTCATTAGGACAGTGATCCAGCCTGGCATTTCCCATCCTGATATTCAGCTGTTGCAGCCAATTAACTTGGAGTTTTCTATAAATCGGAATCTAGCTGCATCCTGGTACCACAAGGTGCCCGTTGTGGAAATTAAAGGACATCTTGAATCAATGAATGTAAGTGTGAGAGTTAAAAGAAATCTTTGTTACTGAAATTTTAGACTCTGAAGACTTTCTCAATATAAATCCAAGTGAAATGTGTAATTTTTTACTGATTGGTGTGAGAAAAATGTCAGCATGATGTCCAAGAAAGTCTTTATTATTCTTAGTAGAATTTAATCCTCAGTTACACGTGATTAACCTTTCCTGTTGCTTAGTCTCCATCCGAGGGTGTGTTTTCTGTGATGCTTAAGGAGAGTGGAAGGAGGAGGGAGGGAGGGGGGAGAGAGACACACCCGCCCCAGTGGGGCTGGAATTGAACCTGCAACCCAGGCACTTGCCCTTGACTGGGAATCGAACCCTTGACCCTTTGGTGTGCGGGCTGATGCTCTAACCACTTAGGCACACTAGCCAGGGCCATCATAATTAACTTTTAAATTTGTTGTATGTACACATTAGCAGAGGTCTGTATGTATTTATTAGTAAATTATTTATTAGTATATCATATTACATGTCATTCTATATATTATATATACATATTTTTATTTTAGGGATATCTAAGTACCACTAAAGTAATTATAACATTGACAGAAATGCCTGTATTTTATGTTTTAGGTGGCCTTTTTATTCTATTCAGATTGTTGTTGTTTAAAAGTTGTGTTTATGGGCCTGGATTGGGTGGCTCTGGTGCGAGCTTCAGCCCACACATTGAAGGGCTGAGGGTTCAATTGCCAGTCAAGGGCATTTTCCCAGGTTACAGGTTTGATCTCTGGCCCTGGTCAGGCACATTCAGGAGGCATGCAGTCGATGTGTCTGTCTCCCATCGATGTTTCCCTCCCCCCTCCCTCCCCTCCCTCTCTTCCCCTCTCCCCCTCTCTCCCTCATCCCTCCCTCCCTTTTACTCTCTCTAAAAAAAAAAATCAATGGGAAGAATATCCTCAGGTGAGGATTAACCAAAAAAAAAAAAATAGTGGAAATTGTTTGTTCCTTTAATTTGTCACATTTTAAAAATGATCAGATTACTTTAATCATTATTAAGTTAAGTAGATGGAACTGATATTGACTCATAAATCACATTTTCTCTAAATACTTTCCTATCTTTCAAAATAGACATTTTGACATGAAATAAGTAGTGAAATACTTGAGTGGGTAATGAATGTATAATTTTCCAGTCATTGTTAAGATTATTCTATCCTTAAAGTTTTGTTATATTCTGTATTAAATTTTTTGCATTTTAAAATGAAATATCTTTATCTCTTCTTTTAACTTCATATTTTGCAGGCTAGTCTAAATCAAGAAGATCTTAATCTTTTATTTAGAATACTAGCAGAAAATCTTGGTGAGACTACTGAAGACTTGAATAAAGTGAAACCAAGAATACAAGAGACAGGTAAGAGGCTGGCAATAGGTGGCATAATACGTGTGTCTATTTATTTTACAGTTTTCCAGTGGAGACAGACAATAAAGATGAAATAAACAAGTGTATATTTACATATGCAATTTGTAGTAACAAGAAAACAAATAAGGTGGTATTGAATACAATCATAGTTTGCTTTTCAGTTAAGCAAATAGTCAGTTTTAGTTTCACACTTCTGAGTTGTGTAAGGTAGGAGAAGACCATAAATAAGGGTTTCAAATTGATAGTCAATTCTTGGAATAATTATTGTAGGAAAAAAATTTTAGGTTGGCACTAGACTATGGCAGCATATTTGTTCTGATTTTCAAATAAGAGCAATAAAGTATCTGTAAGAATTGGAATGGTTGATACATTTCCATTCAACAAAGATACTGAAAAAATTCTTTAGTAAAAATGCAAAGAGAGTTTAGATTATTAGTTTTTAAGCTGTTTTATATGTATGTATATATACATACACACACATAATTTTTTTCAAAGAAATGGTACCATCATATATGTATGTGTGTGTGTGTGCATGTTTGTGTATTTCTATACTTTAAAAAAAATTAACAGTGTATCTTAGTGTTCATCCTATATCTGTCTATATCTATACAATATGTATAGAAGAACTGCCGCATCCTTTTTAATGGCTTCCTGGTATTAAATTCTGTTGAAGTATTATAATTCATTTAGGAAGACCCTGTTGATGGACATTTCAGGTTGTTTTCAGTCTTTCACTTTTAACTTACTGCATTGAATATCTTTGTACATACACTTTTACAAATGCATGAATATGTGTAGGAGAAATACCAGGACTGCTGGATTAAAGGTATTTAATCGTTTTAATTTAAATTAATTTAATTAATACATTTAATAAAATAAAATTTTGACAGATCTTGCTAGTTACTTTACATAAAACTTGTACTGCCCGGCTGGGCGTGGCTCAGCGGTTGAGCATTGACCTAGGATCCAGGCGATCGGGGTTCGATTCCCGGTCAGGTCACATGGTCGGGTTGCGGGCTCGATCAGTGACTTTCTCATCATTGATGTTTCTCTCTCTCTCCCTCTTCTTTCCTCTCTTTGAAATCAATAAAGATACATAAAAACAAAAAAAAACCCTTGTACTAATTTTGCACTCCCACCAGGCTTTTTTGTATATACCTTTTCTAACAGCGCATTATCAGATTTAAAAAGTTTTGCCTGTTTGCTAAGTGAAAAAAGGTGTTTCACATTATTTTTTTCATTTTTAAAAAACTCTTTAACCTGAAAGTAATATAATGTTATATGTAAATTATATCTCAATTAAAACAAACAAACAAAAATTCCCTAAAACTAGGTAAAAAAAGCCCTTTTACTGCATGTATATTAATACACAAAGTAAAGTGCACAAATCTTAAGTGTATAGTTCAATGAGTTTTTACACATGGCTACACCAGTATAATCACCATGATTAAGACAGAGAACATTTACAGTATAGCACCCCAGAAAGCCTCCCTATGCCCCTTCACATATAGTACCCAATGCCCACCCTGACTTCAGATGACCTAGAATTAACTGCCATTCTAATTGGTAATGCTGTAGGTAGATTAGTTTTGTCTCCTTAAATTTCATAAGTGGAAACAGGATTACTTTGGCTTTTCACTGCCTCCATTCAGCATTTTGCTTGTGAGATGCATCCACATTGTACACAGCCGTGGCGTGTTCCTTTCTGTTCCTGTACTGTGTTCCTTATGTGAATGTGTCAGAGTTGAATTTCATCCGTCAGACATTAGTTGAACATTTGGGTTGTTTTCAGCTTTTACTGTCATGAATAAAGTTGTCATAAACGTTATTGTAAGTGCCATTTCACATAGACAAATACTTTTTTTTATTTGGATATATAGCTAGGAGTAGAATTAGTGGGTCATATGTTGTTTAGCTTCAATAATTTATGCCAGATTATACCAAACGTTTTCAAGTGGTCATACCAGTTTACTTCCCTACGAGCAGTAGGAGTATAAGAGTTACAGTTGTTTCACATTCAGCAGTGTTCGATATTGTCAGTCTTTCAAAATTTAGCCATGCTGATGGATATGCATTGATATCTCTATGGATTTTCTTTGTTCCCTAATTATTAATGAAATTGAAAACCTTTTCATATGCTATTTGCTATTTGGATATCCTCTTTTGTGACATTACTATTCAAGTCTGTTGACCATTATTTTTATTAAGATGCTTGTTTTTTTTGTTTTGTTTGTTTTTTAATATATCTTTATTGATTTCAGAGAGAGGAAAGGAGAGGGAGAGAGAGAGATAGAAACATCAATGATGAGAGAGTCATTGATTGGCTGCCTCCTGCATGCCCTTGACTGGGGATCGAGCCTGCAACCTGGGCATGTGTCCTGACCGGGAATCAAACCCTGATCGCCTGGATCCTAGCTTGATGCTCAACCGCTGAGCCACGCCCGGCCGGGCAAGATGCTTGTTTTTTTCCTAATTGACATATAGAAATTTTTTATTCACTCTGGATACATGTCCTTTGCTGGTTATATGTATTATATGTATATGTATTGATATATGTGCAGAACTATATTCTCCCTCTCTTTGGTTTGCCTTTTCACTCTTACTGGGTCTTATTAAAAATCATCAGTGCTTTTTATTTTCTATTTAAGAAATCTTTGCTTATTCAGGAGTTGTTTTATAAAAGTAAAATAGTTGCTAGAATTATTTCCCCTGGATCACATTATGTTTGGAACAGTGCTTGGCATAGGCGATAATTAAGAAATTTTGCCCTATGCATTGCTTTCTCAAAGGTAATAATTAACAGCAGTGGTTTTTTATCTGGGTTTCTGGTACTGAATCTATAGGAACCTCAATTTTGTCACATGTGAAATGAGAGCAATGAAGTTTTATCTCATAAGGTTGTTGTAAGAACTGAATGAGATTATCCATATGTAGCCCTTATTGCAGTGTCTAGCACAGAGGTAAGCACTTAGCAAGTGATAGCTGTTACTAGTTCTGTGTATTATAGTTTAGAGAGCAATTTTATTGCATTTGAAGGTGTATAAATTTCAGGACATTATATTTACTTTACTTCTTGGTATGCATAAGTGGTTCTAACCACTCCCACTCTTTTTCTAACCATATAAAACTCCATTCTGTTTGCAAAACCTATCAGGATGTTACTTCTCTATGGTTTTCCACAACCTCTTTTCTTATTCCTGGAATGTCTCCTCTGTGTGAGGAAGTCCACTTGAATGATAACTCTCCTATTAAATTTTTCTTGACCTCCCATAACAGTGTCATGCCTAGTTCTGTGCTTTCTGTGCATTTTTATACTAATATTGGCTTACTTAATGTGACTAGGTGTAGCCTGCTTATTTTGTTTGTATGTTAAAGTATATGTCTTTTCTACTACGCCATGAGTTTTCTAAGGGGTAGAGCTGTGTATTGCTAATTTATGGATTTTCAGTGCCTATTCTAGGTTAAGAGTACTTATATAAGCCCTCAGTGAGTATTTGTGGAAGAAATGTGTGAATAGAAGTGAATATGTTTCTTTTAAATACCTTTAGGTGAAATTAAAGGGCCTCTTGACATCTCTTTACCACAAAAAGATGTATGTATTTCACAAGATACTTTAACAGCTGGAATGGAAGAAATTAGATCTGTAGACATCATTAATGTGCTGCTGAATTTTGAAATCAAAGAGGTATGTAATTTTCATGTGTTTTTATAAAGTAAGGTGGATAAATAATGGATATTTAGAATTACCTCTACTAAAATAAACTTGTAGATTATTGATATAAATGAAAAACTATAATTCGTATGTAGTAGTGATGTTTTAAAATTTGAGAGTTTATTTAAGATGAGTTATATTTGAGGGATATAATATTTCATAGAGAAAATGGTAGCATGCCCTCTAATGTGCTTTTCAAATGATTTTAGGATAGTTGGAAGGTGGCTTGCTTTGGATTTCATATAGGAAAGACAGGAAAGGGAAACGGTGACAGAAAAATCCTGTGCAGATTTTAGAAATCATTAATAGAATAAAACACAATATGTCTACATTTTTAAAATGTTTGATTACCACTATCTGCTTTTCATCTGCAGATTCTTGAGGGAAGAATAACTATTTTCCTCTTCTGTATTCACACGTTTAACAAATATTCATTGCATGTGCTTAGTGCTAAGAATACAGAGGTAAAAGGCATAGACTCTGAATTCAAACGAGAAAACAAACAATTAAAATTTTGTTAGTGCTCCCATTAAAAATGTTCCAAGTGGAGCTAGTGGCAGTGATGGTAGGGAGAGGGCACCTAAGCAGTCTGGGAGGGTCAGGGAATATTTCCTGGAAGGAGTGACAGTTGAGCTGAATTTCTAAAGGAGAATAAGATATAGTCTGAGAAAAGGGGTTCAGGAAAGGGGCTAGGACAAACTAGAAAGAAAAACAGGCATAAAATTGTTAATATGTGAGAAAGCATAGTGGACACAGGGACTTTTGCAAGAACTTCCTCCAAGATCCCTTCATCATTAAAGAATTGTATAGAGGTTATGTTTTTTTCTCTGAGTTAAAAATGATAAACTTTTAAACAAATCAGTTCTACTTTTTTGATCTGAAATATATGTTTTGAAACTAACTTCTTTCATGTTAAACATCTGCTGTTTTTCTGGTTAATATTTAAAGATTGTTAAGCTTTGATAATTGAAACATTGATAGATAATTCATTCTATTTCAAATGGGCTTTATTAATATATACATAGGAAATCTATAAGTCCTTTTTAGTATAATTTGTAATACATATTATTACAATTCCCTTTACTTAGGACAGTGATTGGAGTAGGGGGAAGCAGTTTGTACACTCTCTCAGGCCGATAGTCGGCATTGTCAGAAGACATTTTTGGTTGTCACTATCTGGGGAGATGGAGCTATTGGCAACCAGTGGGTAGAGACCAGTAATGCCACTAAACATCCTACAGTGCACAGGACTGCTCCCCACTATAAAGAATTATTTAGCCTAAAATGTCAGTGGTGCCAAGTTGAAAAACCTTCCCTTAGGCTTACTATAAAAATTGACCATTTATCTCATAGACTTTCAGATGAAAGGCCATTCATCAGACTAGGACTTCTGGGAATTAGGGAGAAATACTTTGTTGTGTTTTTTTTTTTTTTTAACTATACCTTGAAAACCACTAGAATATAGTGGCAGTGCTTTAAAAGTCTGAGCAAGTAAATGTGCCTTCCAAAGTAAATAGCACTAGGCAATTTCCAGGCAAGTAGAAGTAAACATCTTTACATTGTGTGCATTTTTGGGTTCTATCATTATGGATGGTTATTAAGTTGTTCACTTATTTTCATAGTATATTAATAAAATAGTTTGTGGTAATACTGCTACTTTTTTCTAGGTTGTGGTTACTTTGATGAAAAAAGCAGAAAAGAAAGGAAGGCCCTTACATGAACTAAATGTCCTCCATCTTGGAGTGGAAGCTCAAGTGAAAACCTATGACCTAACTGCTAAAGCTTACCTAAAAAAAATTAGTATGCAATGCTTTGAGTTTACTGGTAAGTGTGACGTTTAGTCTGTAAATTATCCATGCAATACCTTTTTGTCAACATTAAGCGTATATATTAGTGTCATCATAAGTATTTAGTTTAAATTTATTACATTAATACAAAGGAATTTGATATTTAAAAATTTATTACCTATGTAGTTATCATAAGTAAAATTAGATCTAAATATATGTCTGTATTTACCATGAAGTAGAATATATCTAAAAGAAAAATGAAATATTTGTCTTCAGTGTCTATATGTTACACTTGAGTACTTATAAAAGGCAACATTTGTTTTTCAATCCTCACCAGAGAATATTTTTTCCACTGCTTCTCAGAGAGAGTGGAAGGGGGAGAGTGGGAGGCAGGAGGAGGAGAGAAAGAGAGAGAAACATCAGTGTGAGAGAGACACACTGATTGGTTGCCTCCTGCACAAGCCCCGACCAGGGCCAGGAATCGAGCCTGCCACCGAGGTGTGTGCCCTTGACCGGAATCAAACCTGAGACCCTTCAGCCTGCAGGCGGAAGCTCTAACCACTGAGCGAAACTGGCGAGGGCAAAGGCAGCATTTCATTATATTGCTATGAGAACTGATAAATTAGGAAATCAGAAACCAAGTACAATACCTAGGTATAGAGCCCAGGGACCCTTTTTGAAAAGGGGAGTTAATTTACTAGGAAATAACTTTTTGTTTATGCTTTTATTTATTTTTAAATTATATCAGTGTTTTAAACTCATTTTTAATGACATTAACATATAGGGGTGAGAGAAGTAGGTTTACAATTTTTTGTATGAAAAAGACATGCAGGTTATGATTATTATAATAGCTTTATTAAATAACACTGTGTTTTGCATACTCACAACTGCAGACCTACTTTTGCCCACTCCTGTATATGTATAAAAATGAAAATTTAAAAATACAGAAATATATAGAAGAAAAACTTAACATCACTGGGTAGCCTCACTCCCTAGGGTGAGAATTTTGTTCACTATGGTTATTTGGCATAGTATTGATGGAACTGTGAAACATTTGAATTATATATTGCTCTTAGGATTAGAATAAATTTAAGAACAAGGCTAACAGCATGGCTCAGTATAGACATTGTTCACAGTCCATTTAGTGTTGATTGTCTTGGAACCCATATGTAATGTGACTGAGGAAAAAAACAGCACATACATTTATCAAGTGTTTCTGAGAAAATGTCACACATGGTAATCATCTGATTTGAAATGAAATAAAGTAAGAAGGAAATATTAAAATACTATGGATAAGTTAACTTCCTTAAAGCCAGGATGTTAAAAAACGATAAATTCTATTTTGGGTACAAATAAAATAATTAAAAAAAATACTAAGTTATTCTTTAGTGAGTATCCTCAGCCTTTCAAATTCACTTTCTAAAGTGGATCAAGCCAACTTTTAAAGTTGCTATGGGTGTTTAAAGTTTATAGTAACTCTTTGGGGTAACTTGAAGTAAAGCAAATTTACATTGAGAATAACCCCTAGTTTATGCATTTTATAGCTTTGTTTTTTAGTATATTCTGATTGGTTCAAATGAGTAATACCAGTAGTAACTAAAAAATGTTACAACATTTTTAATTGGCAGGTGCTGGTTTTTCATTTTTATGGAATTTTGTTGTTTTATTGATGTATGATTTATATACAGTAAAATTCACCCTTTTAGTGTACAGCTTTGTGAGCTTTGGCAAACATGTTTGTGTAACTGACTGGTCTGTTTTAACATATGTTTAAAATGTTTAAAAGACTTAATGATTTACCCCCTTTTTTCTCTTTTAGACTCTAAAGGAGAACCTCTTCATATTATTAACTCTTCTAATGTAACTGATGAACCCCTTCTGAAAATGTTATTGACAAAGGTACCTCGTTTCGTTTCTAGGATTCTTTAATACATATATATGAACTTAGACATTTCCCTCATATTTAATATTTTAATTTTCTCCCTTAAAATTTTTTATCCTAGAACTGGTTGATTATAGTGAATTATGCAAGCATCTGACAACCCTGGAAATCTCAATAATCTTCTGAGTTAACTCTATGTTTTTAAATAAGTGAGAGTGTATAAAGTTCCATTGTCATTTGAAGCAAAATTTGTTGTAATCTGGATATGCTAGCATTTTCCTCTAACTGTAGCATTTGACTTTTTGCTTCTGTAGAAAGCGAGAAATGCTTCCTTATGCAGTTATTTTTTTTGGCATGCTCTTTGCCTTTAAGAAATAATGTTTATAGTATTTTCACAGCATACAGTACTTTGAAAAGTAAAGAATATATCTAATTTTTAGTGTTTGCAACCCAGTGGTTTAATCCCCCACTATTTGCAGGCAGACAGTGGTGGACCGGAATTTAAAACCATTCATGACAATACCAAACAGAGACTGAAGGTAAATCTTTTCTAATTCACTATAAGGCTTAGTTACATTAATGAGTCAATCTAGCTTCATAGCCATCTTTAGTTGTGAGATTGTAAATTCTAAAGTTAAAATAGGGGTGGTAATAATAACAGCTCTAATCTTGTAGGTAAGAGAAATGCATATAGAGTTTAAATAAAATTTTTAAAAAGAGTTGATTTGATAATCTACAAGATTGTTTCCTAGATTTGAATTAATGATTACTTGTTGAGTACACAGATAGTACACTTTTTAAGGGAATTTTGTTTGCTATGGTTATTTGGCATAGTATTGATGGAAGAGTGAAATGCTGGAATTATATATTGGTTTTAGGATTAGAATAAATTTAAGGACAAGGCTAACAGCATGACTCAGTATAGACATGGTTCACTGTCCATTTAGTGTTGACAGTCTGTCTTGGAACCAATATGTAATGTTACTGACCTAAGTGTGTCCTGATAATACTTTCTATATCTTTACTTAAAACCCATCAAGTTCTGGTGAGGTTAGAATTATGGTAAAGACTGACATTGTAATAGTGAGAGTCTTTTTAAGGCCCTTAATTGAGTGATTCTTGTGCTACTTGTGTATGTTGAAGTGTAACATAAAAATGTTACCCTACCTGAAATCTGCCTCTCTAATTGTTTATTATCTTAGGTTTCATTTTCATCCTTAGACTTAGTACTTCATTTGGAAGCTCTGTTGTCCCTCATGGGCTTTTTATCATCTGCTGTTCCATCCTCTGCACCTTCTGAGAAGGAATCTGAGCTGAAAGCACTTGTGGGGGAGTCCAGAAGTATCATTGTCAAAGCTGGTATGAACTTTTGAGTCGTAGTCTAATACTTTCTGTCTGAACTTTAATAATCATATAGTAACTTACATTTTCAAGCTAAAATAAATATTTAGCACCTTAATGTTACAGTTGCTCTGACAGATTAGGTTAGTTTCAAAAGAAAGCAGCTTATAGGGTAATTTAGGGAGGGATTTAAAATAAATAATATTAAAAATGTATTTATATTTGATTTCACTGTCTAGCTTTTACATAAAATAAATTTGTATATATATTTGAATTAATGTCTCTGTAGCCTTCACACCAATGAAAGTGAGAAAGGAAGAAATTAAAATATGAATATAATCATGCAGAGTAACAAAGGCCCATTTTAGTCCCTCAAGTAAATCTACTTGGTGCTCAACAGTTTTAGGTGCTTTTGCAGGACACAAAAGGAAGAATCTCATGGAAGAGTCTTACTCACTTTGGTTTCTAATCAAACTGTATTTAAATCACATACTAATATGGGTACATGTTCCTCAAACATATGACTTACACTATGAAATATTAAATATGATGTATCCTGAGTGAACACGATAATTTTAATGAGTTTTCTTTCATATCATATGATTTGAATATCTAACATCTCGCAATTTAATTTTCAGACCATTGCCAGTTTAAGTTATTATGAATCTTACTGGCATCTTTCAAGCGTAAAGGTTCGGATTTTTTTTAAACCAGGGAGCAGAGCAATATTTTGCTGTAAACTAGAGTAAAAGAGTTTTACTTTAGTTGTAATTTACTTGTTACATTAACATTTGTGGACATACTTATATAAGATAGATACATACACTGTTGAATAAATGAAAAAGCAGTGTTTATGTTCACCATAAACCACAAAAAAATTAATCCAAAGAAAGATTCTTCAGTTATGCTGTGTATTTGGTTTTTAAGGTTTGATAGGGTACTTTAATTTTTTAATATATCTTTATTGATTTCAGAGAGGAAAGGAGAGGGAGAGAGAGAGAAACATCAATGATGAGAGAGTCACTGATCGGCTGCCTAGCCCACAACCTGGGCATGTGCCCTCACCAGGAATCAAACCCCGATTGCCTGGATCCTAGGTTGACGCTCAACTGCTGAGCCACGCCCGGCCGGGCGCTACTTTAAATCTTAAGTGAAAAGAGCTTATTATCTTGGTGGCTAAGAACTTATGTCCCCATGTGTTTACATTTTATAGGAAAAGGCCTGTTTCCCTCAAGCAAGACAGAGCTCCAGGAAAATATGTCCTGGATTTATCAGTCAGGACCTGAACTGAAGTGGGTTAAGGGATCCATTTGATTGTATTCTTACACACATACAAACACATCATAAAATAGTGGTTTTTTTTTGTATTTTTTTAAACTTCAGTCCTTTGTGTTCATTTTCATAGGATTTATTTCAGGATTTTTCATGGAGAAAAAGGATATAATGTAGAGAAATTTATCCTGTAGTGAATCACATGTATGTGTCATAGGTAACTAAATGCACTGCATCAATTATTTATTACTATTTTAATTTTTCATAAAATATTCTTCTTTGAGCTAACATATGATATTAAAAGGAATTCAAAATACAAATTTAGCTTCAATAGCATTCTAGAATTTTAACATAGAGGGCTGTTTTCGCCCAGAAGAAAAATTATAGTAATGGTTCCATTTAGCAAATTGTGCTTTCAAGGTGGTGTTAAAGGCTGCCTTTATTCTTAATTTGGAGGGCAACCTGCCAGGTTTTGTCTGATGGACATTTGGAAGTGGATTCAAAATTCATATTAATTTTATGTAATCTTAAGGCCTTTTTGGTTCTTCATAGTTCATAATGTACTTTTATTTTATTGAAGTTGAGATTATTTTGTGTTTTATTCTATGATCTTTGCACTTTGCTGATCACAAGGTTTCTATTTTCAGCATCCAGCAACACTTCTCAAGATGATGTGTTTGACTTAAAGGTCATGGCTGAATTAAATTCGTTTAATGTCTTGGTCTGTGATCAGAAGTCTAACATTGCAGATATTAGAATACACGGTAAATAATAATTATACTTGGTGTATGTATTTCTGTTTCCTTATGTAGATCTCCAGGAAGAATGAGCATGTGCCTGGTACATTTCTCATGAGTCATCTTTTGGTTTACTTACATGGAAGACTCATGCACACTTTTCAGAGTTGTACTTTGAAATGTTAGAAGTAAATTTGTTAGATTCATGGCTGACAGATAATTCCTATGTATTTTTCTCCCCTATGTATTTTTAAAATTTCAGAATAAGTCTAAGGCTTAACCTCTTGTGTTCTGCTTGCATTTTCAGAATAATATAACTTTAAACTGTGAAATATGTATCATGATAATATCTCAGTGGGTAAAGAAAATGTCAGTATCCTTATTGTTATATTTTGTACTTATATATCATCAAAGAAAGAAGTTTTTAAAAGAAATTTTGTAACCTTTACCTACCATCAGCTTGATATAGGATGAGTTCAGATTATTCCATGGGTTCTGGTGCCAGCTTGCCAAGGTTCAGTTTTGGCTGTAACAGTTACTGGCTGACCTTGAGCAAATTAATTAACCTTTTTGTGCCTAACTTTCCTTTTCTATAAAATGGAGATAGCTGTGATAATTATTTATGGGGTTGTTGTAGGATTAAGTTTACATATTTAGAAAAGTACCTAATACATTATAAGCAGTTAAAAAATGGTTAAAAATCAATTTCATGAAACGAATGTTTTATGGTTGGTATGGTAATGGTTTGGGTTGATTACCGGGTCATAGCTGTAGACATTCTTTCTGTACTGAGGAACTGTTTTAGAAATCATTATGCCTTTAGAAATTATGAGGATGACAAAAAATTTTTTGGAGAGAAATCTTAGAAGATTGCATTTTAGATAGTTTATTATAGAAAGAATGGGACTTATTCATCAAATTATATTTATTTATGCATATTTATCAGACAATAGTTCTCATAATGTAATGTTTATGGAATGGCTGTTGAACAAACATCGTGTGTCTTTCTAAATGACCACTTTTGATCTTGCCAATGTACAGGGCATTTGTGTTTGGAGACCTGTAATTAATTTTCCTTGAAAAAATTTTTTTTAAATTTTCACTTTTATTTATGAGATACATGTAGCACTTAAAGATACAATCTTTCTTTGGAATCTCATACATAGAAGGAAGTTGATGCTTTTAATATGTCTAATACTAAGTAATTTTTATTCTGTATCTTGGTAGTGTATTGTTGAACTTAAATACCACTGTGTTGGTTCTCTTGGACTGGGTGAAAATTTGTAAATTTTATGTTTCCCATAGGAATGGATGCCTCTGTTTCTGTGAAGCCAAAGCAAACTGACATGTTCGCCAGACTTCAGGATATCGTAGTTACCAACGTTGATTTGATGTCCATTCACAAAAAGGTAATTTAATAAAAAAGGTTCATGTATTGAAATTTATTTTTATCCTTTGGTTTTGTGATGCCTTTATCCATTTGTTTAGTATATATTTATTGTCTGTCATGTGTTAGGTACTTTGTTAGGGGTTGGACATGAATGTGGTCATAGTCTGCTTTCACATCGTATGTGGACTAGGTGATTTGTAAAAGTTCTTTCTGACCAATTAAGTGCTTGATCTCTCCATTGATAAAACAATTTTTATAGATGTAGGAAAAAGTTATTGTCAAGTATAATGTTTTTAACTAATAATTTGTTGAAAGTTGATTTTAAATGGTGCTTCTTCGTCCTAGCCAGTTTTACTCAGTGGTTAGAGCATCCGTCCACAGACTGAAGGGTCTTGGGTTTGATTCCAGTCAAGGACAAATACCTTGGTTGCAGGCTCGATCCCTGGCCTGGGTTGTACAGGAGGCAACCAATTGATGTGTCTCGCATTGATGTTTCTCTCTCTCCCTCCCTCCTCTCCCATCCACTCTTTATGAAAAGCAATGGGAAAAAAATCTCCTCTGGTGAGGGTAAATAAATAAATAAATAAATGGCGCTTCTTCATATATCAATGATTCTGTAATAAGGAAACTTATTTATAATACTGTGATACAGCTATTTTGATGTAATAACCAGTTAATTTAATACTTTTAGGCTGTCTCTATTTTGGGAGATGAAGTCTTTAGGTTCCAAATGACTCTCTATCCTGATGCCACAGAAGGAAAGTCCTATGCCGATATGTCTAAAGTAGATGGCAAACTTAGTCTCAAAGTGGGCTGTATTCAAATTGTTTATGTTCATAAATTCTTCATGTCCCTTCTGGTAAGTTTATTTTTTAATATATTTATTCCTCACTGAGGCCCAAATCTTTGCCTATATATCTGGACATAGATAGTGAACATTTTTACTAATGGGGTTGTGTGTAAACACCCAAGTGTTGAACAGAATATTATAGTTAAGGAAATCCTTTATATGATAGAAAACCAAATGAATTTTTGTTATCATTGTTTTGAACATATCAACTATTATGCTTTGACATTTTCATAGTTATATATTTAAAAAGTACTTTTTAGCCCAGCTGGCGTGGCTCAGCAGTTGAGCATCGACCTCTAGGAGATCGAGGTTGGATTCCTGGTCAGGGCACATGGCCGGGTTGCGGGCTCAATCTCCAGTAGGGGGCGTGCAGGAGGCAGCCGATCAGTGACTCTCTCATCATTGATATTTCTATCTCCCTCTCTCCCTTTCCCTTCCTCTCTCCGAAATCAGTAAAAGGTGTATTAAAACAATTTTTTAAATTGTGCATGAAAAAAAAGTACTTAAAAAAAAAAAATCGGGGGCTTTTAAGTGCCATTTGTTTTATGAAATACCCTTAAAGGTATTGAGCTAAAATAACTTTTTAAGGAATTCATCAGGCACTTGAAGGCCTGAAATTGGACCTTATAGCTTTTGGTTATAATTGTGATCAACAGGCCATAAAAGTCTATTTGTTTTTGAAGTTATTTATTTCCATGTAAGTTTTATAGGCTAAATCTACCTATGCCTCTTAGCAGGGCAAAAATTCAAAGCTTACAAGTTATAGATTTCTACTTAAGCCATCATGTTTTATTTTCCAGGGAAGTACTTTATTTGGCATGAGGGGTGTTTAGGTTGCTTTGTGTTATTAGTGGATGAGTGTGAAGAATATTACTTCTAGTACTGATCTTTTTTTTATTGGGAAAAATCTTTGTTTTTAGTTGAAATTGAGATGAAATGCATCTTACTCTAAAAAAAGAAGTTTTGACTCTTATTAATAATAGCAAGATTATAGACATTTAAGCATCTTTTGCCTGAATATACTTTAAAAAAATCTTCAGAAATAAGCTGACAAAAACCATAATTTCTAAGAATAACTTTATTCCTATGATTTAGAGGTATAGATTTGAACTTAATTTGGGAAAAGTAAAGTACTCTCCTTCATTTCTTTATTTAAATTTGAGTTTAAAATGATTAACATTCATGAGTATAAAGGAGATTTAAAAGAATTGTTACCAAAATTTTTCATAAGAACTAAATAACTCTGAAATACATAAAGTGAAAGGACTCTACCTTCCTAGAAGTAATTATTATCTTTCTAGATTTTACTCTCTTCATAAACACAATCATAAATAACATCTCTTTTCTATTACCTTTTATTTAATTTTTCTTTTTAAAATAAATAATTTTTAAGTTTTTCCTTTTTAAAATAAATGTTGGTTTTTGGGAACTCTAAATATCAGTCTCTTCCAACAGAACTTCCTCAACAATTTCCAAACTGCCAAAGAAGCTTTGAGCGCAGCCACAATACAGGCTGCAGAGAGAGCTGCTTCCAGCATGAAAGACTTGGCTCAGAAGAGTTTCCGCCTTTTGATGGATATCAATTTGAAAGCACCAGTTATTATCATCCCTCAGTCTTCAGTATCACCTAATGCTGTGATAGCTGATCTGGGTTTAATCAGAGTTGAAAACAAATTTAGCTTAGTTCCTATGGAACATTATTCTCTTCCCCCAGTCATTGACAAAATGAACATTCAACTCACTCAGTTGAAACTCTCCAGGTATAAATATATAATCCAATTGTGTTACTTCGTATAAATAGAATTTTCATAGACTCCTTCCAGAGGTAAAATACTCTAGCTATTTGTGGTTCTCATTTCTTATTTTTTCAAATTATGAAACCTTGACTATTGGTGTTTGGTCAGTGGTTAGTAGCGGTGTACCTCATAGTATCTGCATTTTTCTCAATGTGATTTTTTCCATTCTATAAAAATTTCCTAGTACCAAATAATACTTAATTCAGATTTATTTTTATTTACATTTTTACTTTGTACATAATTATTTTCTATAGATGGGAAAAACTTCTTAAAATGTAATAAAATTTAAGATTTATTTTTCATTTCTAAACCTTGTCACATTTGGGAATTCTCAGTGAGGTTTATAAAGGATTATTGCATATAAATGGGAAAGTGTCAGTCAGCTCTGTTAAATGACAAGAGTACTTATTTGGTTGTGCAAATGGTTGTTGGCAGGCAAGCTAGAAATGACTGTTACCATATGTTTGCTTAACTTCTGGGTTTGGTGAATTTCCCCTTTAGTTTGGAGAAGTACTGATAACACAAGCTGAGGGTGGAGTAACTGCTGCGTTCTTTGCCCTCCTTTTTAGGAGGGTGTAGCATTTTTTATGAAATTGCACTACTCGCTTTTATTAAATAGTCCTTGCGAAAGATACTTAATAGTTCAGGAATCGTGCTCCCTGGGATTTGTGTCTTTGAAGTCAGCATAGGCTTTGTTTTAGAGAATTCTGCATGTAAGCTTGATTTATTGATTTGTGAAAAGAAACATTTTCTAAAAGAATTCTGATAGCCTTTAGTGTTTAGGAAAATGCTAGGTAGAAACATAAATAATATGATAGTCTTCATTTTAAAATATAAATTTCAAAACTATAAAATAAATTCTTGTTTATCTTTCAGAACTATCTTGCAGGCTGGCTTACCACAATATGACATTGAAATTTTAAAACCAGTCAACATGCTTTTGTCTATACAGCGAAATTTAGCAGCAGCATGGTATGTGCAGATTCCAGGGATGGAGATAAAAGGAAAACTAAAACCTATGCAGGTAAGTATATGTATAAAAATACATGAAAATTATTCTGGCCCAGTGGCTCAGTTGGCTGGAGCATCACCCCGTACACCAAAAGGATGCAGGTTTGATCCCTGGTCAGGGCCCATACAGGAAGCAACTGGTCGATGTTTCTCTCCCCTCCCCCCCCAAGGTAATAAAAAGAAAAACATATCCTTGGGTGAGGATTAAAATATTTATATACATATGTAAAAAAAAATAAATATATATGTATGAAAATTGCTAGATAGGCTTTTATCATTGATTATAGTGCAGTTCCAGTGTAATCAGAAGTGATGATACATTAAAAAGGAATACTTGAACTGCAAATGAGGTCATCCTAGTTTCCTACACTTTTCTTTATTTCATTTTAGTCATATATTTAGTAAGGCCAGCAAGAAGTCTGAGATGTAACCTGTTGGAGTTCACTGAAAATATTACTTAGTAATTTTGGAAAATTCTATTCTAATTTTAAGGCAGTTAAATTATAAGAGTATAAAGTGATATTTAGATACTGCATTCAAAGCACCTTAGTATTTTTATGTACAAAATCACTCTTTTAGTAAGAAAAGTGGACATGTAAAACAGGTGAGTGTATTTGGTAAGCATGTAAGTACAGCAGTATTTTTAAAAGTGTAGTTAGCAAAACGTGTAGGCTCACGGGAAAGGATGATACTGGTCAAAGATAGTCATGGAAGTGGGAATCTTATGATTTTTGTGTGCCTGTGTGTGAAATTGTTGAAGCCCAACAGTAGGGGATAGGGTACTGGTGAGAGTGACCAAACAAATAGTGTGTGTGAAAAACAAATAAAAATTTAGTAATTTAGTGATTTCTGATATCTGTGATTATTTCAGAGTTAGTTCTAAAATCAAATAGAAAGGGTCAAAGGAGCTGAATTCTACTAAGGAAGAAATTAAAATTGAAGTTTGTTGTAGGAATGTCCTGTGTGTAGTATGAGCAGATACATTATATGAGGAACAGTGTTTAGTTATTCATAGAGAATTCTCTATTCCAAAGTGTGAGATGACTTTTTTTATTTATTTATCTTTATTGTTGAAAGTATTATAAATATCTATCTCTCTTTTACCCCCGTTGATCCCCTACACCCTGAACCCCTCCCCCAGGCCTTCATCACACTATAATCCGTATCCATGGGTTATGCATCTATGCATATAAGGTTTTAGGTTAATCTCTCTCTACTCACCCATCCACCCCTGCCTTCCCTTTAAGATTTATCAGTCTATTCCATGCTTCTATGTCTCTGGATCTGTTTTGTTCATCAGTTTATTTTGTTCATTAGATTCCACATATGGGTGAGATCATGTGATACCTGTCTTTCTCTCACTGGCTTATTTCATTTAGCATAATACTCTCCAGGTCCCATCATCCTGTCTCATAGGGTAAGGGATCCTTCATTTTTACAGCTGCATAGTATTCCACGGTGTAAATGTCTGAGAAGATGCTTGATACAATTTCATTCTTCTTGAACTTGTAAAGACTTCTTTTGGTCCTAACATGTGGTCTGTCTTTGAGAATGTCTCATGTGCACTTGAGGAAAATGCCTATGCTGCAGCTTTGGAGTGGAATGTTCTGTAAATGTCAGTTAAATCCATGTGATCTAGTGTGTCATTTGGAATCACTATTTTCTTGTTGATTTTTTTGTCTGGAAGATGTATCCAGTAAAGTCAGTGGGGTGTTAAAGTCCTCTATTATGGCTGTATTGCTGTCTCCATCTCTCCTTTAAAGTCCTCCAGAAGTTGTTGGGGTTTTGTGTTTTTTTTTCAGCCTGTGTGAGTCTTTTGTTCTGAGGTGAGTCTCCTGTAGACAGCATATATTTGGGCCTTGTTTTCTTATCCATTCAGCTGCCATATGTTCTTTGATTAGAGCATTTCATCCATTTATATTTAAGGTTATTATTGACAGGTACTTATCTATTGCCATTTTATTTCTTTATACTTATGTTTCTCTTTCTATTTCAACTTATTATTACAGCAGTTCCTTTAACGTTTCTTGCAGTGCTGGTTTTGCGGTGATAAACTCCTTTAGCCTTTTTTGTGTGTGTCTGGGAAGCTCTTTATTTCACCATCTATTTTGAATGATAGCCTTGCTGGAAAGAGTATTCTTGGTTTCAAATCCTTGTTTTACGTTACCTTGAATACTTCATGCCATTCCATTCTGGCCTGTAGAGTTTCTGATGAGAAGTCAGCTGATAGCCTTATGGGAGCTCCTTTGTAGGTAACAGATTACTTTTCTCTTGCTGCCTTTAAGATTTTCTCTTTGTCATGTATTTTTGGCATTTTAATTACGATGTATCTGGGAGTACACCTCTTTAGGTTCTTCTTGCTTAGGACTCTTTGTGCTTCCTGAACTTGTGTGATTTTTTCTTTGACTAGGTTAGGGAAGTTTTCTGCCATTATTTCTTCAAACAAGTTTTCTAATCCTTGCTTACTTTCTACCTTTTCTGGGAATCCTATGATATAAATATTGTTACGCTTCAAGTTGTCCCACAGCTCCCTTAAACTGTCCTCCTGTTTTTAAATTTTTTTTCTTTTTGGTTCTCTGAGTGATTTTTTTCTACCCTGTCTTCTAATTTGCTGATCCAATCTTCAGGTTCTCCTAATCTGCTGTTTATTCCTTCCAATTTTTTTTTGTTTTTGTTTTTTTCAATTTCCACTATGTCATTTTTAATTTCCTTCATAGTTCCCATTTCTTTTCTCATGCTGTTGTGTATCCTTATGATCAGTATTCTGAATGTTATATCTAATAGATTGCTTATCTCCATTTCATTTAGCCCTTCTTCTGGAAAATTCTTTTGTTCTTTCATTTGGGGCTTGTTTTTTTGTCTCCCCATTTTGGCTGCCTGTTTGGATTTTTTTCTATGTATTAGGTATCTACTAGGACTCCCAGTCTTTTGGATAGTCTCTGGTACAGGCCAATGCCAGATGCTGTTTGTGACCGGCCTTGAGTATCCTGTTTGAAGCTTGTGGTTCCCTCTGCTGAGGCTGGGTGTGTTTGGACAGGACCTGGGGCGACTCTTAATTTCTCCCTTACTGTTAAGATACTAGATCTCAGGACTAATATTTGTCCAATTTCCATTTGTATGAAAGATTGAAAGCAAAAGTAAAACCTAAGTGTCTATCAGTAGGAGAATGTGGGTCAAATTATGGTATATTCATATAACGGACCTTATAAGGTAGGTAAAGTGAAGGAACTAGAACTGTACAAAGCAAAATGGGTATATCCTAAACATAAAAATGAAAAAAAGAGTTGCATTTCTATATCATTTCAAATTTTACAACAAGGAAGCCAATGGACAGTGCTCTATATTACTTATAGTGGTAAATATAAGAAAGCATAACACTTCTCAATATATTTGTACCCAGTCAGGGAGCACCGAAATATATAAAGCAACTTGTAACAGAACTAAAAGGAGACACTGACAAAAACACAATCACAGTAGTGGACCTGAATACCCCAATTAACTATAGATGGATCATCCAAACAGAAAATCAATAAAGAAATATCAGCCTTAAATGGCACATTAGACCAAATGGATGTAATTGACATTTACAGATGCTTTCTTCCCAGAACATCAGATTACACATTCTTCTCCAGTGCACATGGAACATTCTCAAGGACAGACCATATGCTGAGACACAAAACTAGCCTCAACAAATTTAAGAAGATTGAAATTATACCAAGCATATTCTCTGACCACAGTGCTTTGAAATTAGAAATCAACTGCAAAAAGAAAGTGAAAAACCCACAAATATGTGGAGAATAAACTAACTTTATTTTTAAAGTTAAATGAAGTCAGTTAATTTGTGTAACCATAAATTAAAACAGATACGATATTCTGCTTTTTTTTAATTTTAATTTTAATTTTAATTTTTTTTAACTTTATGTTAACAACAACTTATTGTTGGTTTCTAGGTTGCTCTTAGTGAAGATGATTTAACAGTTTTAATGAAAATTTTGCTGGAAAATCTTGGAGAAGCTTCTTCACAGCCAAGCCCTACACAATCTACCCAGGAGACTGTAAGAGTAAGAAAAGATGTTTTGAGTGGACCTGACCACCTCAAAGGTATAAATTGATGAAGATTTTTGCTCTGATTATGGAGAAAAATTAGCATTAATGACATATTTATATTTAGTGTTTTTTTCATTGTCTAGCATAATGTGGTATGAACGGATTCAGTATTATATTATTTACTGTGGAAAATCTCCCAGGGGAAGGAGATATGCTCAGTGTCTACTGTAAGGGAAGTAGCTACCCGTTGTTGCCTTCATGAGGTGTGTTTGCCATTTACTTGTGAAAGCTGAATTTGCTGAACTCAGAGGCACTGAGGTGGTATATCTTGAGAGAAATAGCAAATTAGGCATGCAGCATAGTAAGGTCCCTAAATAAGAGAGAAAAGGACCTTGTTATCATGTTCAGATGACTGGCCCATGAGAAAGGAAGGTATTCTTGTGTAGCAACAGCTTTATTTACCTGGCTTTATTGGAGAATGATATGGTCAGATACATAAGGGAATTTTCCAGGTTATTAAATTGAATCTTCTAAGAGCACTGAACCTTAGTAAACTCAGCCGTTTTTAAAGGTTTATTTTTCTAAAATATAAGATTCCTTTTGCTTTATTAAATAGTTATATAGAATATAATTTCTCTCTCATCATTTTATTTTATTGATATGAACATTATGTTTTATTAGACTTTGAATGGGTTAATATTTCCATAGCTAAAAAGAGATGAAATGTTCCTTTCCCTTATCATAAATGTCCTTAGACTACTATGCTTTTATGATGCGTTTATCATCAGCTATTATACCTGTAAAACTGCCCTTTAATAATACCATACCAACACTGCTTTGGCTGTAGTTAGGACCAGTGTGTTTTGAGATAACAAAACAAAAGATTAGAACAGTGTGCAAAATAAGGTTTTTGGTTCAGGTGGAAAGGTATGAGTGCTGTATGAACTTGGTGAGGTCAGCATCTTCTCCCCAGGTTGGCTTCATGCCATTGTTTAGACAAATGCTAGATGTGCAGGCTGTTGCTATGGTTAGACAAGAACTATGTACAGATGAGTAAGATATAGCAGGCAAGCGTTATGTGATTCGTGGTCTCATTATGTTCAGCTGTGGTCAGTTGTGTACAGTGTCTGTTTCTGGCTATTTGGTTAATGTACTTTGGAGAACTTGTGAGTTCAGATGAAAGCTGCAAAGATAGTGAAGATTGGAATATAAATTATTTTCAGAGAAGTAAAGGAAAAACCCCAGCGTTTTTCAACTTAGAGAAGACTTTATGTAACTAAAGTTATGCAGTGATTGCTGTTACAGTAACTTTAAGAACAGCCTTTTCTATAAATGACCAAAGAATAGAATCAATCCTCAAAAGAGATTATAGAATCACTTTATAAGAGTGATTAAAAGCAATATCTAGTTGTATCTGTCTAAAAAATTTCTGCCTAAAGATGAAGGAGAAGACTAAGTTACCTCTTGAAGTCTCTTTTTTTCCCTCAGAATTCCAATGGCTCCCTGCCCCGTATTATATGTGAGCTCTTTGACTCTGCCTTTGAGTTACATTCTGTTCTCGTAAAGGTAATGGATTGGGTGATAGGCTAATTGAAGATAGTAAGAAGTGAACTATGCCAGCAGAGGATCTATTACTATTTGTCTGTTCTAAGACAAAGTATTTTACTTTTCTATACCTCGTGTCATAATCTCTTGAAAATGGCTTGAAACCAGTTACTTGAAATGCTTTGATAATTAAAAATTACTCTATAATAAGTAGTCTTGTTCTGGAGGGGCTTTTAAAAGAATTTATCTTGATAATCTTTGCAAGACCCCTTCTTTTTTTAAAAAACAAAAAGTGGATAATCTGCCTCTGTTATTTTGCCCTGTACTAAATATAAATGGAATAAATCATAGGCATTTTTATTGTCTCACAATATAATTTAAATAATTCTAGAAAGTGTGATATAAATTTAGAATAATAAATTATCCCAGCTTTTAAAATATAATTAAAATCATACACCTACATAAAAGTTTTTTAATTTTCATATTTATGTTTGAACCATCAGAACAAGATTTGGCAAAGTCAAAGCTTTCTATGGAACAGAGTGTCACTCTGCAATTTGACTTTCACTTTGAATCTCTTTCCATTATTCTTTATAACAATGATATCAACAAGGTATGTACTGAATTTCTGTATTTAGAAACAAATCCTCAGCTCTTTATTGAATTCTAGAGTATTGGCATTTTTTGATATGTCCATTCATAAGAAAATTAGTATGTCTATGAAATTCTATTTGGACTACAGAATATACATTGGTCTTGTTGCTCTCTGACTTCACTTTGTAGTGTTTTTAATATTACTACGCAAGGGAAAATTTTTTATTTTTTTGCTAAGTAATATCAGCACTAGAACACTTAAATTTATCATTTGTAGAAGAATCTTATAGTGTCCCAAAAAAACATATACACACTTTGAAACTTTTAATAATTATTAATTCCAATGGGTTAAATCTGAAAAGAAAGAAACATCAATTGAGCTATCAAAAATTGTATGTGTATACATTTTTGGGGCATACCCTATAAATGACTAATTAATTATATGCACAGTTTTATTGTATAGCTAGATACATATGCATATATAACTATTTAAGGGGAATAATTTAGTAGTGGCTTTGTAACCTTAGAGGAATATTTTTAAATTTTATGATTATTTATGATATATAAGTATTAATTATGTTTCTATTGAGTAAATTTTATATGTAGTAGTTATGTTTTCAGGATACTCATTAATGAATTGAAGAACCAAGGTCGAGTACCATAATTATTTGAACTAAATAATGTATCAGTGGTATTTTCGAAAGCTATTTTTTTATTATGTAGTGTCTTTTAATAAGTATTTTTGGTTATGTCAATTAATTATGTCATATAATACTCATAATACATATGCTACATGATAATACCTAAAGTTTATATTGATTAATACCCATAATATGTCCTGATTATGGGTATTAAATCTGTTGTTATTGTCCATTTATATGCTATCTTACATTTTATATTATTTTCTAAATACTATACAATATTCACATATTGTTACTGTTGAGCCTTGGCTAGTATCTATCATTTGTACAGTGAACTGCCTTAATTTCTAATGTTTAATGTTAATTAAAAGATCAAAATTACCTTCTGGAAAATGAATAGTTAAAAGTATTCTTCATTTCACTTAAGGCACCATCATTCTATTGGTTGCCCAGCTTTAGAATCTGTGTCTTCTTTTATTTGTTTTTGTTTGTTTTTTCAATTAGGGTATAAGCTCACTAACTCACTACCATGCCTTATCCTTTCTTAGTAAACCTCATAGTTCCTTTCATGGTGTTTTTTACAGAAGAGCTCATTAAACATTTATTAGTAAGAATGATTGATTGACAAAAATATTTTCTGATTATTTTTATCTGCATTGAAATGATACATTTTTATATATTAACTATTGTTGAAGATCAGCACACATATATATGTATTTATTTGTGTGTGTGTGTGTGTATATATATATATATATATATATATATACTCACAAACATGAATATTATTCTCTGTTCTGTTTTTTGTGTTTTAACACGCATTCTTTTAAAATTTGTGATACTGATTTGCCTTTAATTTCTTAATTAAGAAATATGTTTATAAATAATTACATAATATTTAAAGATAATTGATTCTTTTGCTTGAAAAATACACCACAGGAGTCCAAACTTTCATTTCATAATGACAGTTTCCGGCTTGGTGAGCTCAGACTACATCTTATGGCCTCCTCAGGGAAGATGTTTAAGGATGGCTCCATGAATGTCGGCATTAAACTTAAGACATGCACCCTTGATGATCTCAGAGAAGGCATTGAGAGAGCAACATCAAGGTTTGTCATCTCTGAATTTTCTGTACATTATTTAAGGTTGGCGATACACCCGATATTGCTACCAGGCATTGATTACTAGGCTTGGGGTTATCAGAAGAGGTCTTTGGTCATACTGCAATTGGAAGAGTATCAAGAGGTGGTGCTGATGTCAGATTTAATTGCTTTAAAGTTTGAATTAAAGGGCAGTTTAATAATAAAATGGAGTACTGTCTTAAAAGCAGGAACCAAGAGTATGTAAGAAATTTAATAGTAAAATCCACTGGGGTGGTCCATTGGTAATATATTTTTTAAAATTGTTCCTAGTAGGCAGAATCTTTTAAAAAAGCCTTAACATTATATATAAATTTTCTTTGTCATATTTATTTTGTTTGTAAGTTCTGTGAAGTTTTTTTCCAAGTTTTGATAGAAATGGAATCCCTAGCATTTTCATATTATCAACCCATTTTTGAAAGATTAACTTATGTAAGCCTGCTATAAAGTGAGAAATGTGTAACTTTAATAGCTTAAGGATATTTTTATTTCTTTCCCAAATAATGAGACAGTATTTTTGTCCTTAGTTGATTTTTTTGAAAAAAAACTATGCTGTTACCTACACTCAGACTCCATTGAATACCTACTGGATTCTTCTCAGCCCTTTGTTTTTCTAAGAGATGAATAAGAAATTAATGCTCTCATGCATCCAGCTTTTCTGGCTTTCACATTTCGTATTTGAGGTAGCCATCCACAGCTGTCTAGGCAACGGTGATCAAAGGCCATCATCTTTTTGGTAGTCTGCTCTTTCTAGCACATGTCCTGTGTGGGAACTGTCATTGCAGTCAATTGATGAACACTGGCTGATTTGAATTGTATTGAATACTTTTGGACCCAACTTGTCTAAGATGATCTTTGGAGATAAGGATGAGGTTTTATTTTGTAAAATAATCTAAAGAGGTGTCTCTGAAATTTTGTGGGACCACATTAATGTGTTAGTTAATTGCTGAAATTTCTTTCAACAGTTATTAATTTGTTTTTCTAGTATTGCATTATAATGATAAAATATCCTGTAATTGCCCAATAACTTGAATCTTGCTGTAGAGATAAAAAGACCATGTCTTGAATGCTAATTAGCTAATCAGACTCTAGTTAACAGTGGCCTGTTTTCTGTTCAGACTAGAAACTGTAAGGTGAAAGAAAGATTTTATATATATATACATATATATATACATGTGTGTGTGTATATATATTTATGAAAATTTTCATCTTTTTAATTAGGTTAGCAGGAATAAAATAATGAATGCATATTTTTTCAGAATGATTGATAGGAAGAACGATCAAGATACCAACAGTTCTATGATTGATGTAAGTTACAAGCAAGGCAAAGATGGAAGAAATCATCTTGATGCTGTTCTTGACAAGCTGTATGTATGTGCCAGTGTGGAATTTCTGATGACTGTGGCAGATTTCTTTATCAAAGCTATGCCTCAAAGTCCGGAAAATATGGCAAAAGAAGTACAGATCCCACTACGACAGACTTCTGCAGCAAACAAGATAGAAAAAGGTTAGCAGAGTTTATCTGTCATAGATGACAAGTTGTATATTTTAACAAAAATTACAAGTAGGCAAAAAGAGAAGTGGAAAATTTAAGAATGTAAAATTACTCTTTCAAATTTAAACATATTTTTTAGAAAAATTTTAGTAAGCATAGATTTTTAAGAAACAGGTAAGAGCAGAAATATATATAGGATTAGGAGCCAGGAAATTTCGGCTCCCAGCTCTGCATTAACAGTTCTTTACTCATTTAGAAGTAGAGTGAGTGAATTAACCTGTGTCTGTGGTTCCCCTCATTATAAAAGGGAACTTTTATTTAAAGAAAATATTTGGAAGAATTATTGCATATTGAATAGCAATTGAACAGATAAAAACAGAAGGTGGGGTATTGGAGAATAGCATGATGCCGCTGGACATTACCTTAGACTCCTTTAACTCAGTGAAGTGTTTGCAAATGTCTGGTCTTTGTGTACAATGAAACCACTTCCTGCTGTATTCATTGTTTATTCCAGCATTACCAAGTAGATCAGTCATTTCTAAGTTACGTTATAATCATCTAAGGTCAGGCATTTTTCTCTCTAATGTGTAACTCAGTAAGATTGGAAAACTACCATTTACTGGCAGGGTCAGAATTTATTTTTCCATTTACCTTCAGTAAATAGTAATCATATCTTTGTATTCATATATACATTTAATGTATTTATGGTATAGATTATAAGACACTATGTACTTTATGGCAAAAAACTCAATGTAAACACACATTATGGTCTGTCTGCTTTATCATAATCTCTTATCCTCTTCCTGAGATTCTTGCCTTCTGTTTTCCCCTCCTTGCCCCTGAAACATAACCTAATATACACACATATATACGTGCACACACCTTAAGTCTGACATAAAAAACTTCAAAACAAGAATATTCCTGCCAGGTCAGAGTGGGAATGGTCTTCTGGTGAGAGGGATCAGCTTACATTATTTTGCTCCATTAGCATTTGTTAATCATTTATTAGTATGCATCAGTCAATTAATTATTAATATTGTTAACTTTAGCATATCCATTAAAGTAGGATATTAGAAACAATTTAGCAACAATAAACAGTATTCAAGTGACAAGATTTACATGACTATAGCTTTTTTGGTTCCTATTGTTGTTTCTTCAGATGACTCTGTAAGACCAAATATGACTTTAAAGGCCAGGATCACAGATCCAGAAGTGGTATTTGTTGCCAACTTGACAAAGGCGGATGCTCCTGCTCTGACAACCTCATTCCAATGTGACCTCTCTCTATCAACATCCAAACTTGAACAGATAATGGAGGCTTCTGTGAGAGATCTTAAAGTGCTTGCTTGCCCTTTCCTCAGAGAAAAGAGAGGAAAAAACATTACCACAGTAAGAATTCCCTTATATTTTTAAGCTTAGATCGAAGAATGGCAGCAGTGGTTGATTCATAGAATCCTAGAATGAGAGAACTCTGTAGAACTGTGGAGATTATTGACTACAAACTTGAGATTTTACAGACAAGTATGGTAAATTCCGAAGATGTTAAATGATTTAGCCATGGCTGCTAGTGACAGAACTGGGACTACCTCCAGTCTGGTTTTCTTTTCATTATACCATCTTCTGTTGAAACTTACCTGAATTTTAGTGCAAATCGATGTTCTTTTTCAGCTGTGTCTTTTGTTCACTAAAGTAAATCCATTGAATGAATATTAAAATCTCAAAGTTTATAACAAAAAATTTCAGTTGGAGTTATGTGTGACCAGTAGAGATTATGTTTGCTGTATTAAAAGTTTTATTCAATTATATTTTCACATAATTAAAAAAATATTATTTTAGTTAATTAATTATTTTTTAATGTTAAGTTGATAATTTTATGTTAAAGAAGATTACTATATTATGTGACCCACTTACAGTGTTTTAAACTAAAACTATCTTTGGGCAAAGTGGCTTATATAAAGAAATGCAGTGCTAGGCTTAGTCTATACTTTATCATGAAACATTCTTTAGCCAGGTCATCTTCTTTTAACATGTCACAGAAAGATCACTCCATTAAAAGCTCATCCTAATGTTTTTAAAATGAAATTTTATGTAGTACTAATTTCCCCATTTAGTTCAGGTACAAGGCTATTTTATTTGTTTTGTTAAAGACACATGAGAAAATGGGCTTCATAGTTTTAGTAAATGAAGTTTGAAGATTTGAAATTTATTCTAGTAAGGACCTTATTATATTCAAGGCTGACCTTATATTAAGCAATCTGGAAACTGTTTACTTACCTTACCATAGTCCTTTTTTAAAGGTGTTAACAGAACTATTTGTTGAAAAAAATTTTTCAAGTGATTTAACGGTCATAAAAATTATAATGACATAATTTCATTTCCTCATGTACCTGTTTACAAATGTAAGATCTTACCATAGTCTTTAGCTCATATTTATAGATATCTTATAAGTAGCTTTTACAGTGGGCATCATTTAGAAGATATTTAAGAAAAGGAAACATTTTAATTTCTAATAGTAAATGTGCATCATTAGTTAAGAATTTATCATAAAGGAATTGATCAGAACTGCTTAAAGTTCTTTAACAATGTTCATAGACTTGCATTAGTTTAGAAGAGCTCTCATAAGAGATTCTCAGCTAATTTGCCTTTTTGCTTTTAGTAGGAGACTACAGTTAAAATCTCACATGAAGTAAGATGTTCTTGTGTGTGTTACATATATAACAGTTCTATTACTAAGAAAATGTGAATTTCATTTATTTGTTTCTAGGTATTACAGCCCTGTTCGCTATTTATGGAAAAATGTACATGGGTTTCAGGAAAACAAAATATAAATATTGTAGTTGGAGAATTTATAATTAAGGTTAGTGCCTATCATATTATTTGGGTGAAAATTAATTATTATTTTTCTAACAGTATCTTTTGATGTCTCATAACTAGACCGTTATGCTAGTCATATATTCTGTAATCAATAAATATCTTTAACATTAAAATACATTTTTTGCCCTGGCCATGTGGCTCAATTGGTTGGAATAGTGTCCCATACATCAAAAGGCTGTGGGTTCGATTTCTGGTCAGGGCACACACCTAGGTTGAGGGTTGGATCCCCGGCCCTGGCACAGACAGGGGCAACCAATCTGTTTCTCTCATCCTCTTCCTCTCTTCCTCTCTCTTTCTCTCCCTCCCCCTCTCTTCCTCTCTCTAAACATATCCTTGGATGAGGATTAAAAAAAAATTTAAAATAAAAAATAAAATACATTTTTCTTTAATGCAAATATTTGTTCCTACTTTCTTTGAAATAGTTTTTTCAGATATCTACAAATGATCAGGATAGTTTTTATCAATTATAGTTGATGTGTGTGTTGAGGAGATTGGGTTTGGAGGGAGAGCAGAGATGGTGTGGGACGAGAAGGGAAGGAAGGAAGGAAAAATGAGGTTTTTATTATTTTATTTGTAGTAGTTATTTTTAGGCTTTTATATATAATTTGATCGTAATAATTATGTGATTGTTTTATTTGGCTTATAAAATATTTGTAATGACAGATGTATGCTAGAAATAAATTATTAGGATTTACTTTTTTTTAAGCTCTCAAATTTAAAGCATTGGAAAAGCAATCTCTTTTCTCCATTCGCATTCATATTCTTTAAGTATGACTTCATGACTAGTTATAAATGGAAGATATAGAATAATTTCCAAAATCTATTTCTCTTTCTGTCCAAAGGACAGAAAATTGAGATGGCTAATACTAATTCTCCTAGTAATTTTGCTATATGGGTAAATAGCCAATAGTGATTAAACCAATGCTCAAACTAATGTCATTTGAATTACCATGTAAATAACGATGCAGTTTTCTCTTAGTATTTTAAAATACTGGATAGTTTAGATTCTGTTTTGTTAACAGATTTACTTTTTTAAAGACTTAAAATAGTAAATGAGGGGGAAACTGAATTTGTATGCACTTTGTCTAAAATGCTAGGGGGCATTGTCTTTCCATTTCTTTGTATATCAACTTATTTATTTAGTCAACAAACATTTTTTGAGCTCTTATTATGGTATACAAAATCTGATAGATGGTCCCTGCCATCAAAAAGCTTAATGACAGATGAGAGAGAACGCAGTAAATCAGTGACTCCAGCTTTCAGTGCTAGAGGCATGCACAAGGAGCTGTGGGAGCACAAGTAGGGTCCTCTGACTCAGACGTGGGCATCTGGGAAAGCTGTCTGCAAGTGGGGCTACTTACCTGAGCTTTGAAAATCTGAGGGAGGTTAGATGGAGAGAGAGGGGAGGGGTTATCCATACAAAACTGACAATATACACCAAGGCAGAAGTGTGAAAAATCCTTTAAGGACTTAGAGGGGTGCCCATATGGCTAGAGAGAACGGTGTGAAGGAACTATAGGATTGAAAGCACTAGTTTTAGGTGACATTAATAAGGTATAACAACAACAAAAAAAGAATTAATTTGACAGGTAAGTTAGGGAAGCAGTACATACTAGATCCTTCTTTTGGCGAAACAGTCATATCTCTTTAGCATATTAAACAAGTAAGGGTTGTGAGAATGAACAATAAGAGAATCCACTTAACTTACTTAATCCAGTGTCCCTCAGTCTTTGGGAAATCTTGGCTAGATAATTGATTAGGTCAGCGATTTTCAGCCTTTTTCATCTCATGGCACACATAAACTAATTACTAAAATTCTACACATAGCAAAAAATATATTTTTCACCAGTCTGACAAAAAAAACAAGTATAATTTGGTTTATTCACACTGGACAGCTATTGTTGTATTGACTGCTGTCATTTTTTTATTTGACAATCTAAGGAAAAAGAGGTCAGTGCCCCTGACTAAATAGGTATTGCATATTTTAAAAATTCTTTCGGCACACTAGTTGAAAATTGCCAGATTAGATATAAGGTCACAAAGAACTTTGTATCCTAAGCTAAAGAGAGTTTGAATTTTATCCTGAAAGTTATGGGAAGTTATTGAAGATTTTAGGCATAGGAATGACATGCCCAGATTTGGGTTTTAGAAAAACCATGCTGATGGAAGTGTGGAGGGTGGGTTGAGAGGGCACTGGCTGGATACAGAAGACATCATTAGTGTAGAACTAAGGCACAGTGATCGGAATGAACTGGCGAGCAAATATACTATTCAAAGATAAGAGGTAGAATTTGCAAATCTTGGGGTATGGGAAAGGGGATCATGGTGATTCTCTGGCTTCCTGTTTCAATAAGACAAATGAAAACCAATTATAAATCTTGATGAGGATCACACACTTCGATTTAGTTAATGCAGCTGATTGAAAATGAAAACTTCAGTTACACTTCTGCATTTTTCAGGTCACATAACACAGTTTTACTCTGAAATGAGCAGTGTAACTTTAGGTTTTGACAATTGATGTATAACATTAGTTACTTAATTCCAGAGTAACGTGAGCAAAAATTATTGCTATGGGGTTAGTTGACTTGACACATGATGTTGTGTGTTCTCTCTGTTTTCTTACTAAGTTAGGAACTTAGTATATTTAAAATCTTAATTAGTTACTTTTAAACTTCTGTATTTTGTAGTAATTCTTCGTATCTTGGAGTTTATTCTAAAAATTTTTCTGTTTTCTTTTTTAAAGATTTCACCCATAATTCTTAATACCGTGATGACAATCATGGCTGCTATGTCTCCAAAGACAAAAGAAGATGAATTCAAAGATGCATCTAAGGAAACAGAAAATCTTTGGGATGTCAAATCTATTAGTGATTATAACTCTTGGTTTCTTGGTATTGACATGGCAACAGAAATAACAGAAACTTTCAAAGACATTGACCATCGATTGATAGAGGAAAATTGTGCTGTTGCTGTAGAATCAATTCAAGTTACCTTAGAATGTGGACTTGGTCATCAAACTGTACCTTTATTATTGGCGGAATCAAAGTTTTCAGGAAATATTAAAAACTGGACTTCCCTCATGGCTGCTTCTGCTGACATGACACTAGAGGTATGACCACATCATTTAGAATCTCCAAAACCAGCTTTTCAAAAGTATAATTATGGAACTAAGATGTGAGCTTTTTTGGTTTGTGCATGGCCATAGCAAGTATATATATGAATGGATTCTAACAGTTAATTTATTGATTTGTGGTATTATTTATTTTGTCATTAGTTTTTAAAGGTTCCTTGGATAAATAATTTGTTTTTGGCAATGAAGTAATAGAGTAAAGGAAAATGCACCGTCTTTATATATATTCTTTGTGTCTTTAGGTGTGTTGTTAAAATGGTTATTGACATATAACATTGATTACTTAATATTTTTTTCTACTGATTATAGAAGTACGAGGTTAAAGTTGAAAGACTCTCATTATAATTCTGTGCCTTTTCAGGTTCACTATTACAATGAAACCCATGCTGTTTGGGAGCCACTGATTGAGAGAGTGGAGGGGAAGAGACAATGGAATTTAAGGCTTGATGTAAGGAAAACATATCTTTGTGTAGAAAGACACTGTGTACATTTCTTTGTATGCTTTAATACAGTGATTTTCAAGATGTGCTCTAGGATCTTTGAAGTCATTTTAGGGAGTCCATGCGGGGGGTCAAAACTCTTTTCATAATTATACTCAGACATTACATACCATTGTTTTTCTCATTCTCTCATGAACATACAATGGAATTTTCCCCATACTAAATGATATCGCAACAGAATGAAAGCAGAAGGAAAAATGAGAATCCACCTGTCTTCTGGTAGGGCAGGCACTAAAGAAATTTGTCAGTGTCCTTCTTCTCACTGTATAGTTTTAATAGTTATTTTGTATTAAAATATTATTGATGTTAACTTATAATTGCTATTTTTAAGTGAATATTTAAAAATTTTCTCAGTTTTAGTTTCTATACTTGGTCTTAGCCAAAAGGTGGAGAGCAGTAAGCCTTAGTTTTTAATACAGTACATATTGATAGATATAATCCACATAAAATGAAGCTCTTTGGGATCCTAACGACTTGAGAACTGCTGTTCTAGTTCATGAAATCTTTTGTGTTATCTCCTTATGGTCCTCCTTGAGAACATTTCAGAAATCTAGAAACCAAAGTAACTTTTTCTAGATTAACAGGATCATGAATTATTCACCCTTAAGAAATTTTACAGCTCACCTCTCCAGCAGCCTGAAGTGTGAGGCACTAGAATGGACTCAACAGATTCTTATTTCATTATTTATTTATGTATTTATTTATATTTTTATTTATTTTATTTTTATTGAATTTATTGGGATGACACTGGTTAGCAAAATTATACAGGTTTCAGGTGCACAATTCTACAACACATCATCTGTACACTGTATTATGTGTTCACCACCCCAAGTCAAGTCTCCATCCATCAACATTTATTTCTCTTATACCCTCCTCCACCTTCCCTTCCCTGCCTCCCCCTGCAATCTGTGTCCATGATTAAGTTTTTATTTTTATTTTATTTTTTTATTGAGTGTATAGGGGTGACATTGTTTAACAAAACCATACAGGTTTCAAGTATACAACTCAACGAAAACATCTGCACATTGCATAGTGTGTACATCATCCAAAGTAAAGCCTCTTTCTTTCTGCATTTATCCCCCCTTTACCCTCTTTCACCTCCCCCATTCCCCTTTCCCTCTGGCTGTCACCATACTGTCGTCTCTGTCTATTGGTTTTTTTTTTTTTTTGCTTGATTCCTTCATGTTTTTCTTAGCCCCCAAACCCTCCTCCCCTCTGACAGCTGTCAGTCTGTTCTATGTATCTATGCTTCTGTTTTTGTTTTCTTTGTTAAATTATTTTTTTCATTAGATTCCACATATAAGTGAGATCACATGGTGTTTATCTTTCCCTGACTGGCTTATTTCAGTTAGCATAACATTCTCCAGGCCCATGCATGCTGTCACAAAAGGTTATTAGCTAAGATCTGGGAACAGCCCAAGTGCCCATCAGTAGATGAGTGAATGAAAAAAAACTGTGGGCCCGCCCGGGTGTGGCTCAGTAGTTGAGCATCGATCTAGGATCCAGGAGATCACAGTTCGATTCCCAGTCAGGGCACATGCCCGGGTTGTGAGCTCGATCCCCAGTTGGGGGTGTGCAGGAGGCAGCCAGTCAGTGACTCTCTCATCATTGATGTTTCTATCTCTCCCTCTCCCTTTCCCTTCCTCTCTCTGAAATCAATAAAGATATATTTAAAATAAATCAAATTTAAAATAACCAAAAAAACCCCCTGTGGTACATTTATACAATGGAATACTACTTGGCCATAAAAAAGAAGGAAATCTTACCTTTTGCAACAGATTCTTATTTTAAAGATGGGCAGTCACTTGACAGTTGTCCCAATTTCCTCTCAGTAAAGTAGAAGTAATGTTTATGACTTATCTCTCTCTGAAATAGCAGGCTAACAAAGAATGTTTTATAAGGCTTTTGAAATGCTATCAGAATAAAAGCTGTGATAAAGTCTGGTAGCTGGTTGAAAGCTTATCATATCACTTATTTGTAGGTGTTCGCGGTAAAAAAATAGAAGGAATTCCAGATATTAACTCCAAGAAGGCTGTTTAGATTTCAGGGTCATCTTAGATTGCTCAACAACCAATTAGTTAGGCAACACTGGGTAATACCTTGCTCTGGGGAGTGCACAGGAGATAAATATTGCAGCTGAGTGCTTTCATGGCACAGTTCTAAACATTTCTCCCTGCACTTGACTACACACTGAAAGAAAGCAAGCTGATCTGTGCTAAGTCAAAGTGAAGCACTGAACAGTTTGAAAATGAGACTTGGGGAACCTTAATATAAAGTGATTAGTTTAGGAGAATTTAACTCTATTGAGAATATTTTAATTTTATTATTAATTGGCTAGTAACTTAAACTTGTTATGTTATTTATCCTCATAGGTAAAGAAGAATCCAGTCCAGGATAAAAGTCTGATGCCAGGAGATGATTTTATTGTTATTCCTGAGCCACAAACAGCAATTCATATTTCTTCAGGAGATACAATGAATATAACAATATCCAAAAGTTGTCTTAATGTTTTCAGTAATTTAGCAAAAGTATGTTTGTTTTTTGCTTGGAATATTTCAAGTGGAATTTTAAATTGAAATGTGGATTATTTTGTTTGTAATCAAAAGTAGTTTCTAAAGCATGTAGTCATAGTGTAATTTTTTTAAAATTTGCATCTTGCAAAAACTTTGCGTTCTTACCTTTTCAGGGTTTTTCAGAAGGCACTGCTTCTACTTTTGACTACTCTTTAAAAGACAAGGCTCCTTTTACAGTAAGAAATGCTCTGGGTGTTCTCACTCAGGTGCAGCCCAATCATAATCTCAGAGTAATGGGCTTCCCTGAGAAAAGTGGTATTTATGATGTTGATGCTGGTCAGAATTTGGAATTGGAATATGGCAGCGTGGCACCTTCACGTCAAGGGAAACTATCTATATTGAGCCGTCAAGAAAGCTCCTTCTTCACTCTGACCTTTGGTATGCTGTATTTATTTATGTATTATTTTATAACTTTATTTTAATTGTTGACATTAGTACAGATGTCCCCCTTTGCCCCCCACCCTGCTTTACCCACCTCCACCCAGCCCCTGCCCCCTCTTCCCTCTGGCCATCACCACACTTGCCTGTGTCCATGGATTATGCATATATGCTCTTTGGCTAATCTCACCTTCTTTCATCCAGTCCCCCCCACCCTCTCCCCTCTGACAGCTGTCAGTCTGTTCCATGTAGCCATGCCTCTGGTTTATTCTGTTCATTAGATTCCACATTTAAGTGAGGTGATATATTAGGGGCATCTTGGAATTGTTGGTGTGGGTTTATTTTTTACAAAATATGGAAAAATTATTTTGTTGAAGATGCATTTGGAGACATTTCTAAAGGCTTGAAACAAATATTTGATAAACTTGTCTCTTGTTTTCATCCTTTAAACTTGAGAAAATTAAACTTAATTTAAAAATTACCTTAGAAACTAGATTATTTCTTGTTTTTAAACAATACAGTGTGTGGTATGTTTGAAAAAGGATGGGAGTTCAATGAGGAAAGAAAAGTGACGGTATTCAGAAGTCCTAAAATATTGATAGTGATTATCACCCTTACAAAGAAAACGCAACATAGTTTCTATATAGTTGAGGGAATTAGGAACAAACGGATTTTGTGTTTTTTTGTTATCTTTGTTTTATATATCTTTATTGATTTCAGGGAGAGAGAGAGAAAGATGGAAACATCAGCGGTGAGAGTCATTATCAGCTGCCTCCTGCAGGCCCCCTCCTGGGGATTGAGCCCAAAACCCGGGCGTGTGTCCTGACCGGGAATCAAACCTCCATCTCTGGGACCATAGGTGGATGCTCGACCACTGAGCAACACCGGCTGGGTGTTGTTGGTTTAATACATTCAAAACCCCAAGAGAGATTATTTTGGGTCCAAAGTATTTATGATATCTAGTTTTCTTTCTTTGTTAGTTCCTGTGTCTTCGACAAGCATATTGCATGGTCATTTCTAGGCATGAGGGAGAATACTCGTCATTATTTTGACACTGATGATTATTCTAAGAGAAATATAGTTAAATGAATATTTGGAATGCCTCTTGCTTATGCTCTGCCTTAGTACCTCATGGATACACAGAAGTTGCGAAAGTCCCTGTTGCTAGGCCTGGTCGGCAGTTGTACAATGTACGGAATCCCAGTGCCCGTCATTCTGACTCGGTCTTGGTGCAGATTGATGCGGCAGAAGGGAATAAAGTAATCACCCTTCGCTCGCCTCTTCAGGTAATGCATTAAACTGAACTGAACCATGTCCCTTCAAGTGTATTGATTAATACTAAATCATCTAGGCGAATATAGGAATACAGTAAACTTCATTAGGTTATTCCTGATTATTCAGAAGTAAACAGCAGATTAAACTGGCTGCTGTTTCCTGTCCAACTTGCTTTTGTAATAGTCTTTATTTTAAATGTCTGATGAAACAGTCTTGTTTATTTAAAGCCTATTTTTTTTGCCTTCTGGGTTTAAATGTAATGAAGCTTTTTGTCTATTCCTTTAAAGATTCAGAACTGAGCAATTTTATTTAATTTGGTTGTCAAATAGAATAACATTTCATTCTATTTGTATATCAGTTAGGATTAAATTTTTTTAAGTATGCGTCTAGGTATATTAGAATGATCTCCCTACCCCTAAAATTTCACATCTCATTCTGTATAACTGTTTATACCTTTAAAGCTTTATCCATTTTTCCATTTTCTGTAAATTATTGCAGATTTCAGCATATGGTCAGCAAAATAACTTCTTCCTACTTATGACATCAGATAAAAATGAAAGGATTTCAAAATTTGACCACTGTTAGCTTTCAGTTTGCTGTTAACTCCAGCCTAAATCATGTTGTAGTCAAGAAAAGAGAGTCGTACCCCTTTTTTCTTGTAATTCCTTTTCTGTGTAGTCACACAGTGCATTGAGAAGAGGCTTTACTGGAGGAAACATAGTGGCTGAAACCTCCAGATTAATATGTATTTGAACAATAACATTATATACTAACAGTAAACATCAGCATGTAATATATAGAGTATGTGAATATCCTAATAATTTTAAACTGCCATTTAAACATCAAGTTTCATATATGTAGCACTTAAATGTTCTAAAAATTGTCAGTTACCAATAAAAATGTCTTTCAATATTGGGCTTGAAATTTTTTATATCTAAAGGTAATTGTGTGCAGTTCACATATTTCTTTTGAACTTCTGCATCTTTTTAACAGTATATGTCTTTTTATCCAACAGATTAAAAACCATTTCTCGATTGCATTCATCATCTATAAATCTGTTAAAAATGTTAAGTTATTAGAGCGCATTGGAGTAGCAAGACCTGAAGAGGAGTTCCATGTTCCTTTAGATTCATATAGGTAGATACTTTCTTGAATATATTAAGCTTTAAAAGGTTCATAATATATCTTTTTAATTCTGTGAATTGGAGACATATTTTAGAAAAGGTAACCTTATATTTTTATTATTTAAATATCTGTAAAAGTCAGCTTTAAGACATACATGGAGGTATAGAGAAATACATTTATATTATCATTGAATTTACCAGATTAAAATTTCTGTTGTATATTTGATGCTTTAGAATTTCTTAGACCTTTTTTTATTTTATTGTCTTTGTATATGAAATGAAATTTTAAAAAATTGTCATTGTTGCCCTAGCCGGTTTGGCTTAGTGGTTAGAGTGTTGGTCCGTGGACTGAACAGTCCAGGGTTCTATTCCGGCCAAGGGCATGCACCTCTGTTGCAGGGTCGATCCTCAGCCCCAGTTGAGGCGAGTGTGGGAGGCAAGCAATTGATGTGTCTCTGTCACAGCAGTGTTTCTCCCCACCCCCCCTCGCTTTCTCTCTCTCTCTCCCACTCTTTCTGAAAAGCAATGGAAAAAATAAAAAATTGTCATTGTTTACAGAGTATTTTTTTCCCAGAAAGTTCCTCCATCTGTTAGCATTGTGACTTGGCAAGTTTCTTAATCTTTCTTAGCCTTGGTTTTCTCACCTATAAAAAATAGGGATAATAGTGCTTACCTTGTAGAGTTAATAAGATTTAATGAGATTCTTTTTCTTATGTTCTCAATAAAAACTTTTTTCTCCACCATTTTCTGTAGATGTCAATTATTTATTCAGCCAGCTGGTATCTTAGAGAATCAGTACAGAGAATCCACCACTTACATTTCCTGGAAGGAAGAACTTCACAGGAGCAGGGAAGTCAGATGCATGCTGCAGTGCCCATCCGTAGAAGTCAGCTTCTTACCTCTCATAGTCAATACCATTGCTGTGCCTGATGAATTAAGCTATATCTGTACACACGGGGAAGACTGGGATCCAGCGTACATTATTCATCTTTATCCTACCCTCACTTTGCGGAATCTTCTCCCATATTCCCTAAGATATTTACTTGAGGTATGTTTCTTGCATTTTGTTTGATTTTCATTACTGCATGGAGTGAATTCTAGTTTTTTTATAGCATTTTTAGTTGAGGTCAGTGTTTTACGTAGCATACTTATAGTGCATTAATAATCTTAATAACAGCAAAAACTGATATAGCATCTGCCACTGTACTGTGTGTTGTAGATATATTAGCACATTTAATCCTTACAATAACCTCCTGAAGCAGTACTCTTATTAGACCCATTTTCCAGTCACAGTGGGGTTAGGTGACAGGCCCAGGATCCTACAGCTAATAAATTGTAGAGCTGGAATTTGAACATATGTTGTTTGGCTCCATGCTCCCTATCATCTAACTCTGCTGCATCTGTTGTAAATTAAGAACTGTAATAATCTATTTTATTTGTTTTTTATATTTATTATTTTTAAATTACAGTTGACATACAATATTATGTTTCAGGCAAACAGCATAGTGATTAGACATTTAATAGCTTACGAAGTCATCGTCCCAATAAGTCTAATTCTTATCTAACACCATTCACAGTTATTACAACATTACTGACTATAATTAAGTAAAGATCTATTAGCTAAGGGACAGAAAAAAGCCAGTGAGAAGATATTTCATCTTAATTCTAAAATTAATATGATTATTTGTTTCAAGTTTCTGTTGAACTTAAAGGTAATTACTGTCCATCTTAAATAATAGGGAACATTTTCTAGTAATGAAGTATGATAAATATTTTTAAATTTCTGCATGTCGCACATTTTAACATACAAAAGTCTGGAAAGTGTTTGGAACCTAACTTATTTGTTTTCTTTATCAGGCAATTAGCCAAACCTGATTTGTGAAGACTAAAGTTAATTAAATGAACCAAATAGTATTTATACTAGAGAAGCTTTCAATAAGAAAGCCTAATTTATTGTTATTATTCATTTTAAAAAATCCTACCTTACTTAGATACCTTGTCAGAATAGTTTGATGCCACTTTTCTTAGACTATTTATGTGGGAACTGTTAGGCACAGTATGCGAATGGAGAGTGAAGCTGAATCCCAGGCAGTTAAATGGCTTATTCAGTGACACAGCTTTTAATGGACAGCAGCCAGCGTTCCTAAATCCAGTCTTCGATTCTTGGCCCACATCCGACTTTTCTCAAAACTTATGGCCATTGGCCTACCAGTGGACAAAATACAGTTTCTGTCTTTCGCTATGGCTTAGTGTTTTCTTTTTAGTCCTTTGTGATTAGTGGATATTCATAATATGTAAACATGTTACTTTATTGAACACTTGTCAGTCTGTATCTGGTAGATTATTTAGTATTTGCATAGAATATGATGTTGCTATAGCAAGAGGGTTTTTTAAAAATCACTAAGCAAATTTTGTCTTTGTTTTTAGGGAACAGCAGAAACTCATGAGCTAGCAGAAGGCAATACTGCTGATGTTCTACATTCAAGAATCAGTGGAGAAATAATGGAACTAGTTCTGGTGAAATATCAGGGCAAAAACTGGAGTGGACATTTCCGTATATGTGATACACTTCCGGAATTCTTTCTTGTGTGTTTTTCTTCTGACTCCACAGAAGTGATGACAGTCGACCTGTCAATACATGTCAGACGAATTGGCAGTCGGATTGTGCTATCTGTCTTTAGCCCCTACTGGCTAATCAATAAGACTTCTCGGGTTCTCCAGTATCGTTCAGAAGATATTCATGTGAAACATCCAGCTGATTTTAGAGATATTATTTTATTCTCTTTCAAGAAGAAGAACATTTTTAGTAAAAATAAGGTGTGTTTTGGTTGATATAACAAGTTAAACTCCTAATTTGGAAACTAGGGAGTCATTAGCCTTCCCTAAAACCATGCTTAACCTCTTTGCTAAGTGCTGTTGGTATGAATTAGGCCCAAGGAGACTTTTAAGAAATACAGTCAAGTGGGCATTAGGAACAGCAGCCATCTCCAAGGCCGAGTTTCTCTTTTCTCTAGTGTCTCTAGAATTATTTCTGTTCTTGAAGTAGTTTTGGGTAGAAAGCTTGATTTTATGTAGTTTATCGGTGATGAAATGACATTTCAAAAGATGAACAGTTGAATTTGGTGTATATTACCTGAGTCCTATGCATGAAGATCTAAGCCAGACCTTTGGGAGAGAAACTAATTCCTAAGCCTGGTCCTTTATGCTCTGGTTCCATCTTTTTTTTTTCAGACTCATATCTTTATATATATGTGTGTATATACATACAACATACACACACACACATATATATATATATATATTTTATTGTTGAGGGCATTACAGATGTCCCCCCTTTCCACCCCTTACCCCTCCACTCATGACCCACTCCACGCCCCGCCTGTCCCATTGTCTGTGTCCATGGCTGTTCATATATACTTATAAGTTCTTTGGTTAATCTCTCCCCTGCCCTCCGTCCCACCTTCCCTCTTGGTATTGCTTACCATACACTTCCCAGATCCTTACCTCTAGGCCTTTGTATACTCACCCTCTGTCTAGAATACCTCTTCTCCTCTGGTTCCCTCTCTTCCTCATCTTTTCTGGTTATCTGCTCTTCATCCTTTGGCGTTCTGCTCAGGCCTGAAATATGTGAAGGATTTTCTGACAGTCTAAAGTGGGCCTAGATATCCCATCCATGTTCTTAGAACAGTGGTTCTCAAATTTCAGTGTGCATTTAAATAGCATTTAAAATAGATTGCTGAGCCCTCATAGTTTGATTCAGTAGGTCTGGATAGGGTCTGATAATTGCATTTCTAATACATTCTCAGGTGATGCTGATGGTGCTGGTCCATCACTACACTTTGAGAACTACTGTCTTAGAATGTTGATTAATATTAATACATGGTATTATAATAACTGTGTATGTGTCTGACCTTTGGTTGTCCTCAGGTTTTGTACATTATAGTTGGGTGGGTAGAACTTAATACAGGAACACAGTTACGTCTCTTCTATAAAACTTGATCTAAATCCCACAACCAGAAGTAAACTTTTTACTTTCTCACCTTGATAGCATTTTGTACCTTTTGTATGGCTTTTATCTTGCATCATAATTATTAATATGTATTTCCTGTTTTCTCTGTTTAGTTGGAAGCTCATTGAAGATAGGAACTGTGTTTTATTGCCTTCCATTCTGCTTATCACAGTGCCTTTTACTTAAGGTTTGCTGAATGATGTTAAAGGCATAAACTCTGTGCTAAAACTTTATTTCTTAGCTCAGTATCATAAGTCTGACACTGAAAACTATTTTACATTATAGTTCTTTTTAAAACAACACAAGGTCTCACTGGTATAAATCTTTCAAATCGCTATACTCATTGCATAGGTAAATGAGGAGGTCAGAACATTACTTTTGTATTGACCCTCAGAGTTTTGTTACCATTTGCAGTATGACTTTGATTATATTTTTCTGTTTCCCATGATACTAAGTAAATTTCTAGTGACCTAGCAACTTTTCATCAAATAAAATTAATATAGTCTTTTAGGTTTCTTATCTGATGATATGTGTTCTCTGGTGTAGGTACAATTAAAAATTTCGACTAGTGCCTGGTCCAATGGTTTTTCATTGGATACAGTGGGAAGTTATGGGTGTGTGAAGTGTCCTGCCAACAATATGGAATACCTGGTAAGATTCTGTTCACTTATTTACCTTTGACTTTATTTACATTTTCTTCAGTACAACAGCTGGATCCTAAGGGATACAGAAATTTTAATCCATAGTATTATACAAAGGACTGTTATCTCTACAAATTTCTATGGCCAGTAGTACCATAGCAAAACCAGAAGTTGTCAAACTTTATGACAGTGAGTTGAATATATCCATAAGCAACTTGGTAAATATTCAGTGTATACTAGAATTCTTCTTCCATTCCACTCCCTGCCAAACATTTCTTTAATCTTAAATTTGACTGAAAATTTGAACAATCTGATGCCAATTGAACTGTTTTAGTTCCACTTTGAAATTTTTATCTTGTTTTACTAACAACAGATAATAAATGCAGCAAAACTTGAGCCTCTACACTAATTATAAAACAGCTTATGTTTGAAATGTTAAAAAGTAAAGACTATAAATAAATTAAATCTGTTATTACAAGTCATCATTAGTTAAATTGTTAATTGATATTTTTTGAGTTGATTTCTGATGGAGCCAAACTAAGAAACCAAAATTTTTCTTAGTAGTAGATAATCATTAATGGAATATGGCTTATAGTAGTTACTTTATAGTAGTTACTTTAAGAAATAATATTTTAAAATATTTTGAGAAGTCTCTATGAAAGGGTGTGTGTGTGTGTGTGTGTTTGTATTTCAAAGAAGCTGTATAAAGTATTGGGAAATGATAAGCTTGTTTGTTTCCTTTCCACAGGTTGGCGTTAGCATCAAAATGAGCAGCTTTAATCTTACTCGAATAGTTACTCTGACTCCCTTTTGTACCATTGCAAATAAGTCATCATTAGAACTAGAAGTTGGTGAAATTGCATCTGATGGCTCAATGCCAACTAATAAGTGGAACTATATTGCTTCTTCAGAGGTAAAATTTTTCTTTGATATAACTGGCTCCTAAAATGTACGAATAAATATAGACATATAAATAAGAATTATATATGCCTTTTTGACATACTCACTTTTCTGTCATATTTGTGTTAAAATAGGACAGCCAACTTTGAAAGACTTTTTTTTTCAATGTAGTAGGAGCCCTCACGAACTTGCTCTTTTGTCCATATGGCATGCCACTAGCATTTTTAAAAGGTTTTCTTACTGAAAGACTTTTGTTACACACTGTAAGCATATGTTAAAAAAAGTAAATTGTTGATGATATTTATCACTAGCCCAGTCTATGTGGTTAACACTAATTCTCTAGTTTTCCTATATGTGTAGAGCGTGGATATAAAGGTAATATACAGTGTATTGTCTCAGTAGTCAGTATAAAGGATTCTGTATTCAAGTCACTTATAATCTTGTTGGAGGGTTTAAAACAGATAAATTAACACATGGGGAAATAATTTTGTATATGCCTAGTTATAGGTGGTTATAAATTTCTGAAAGGATGAGCTGGAAGTCTCCTTGAAAATTTCCTAAAATTCAACCCCCTTACTTTACAGAGAAGGAAATTTAATCTCATGCTTTTCTAAGGTTGATCTCAACTTCCAATGACTGTATTATTGTGATTTAAATCAAAGGGGAAAATTTCATAGAAGAGGTGGGATTTGAACTAAACTTTGCAGGTGGTGAGTAAGATTTAAGGAGGTGAAGAGAATAAGGGAAAAGGGGAGGGCGGGGAGAGGACAGGTGCAAAGACAAGCTTTAGTGCTTGAATTTACCTGAGTTTTCAACCAAACCAGCTGACCTTGAAGATAGAGCCATTCTTCTATATATCTCAAAAAAATTCTAAAATCATTTTAAAAAATACTTAGCAAAACTTGAAGAGGAAGGATTCCAAATATAACACAAACAGATTTAGAGCTCTAGGAGGTATGTGCCTTCCAAGGTACTTAGAATGATCTCCGCAGACTTGGCAACAAATAAATGCCCATTATCTTTTTAATCTTTTTATCTTTGATGTGAGTTTGATTAACAGTAGTATTTTTATTCAGAAGTAGAATTTACCCACTATTCTCTAACAGAGAGACATTTTGTATTAGAAGCTAAAAATGTCAGTTTTACAGATAAGAAAACTGAGGCTCAAAAAGGTATATAATTTGATTAAGGTCAGACAGCTGGGTAGGTGGTATTAGTACTTCCAGCAAGGTTTGTAGATTCTCCTCTGCCTTTATTTATCTTTCTGGTTTATTTTGGATAAGATATTCTGAAAGAATTCATAGTGCATTAGGAATTAAAGTAAGATATGCATAAAAAGTGTTACTAAGATTTTAGTTTTTAAAGATTTGAGGTATTTGAGACATTCTTAATCATAAGCTCTTCAGTTTCTCATATTGTAATTATTTCATAAGGGTGTATGGACTAATATATCTATATTCTTCTGATAGAGTTTCTTTGATTTCATAGTCATTATATTATCAATCATCTTAATATGAGATGTGGAGGGAATATTTTAAGGAACTGAGTAGTAATTAAAACAGGATCATACTTAGAAGTGAAAACTTAATTAACCACTGTCTTATTTATAGCACAGAATTGTTTTAAGACTAATATTAACTTTTATATTTTTAGTGTCTTCCATTTTGGCCTGAAAATTTGTCAGGCAAACTTTGTGTGAGAGTAGTGGGCTGTGAAGGATCCTCCAGACCATTCTTTTATAACCGACAGGATAATGGCACTCTGTTGAGCTTAGAAGATCTGGTAGGTTTTCATGTTTTAAAATAAAATATCTTTGATTTTTAAAATTTGCTTTCAAATTACAGCATGCCTTAAAATCTACTTGTAATTATTTGAAGATACCACTGTATCAATATGTAATGCCATACATAGATTTGTAAGAGGTCAGAGACAGTGTGCTTTTCGTAAGAATTTAAGAAAACAAAGTGTTGTGTCTACATAGCTGATTAAAATTCTAAATGTAAGTACAGGTTAAAGCATTACCTCACACGTACTTTTTTCTCTCTTCTATAATAGAATGGGGGTATTTTGGTGGATGTAAACACCGCTGAACATTCAACTGTCATAACCTTCTCTGATTACCATGAGGGATCTGCACCGGCCCTAATAATAAACCATACACCATGGGACATCCTCACATATAAACAGAGGTATGAAAAAGAAGAGTTCATGCAAAATCTTATTTGCTTCAAATTTCCATCTAGGAAACACTTGAGACTAAATGTGTTCCGAGTTTAGAAGGGTAATGTGGGACACATGCTGTTTACTACTAATACCCTCAGCAGGTTTTGAGACAGTACTCTACGATCAAACACAGGAAATTGATATTTCTGCAGCAAAACTTAGGAATATTTATACTGATTGGGATAAATGAAAACTGTTAATTGTCTCACATCATTTTAGATCAGGTTTTGCTGCCAAATGACTGTCAACATCAAACTTACAGAAAAATCTGTGGACTTTTGGAGTTTTATAAATTTCAGAATTGCATCTAAGGAATTGTGAATCTGTTTAAACATTCTTCTTTTGTAACCTGATAATGCTTAGTGAACCTCTTCCTATATATTTATATCCAGGTTTTTTTTGGTAGAGGTAGTAAAAGATTAGATGGGAGGACACTGAGTATTCATGTTGAATGTATAGTACACACTGATAGGAATTTTATTGGTTTTGTTTAAAACTAATGATAGTTTTAAACCCTTACAATATATAATATTATGTATTTGTAAAGAATTATTATTATAAATCTGCAAGACGTTATTATAAAATAATTCTACATATGTAACTACATATATAAATATAAAATAATGCCTTACAGATTTGTCTGTTCTTAACTCTCATGGCTTGAATCCACTGAGAGATTTAAAAGTAGAGATTGAGATAGAAACTTAATTGTGTTATTTTTTTTTTGTTGTTTTTTAGTTCTCTGGAAAGTTTTTTATATTATGTGGGACAATACTTCTTAGATTTTAATTATTAATTTCAATATCTCCTGGAAATCTTGTTAAAATGCAGATTCTGATTAGTAGGGTTTAACGGAGTCCAGGAGTTTGCATTTCCGGCACTCGCCCCAGGAAATGCTGATGCTGCTGGTCCACGGACCACACTTAGAGTGGCAACAGTATGGACCCAATTTTTTTCCTGCAACTCATGGTTCTTATGAATTGTATTTGATTAAAAAGTTTAAATTTAAATACTGCTACTATTCACAGCTTTTCTACGGGTGTGTTCTCACATACCAGTCTGTTTACCTTAATGAATTCAATTGCTGTGATCTTACCTGCATCAATTTAGAGCATACTGAAACCTCAGAAAGGGCACTGTTCTGTTACTTCAAGCTTCAAAACCATTAGTTTACTGGGCATTTTAGGGTACTTATTTTTAGGCAGAAGCAATTTTATAAGATTTTTGTGCAAATTTCTACCTCAGTAAAACACGGGTCTGGGTTTCTCAAGCTGATATTTTAATCTTCCATTGGTTGTGTTTCAGTGGGTCACATGAAGAAGTGGTATTGCTGCCAAGACAAGCTCGACTTTTTGCCTGGGCAGATCCTACTGGTACCAGAAAACTTACATGGAGATATGCAGCAAATATTGGGGAACACGATCTGTTAAAGGTATCATTTGATGTGAATGATGGCAAAGGAAGCAAACAAGCTAGCTTCACATAGTTGTCTTCAGTTTTTGAACTAAAAATGAATTGGAAATATTTCAAAATAAGTTACTTTTGGACTTAAGATTCCAAATAGTTCAATATTTTATCTTAGACATGTCAAAATAATTCATTTACTGGCCTACTTCATCTTGCCCAAGTGAAGATCAGCAAAGTACGTTTTTATTTACCTGTTTTTAAAAGGAAGGAATTTTAAGGCTAAGTGAAAAACAACTTTATTTTGAACATATGCATACCACTGTTGGCTGTGAGGTTTTTAGGCATGCTTTCCCAATCAAGGCCATCTTTTTTTAATTAAAGGAGTCTTATAGTATGCAAATTCTCCCATATAAATTTAATGAAATATTTATTGAAACAATATTTAGGTAACTAAATCAAATATGTTATTTCTTAGACTCTTAGACTTTGAGAAGGGCTTAAGAATTCATCTGTTAACCTTTCTCTAATATAGAAATAGCTCTTGCATAATGAGAAATCATCTAGTTTCTATAGGAATGTATTCTATTATGAACAGTTCATATAGTGTCATATTCCATTGTCTGATAATGCCAATTGTTAAAAAAAAAACTTTATTGGCTTTTGCTTTAAAATGGTAATTGGCCATCAGTGACTGAATTATCCTTTCCTATATTCCCTCTGAAATACCCATAAAAATCAGACTGATAGTTCCTCTGTTACAAGATTCTTGGAGAGATTTTCATCATAACAGTTCGTTGGAGCTCTCTTGGCTTGCTTGTGCTTTACTTTTACAACAGAGAAATTCTCAAGATTTATAAGTGGTAGAGAGAGGCTTAAATTCTCTGATACTCTTAGCTACATGGCTCAGAGACATAGGACCTATACTGGGGGCCCCTGTACTCTGCGGTATTATTTCCCCTTTCCTCACATTTAGTGCCACTCAGCAACCACAACTCGCAGAAAGTAGTATACAGACATGAGAGACAGTGGGAATAGCATCCTGGAGAAGGCTGTTGAAATCTGTATATTGAGTCTGCTTCAGGAAGAATCCTGGTATAGTGTATGCAGGGGATTGCAGTTTTTAATGTTTCTCTTCTATCGGAGAACCAGGCAGTAGGAAAAGTAGCTAATTGCACCTCAGTCAAGAGGTAATCTGCCAGATTATGAAAACTGATGTAGAAGCAAGGCAGTGCCCATTTTTTTTGTCCGTTTAATTGATCTGAGAAGGGAGTTGTCAGGCCCTGGTGGACATGCCATGGGAATTCAAAGGGAATCCGTACGTTATTGGCAAGCACTAGGGCTGAGCCAGTCTTTGCTCCTCAAATATGAATAAACACAAATATTACGTGGGGCTTATGAAAAACTACTTCAGGAGCACAATGTGACATTATCCTGTATATTCTGAGGGCAGCTATACCTCTGGAAGAGTTGGTACTGCAGGAGCAGAAGAAAATTTTCAAAATATAGGCATGGCATCCTCAACTGAGTTATAAGGAGAAGACAGCTATGAAATAGGAGAAAGCCTGGTGAAATAAAAGACAAAAACAGCAAAGAAAAGTGAAAGAGTAGTGGAGAAACAGAATATTATATATTATATAATATTATATAAGTACTGTTTAATCCTACATTTCAATTTGAGAAATATAGATAAAAGATTATGGTTTTATTAAAAAACCAGTACCAATTAATAGAACTAAAATCAGTGATAAGTGAATTTTAAGACAATTGAGAAAATGAAGAAAATTTTGCCCTTAAAGTCAAAGAAGGAAACCTAAAGGAGTATATAGATGGCAAATGCCTTCTATTGATTGTATGTTATGTGTTAATATGTTTCATATATTATCTCTAATTCTTATGATTGAAACTTATAACTGCTGGTTAGAATTCAAAACTTTCTGTCTAACTTCGTAGTAATAAGACATTTCCCACTTAAACCATGTTTCCTGTTAGTTATGTCAATAAGTGAAAATGTTTAAATTCTTTTAGTAAATGACAAAAAACACTCAGATTAAGTTAAAAAATAGTATCTAACTATAAGCTACTTGCAAGAGATCTATCTTAACCTAACTAACACAGAAAATTATAAACATGAAGAGATAGTAAAGACTTAACAGGCAAACAGATACAAAAAGAAATCAAAGTTGTTGAGGTTAATTTCTGAACAACTCTAATTCAAAGCAAAAACCATTAAGCAGAATATGATAATATAACATAGAAGGCGTGATAGCTGTACCTTCACACAATGAATGACATTGCATCAAAATACAAAACTTTAGGTGCGGGAAGTCAAGTGAAACACAATTACCTGAGGATATTTTAACAAACCGTGTTTAATTTTTAACAGATCCAATAGATGAAAAACAAATAGAATTAGAGAATATTGAAATAACTAAGATTGAACCAACATACATAGCAAGTTTCGTAGTTTATGAAGAAAGAATTCCTCCTCTTAATAGGTATCTTTGAAACACACAATTTGATTGCATATTAGAGCTAAAAAATTTGATTAGGCTACTTTGAGATATGTTAAGAGCAATAGATAAATTTTATTTACTTATTTACTTTATTTTTAATTGTTTACGCTATTACAGATGTCCCCATTTCTCCCACCTTTGCCCACATCTCCCTTTCCTCACCTCGCCTCCCTTCCCTCTGGCGATCACCACACTGTTGTCTGTGTCCATGTCAATCATATATGTTCTTTGGCTAATCCCTTCACCTTCTTCCATCCACTGTCCCCTCCTCCCTCCCCTCTGACAGCTGTCATTCTGTTCCCTGTATCCATGCCTCTGTTTCTGACAACAAAAAAATTATTTCTATACTCTTGGGGAATCCTTTATTTGTTTATTTGTGTGTGTTTTTCTAAGAAAGCATGAGATGAAAAGCACATAGGTAGGTACTTGTACTATCTGTTGAAATGAACTGTGGTTATATTTATGTTAAGCCCAGACGAAGAGGAATCATTATTTTGATCTCTGAAAAAACTAACCAAATCGAGCCTCATATTTTTTAGAGCTATATGAGACCTTCAGCCAAAAAGGCTATTCTTGGTGAAATGTAATTTATATAAATGTTTGCCCTGTTGTAAAATTTTTAAACAAAAATAAACTAGGTTAGTTTTACCTGAGGTCTAATAAGCTTCTGAACCATTCTGTTGTCCATCTTGGAGACAAGTAAGCATCTTATGCATTGGTGCCATTGAAGGCTATTCTTGTTCCTGCTAAGTGCCTTTTGAGCATCAACTAGGTAACTCAAACTAAGGTATAAAAAAAAAAAAATTAAACACTATCAATCTTTATTATTGTTTGAAAAAATTGGTGAAATGTTTTGAAATAGATTATAAGTTTAATTTATGTCATTTTGATGGTTAGAGTTTTCCAATTTATAGTCATGCTTTTTAAACTTTTCTAAACTTTCTGTTACTGTAGTTCAGATTTATGTAATAAAACTGTTTGTGGGTTTAATAGAAAGTCTCTCTTTTCCCCAGGATGAACGTGGACAGTTTCCATATGATGCAAACAACCAGATACACTGGGTGTCATTCCTGGATGGGCGCCAGAGAGTTTTGCTTTTCACTGATGATGTTGCCTTGGTTTCCAAAGCACTGCAGGCGGAAGAAATGGAGCAGGCTGATCATGAAATAACCTTTTCTCTTCTTGGTCTTGGGCTTTCACTGGTTAACAATGAAAAGAAGCAAGAAGTTTCATATATTGGGATAACCAGGTATGGAAGGAGGGAGATAAGTCATCAGAAATCTTTAAAAGACATTGAGTTCATAATATCAAATTTGATGAGTAAACATTTACCTGTTCTGAATTTGATATACTATACATTCTTTCAGGAAACTTTACGGAACAGTTGTTTTCACTGCCAGTTGGTTGAAAACCACATAGGATAGAAAGACACTGAGATAATGTCTTTGTCCTTACAATACTCATCCTCAGTTGATGGGGAAGAAAAAGGTTTGCGTCTTTCTTAGTTGTTTATATGTATTTTTATAAATGAATGATAAAAACACAGAAATGCTACAAAGAAGTATGCACACATACAATGGAAATTCAGAAGTAGAAGCAACTAATTTGTTTTGTGCATCAGAGGCTGGAGAAACTGGCAGGGGTCAGGAGAGGCCAACAACAGTGGGTCAGATAAGTTAGAAAACAGGTTCATAGAGGAGGCAGTATTTGACATGGGTACATAATTGTTAATGGGTGATTATTTAGAACTGTTTAAAAGTAATGGGACCAGTTACTTTCTCTGGTTCTGCTTATACATGTATAAGAAAAATATTTGAATTATTTATTTTTTTTCTAATCACACTAACTTTGGTAAAAGACTCGTTTTTTGGAGGCTGATGGGTGGAATGGTTAACATGTGATCATGTATAATCAGCATAAAATCTATTGGTGTTCATGTGTTTAGTGAAGTAAAAAATTTAATAAAGCCATCATGTACATAATGCACTTTGTACAACACCTGACAGATTAAGCTTTCTATAAATGCTATGACAATTAATTAATACATTATTAATGCATTTATGTATATATGAGTAATATATTCTCTTGGCTATACATTTCAGTGTAGTATAGGGTTTTTAAGAATTTTTAATTTATTGATTTTTTTTTTTAGAGAGAGAGGAAATGAGAGAAAGAAAAACATCCAATTATTGTTCCACTTGCTTATGCATTCGTTGGTCGTTTCTTGTAGTACCTTGACCAGGGATCAAACCTGCAACCTTGGAGTATCAGGACGACACTCTAACCAACTGAGCTACCTGGCCAGGGCTCAGTATTGCATAGTGTTTTTAAACTAAATATGAAAATCATTTTTAAATCATATAAATCCACTTTTCTCTCTCGTTCTTTGACATAACATATTTTTACTTTAATATTGCATGTGCTATTATTTTGTCAGATTGGCCTCTATTTATAAGGACATTTTGTTTTATTATTTTATTTCATTATTTTATTTTTAAAATTCATTTCAGAGAGAGAAAGGGAGAGGGAGAGAGAGATAGAAACGTCAGTGATGAGAGAGAGTCATCCAGCAGCCGCCTCCCGCATGACCCCTGTTGGGGATCGAGCCCCCAACCTGGGCATGTGCCCTGACCAGGAATTGAACCATGACATTTTAAAACTTCATGTAAAGGAACTTGACCACTTTTTTTCTGACACACTATACATTCAGTAAGGATGTGTACTGAGGAAAAGTAAGTCAGTTACATAGTATTTTAAAATAGACTTTGTTTTCTGAGCAGTTTTAGGTTTATAGGAAAATTGAGTATAGAGTTCCTATACACCCCCCAAGTTTCCTGTTCTTAACATCTTGAAATAGTGAGTACATTTGTTACTATTGATGAACTAATAATGACACATTATTATCTAAAGTCCCTTGTCTGTGTCCGTGTTGTTTGTGTTAGAGATGCTCTTTGTATTGTAAATTCTATGGGTTTTGACAAATGTGTAACATGTATCCACCATTACAGTATCATCCAGAATAGTTTCACTGCGCTGAAACTCTACCTGTACACCCCTCCCTCTTTCCCCCTGAACCACTGATCTTTTTACTGTCCAAAGTTCTCCCTTTTCCAGGATGTCATATCTTTGGAATCATACGGTTTGTAGCCTTCTCAAATAGGCTTCTTTCACCTAACAGTGTCCTTTTAAGGTTCCTCATTTTTTTATGGCTTGATAACTCTTTTATTGTTATCACTGCATAATATTCCATGTCTGGATGTATCATAGTTTATCCATTCACTGACTGAAAGACAATCTTGGTTGCTTCCAAGTTTTGCCAGCTATGAATAAAGCTACTATAAACATTGCCGTGCAGGATTTTGTGTAGATACGTTTTCAACTCTTTTGGGTAAATATAAAGGAGCATGATTGATGGATCATATAGTAAGAGTATATTTGGTTTTATAAGAAACTTCCAAATTGTCTTCTAAAGTGGGGGTACTACTTTTGCATTCCCACCAGAAATGAATGAGATTTCCTGATTTTCTATAATCTTGCCAGCATTTGGTGGTGTCAGTGTTCCAGATTTTGGCTATTCTAGTAGATGTGGAGTGGTATCTCATTGTTATTTTGATTCGCAATTCCCTAATTACAAATTATGTGGAGCATCTTTTTATACAATTAATTGTCATATGGCTATTTTCTTTGGTTGAGTTCATATCTTTTGCCCATTTTTGAATTTTACATTTTTTTATTGTTGAGTTTTAAGAATTCTTTTATATTTTGTGTGCCTGACTTTTATTAGAGATGTGTATTGCTGATGTTTTCGCCCAGCCTGTGGCTTGTCTTTCCATTCTTTTAACTGTTTTTCACAGAGCAAAAGTTTTTCATTTTAATGAAGTTCAGTATCAATTTTTTCTTTCATTGATTGTGCTTTTGGTGTTATATGTTAAAAGTGATTGCCACACTCAACATCACTTAGATTTTCTCCTATGCTTTCTTCTAGGAATTTTATAGCTTTGTGTTTGCTATTTAGGTCTATAATCCATTTTTTGAGTTAACTTTTGTGAAATGTGCAAGCTCTGTCTAGATTTCTTTTTCTTTTTTTTTTTTTGTGTGTGTGTGAATGTCCAATTGTTCCATCACCATTTATTGAAAAACGATTCTTTCTTCCTGGAATTGCCTTTGGTCCTTTTCAAAGATCAGTTGACTGTATTTGTTTGGGTCTATTTCTGGACTCTGTTCTTTTCTCTTGATCTGTGACTTCTTTTAGCAGTACCACACTGTCTTGATTTCTGTAGTGTTACAGTAATTTTGAAGTCAGGAAGTGTCAGTCCTCCAGCTCTTCTCCTTCAACCCTCTCCTTCAACATTGTATTGACTATTTTAAGTCCTTTGTCTGTCCATATAAATTTTAGAATCAGTTGTAGATATCCACAAAATAATTAGCTGGGATTTGGATTGGAATTGCATCATATCTATAAATCAACTTGGGAAGAACTGATATCTTGACAATATTAAGTCTTCAGATCCATGTACAGGAATATTTCTGTTTATTTAGATCTTTGATCTCTTTCATTGGACTTTTACAGTTTCCCTCATATAGATCTTGTACAAGTTTGTTAAATTTTACTTATACCTAAGTATTTTATTTCTTTGGTACTAATGTAAATGTTATTGTGTTTTTAATATAAATTCCGGTTGTTCATTGCTGGCCTATAAGAAAGCAATTAACTTTTGTATATAACCTTGTATCTTGAAACTTACTAGTTGTGAGAGGTTTTGGTTGATTCTTTGGGATTTTCTACATAGAATTCATGTTATCTGAGAACAAAGACAGCTTTATTTCTTCCTTCCCAATCTGTGTACCTTTTACTTTATTTTTTTGTCTTATTGCATTATCTAGGATTTCCTGCACAGTGTTGAATAGGAGTGGTGAGAGTGGGTATCTTTGCTTTGTTCTTAGCAAGAAAGCATCTAGTTTCTTACTGTTAAGTATGTTAACTGTAGGGTTTTTTTTATAGATCTTTATCAACCAGAAGAAGTTCCTCTCTCTTCCTAGTTTGCTGCAGAGTTTTTACCACAAATCAGTGTTGATTTATATAATTTGAAATAGGTATTTTACTCATTACCTTCATTGACTCTTGTTCCCTAAACACATTGTATAGTGAGGACATTGTTAACACTATCATTGTCTAATCAGTACTGACAAGCTACGTACATTAAAATACTGTGGAGTTATATTTTATCATTATGCATACTGTATAATTAGGAATTAGCAAAGTATGGCCCAGGAGCCATTCTAACCTGCCACCTATTTTTATGCAGCTCTTGATCTAAGAATGTTTCTTAATATTTTTAAGTGGTTGAGTAAAATCAAAAGAAAAATAATATTTTGTAACCTGAAAATTATGTGAAGTTCAAAGTTGGTCACCCCTGTGTAAAGCGTCTTTAGAACACAGCCTTGCTTATCCTTTTAAATGCCTATGCCTGTCCTTGCACTTAGTGCGCAGCAGATGTCAGTGACGTAGAACTTGAGTGTTTGAGCGCCACCATACAGTTTACACAGGAGTTAACCCTGTATCTGCAGTTTAACTTTCTGTGGCTTCAGTTACCAGTGGTTAACTGCAGTCCAAAAATATTAAATGGAAAATTCTAGGAATAAACAATTCGTAAGTTTTAAATTCCGCACCATTCTGAGCAGCTTGTTGAAATCGCTCGCCGTCCTGCTGTGCCTCACTCAGACATGAGTCACCCCTTCGTCCAGAGTATCAGCGCTGGGTATGCGACCCGCCTGCTGATCACTTAGCCTTCTGGGCTACCAGATCAGCTGTCACGTATTGCAGCACATGAGTTCCAGTAACCCTTATTTTACTTCATAATGGCTCCAAAATGCAAGGGTAGTGATGCCTGCAATTTGGATATGCCAAAGAGAAGCCGTAAAGTGCTTCCTTTAAGTAAAAAGGTGCACGTTCTCAACTTAATAAGGAAAGAAAAGTACTGTATGTTGAGGTTGCTGAGCTCTATGGTAAGAATGAATCTTCTGTTCATGAAATTCTGAAGAAGGAAAAAGAAATCATGCTAATTTTTGCTATCGCACCTCAAACTGCAAAAGTTACAGCCATAGTATTGATAAGTGCTTAGTTAAGATGGAAAAGGCATTAAATTTGTGGGTGAGAGACATGAGCAGAAAACATGTTCTGTTGATTTTTTTGATTGACCACATTTTTCTGCAAGAAAGCATTGAGCCTATATGAAGACTTCAGCAAAATGAACCCTGAAACGAGTGATACCAAGCCATTTACTGCAAGTAAGGGATGGTTACACAGATTCAGGACTAGTTTTGGACTGAAACATATGAAATTATTGGAGAGGCTGTGTCTGCTGATGAAGAAGCTGCTGCCGCATTTCCAGCAGAGCATAAGTTGATTAGGATTCATACTGTCTGTGATTTCAGGCATCCACTAAGGGTCTTGAACATTTTTCCCTGTGGATAAAGGGGGACTACTGTACTACAACTTTTGTTCATTTTTTTATTACTAATGTGTAGTCATCGTGTCAAAACAAGAAGAGAAAGATGAACTTTGAATGTCTCTGTTATAAGGTGCAGTTATCAAATGAAATGGCAAAGAGTTATGTAATGACACTATACCTGTGCTAAAAGTATACAGTATATATTGACATTTTTAAACTAAGCATGCGTCACAGTATACCCAACTTCCAGGAGAGCAATGCCCAGAAAAATTAGAAAATTTAGGACTCAGTATCTAATCACAGCAGATTTTCTTTAGGGAAAAAATGAGGTTGCAACCAAAGTTAGTTTCTGAATGACTCATTTGTTAGTCAAGCAAGGAAAGCCTTTTACCATGGTGAGTTAATTGAATGATGTGATTATAACAGCTGAAGAAATGCGTCCAGAGAAAATAAACTTAGGACCATTAGCCTTTTGGTGAGAACAGTTGTTTGAGGAATTGAGGACATTCAGAGCAACATCAATAGTCAATTAAAAAACAAGGCCAGTTATTTTGAGTGGTTTTTCTTCACTCTTGATGAGTCAATGCTGCTCAGTTGTATACATATTTGAGAAGGCAGTGCTGAGTTTGAAATGACTGAAGAATTAGCCTCTGTGATAGCTGGCATAGAACAAACAGGTGAGAATATTTTCAAACAAGTTGAAGAAATATCCATTACGACCTGAAGTAGAATTTTCTAAGATACATTACAAGTGATGATGGAAAAAGTATGTGTGGAACAGAACAAGACTTAGCTGGCCTATGGTTATTCATTGTATTGTTCATCAGCGGGTACTTTGTGGAAAATATTTGAATCGATCATGTATTATCAAACCAGTAGTGTCAAATACAAGATTAACATCCTGACTTGTCTTACCACACAGCAGTTGATGGCGTAACAGCAGTGCTTTTACTGAATTCTTTTTGAGTTCTGTGCCAAGATTAAAATTTTTTTCTGAATGAAAAAAAGCACCCTCAACCACTATTATTGAAGAATGAATGGCTTTGGAAATGAGCTTTTGCTGCAGAATTGATAATGAATTCAACCTAAAAGTAGAAGACAAAACATTGTTTATGTGTAAAACTTGCATTTTAGTAAAGTCATTTTGATGACCACTAACATTTGAATCACAGGTAATGTCAGGCTGTTTTATATATATACTTCCTTTGTTGCTCAAAGTGGAAACAAGAAGTGAAATTTCCATCCCCACACCGTCTGAAGCGGGTATGTTTTATGACCTGCAACTACAGTACAGCAGCATTATTTTCTGACTTTAATGCAGGTGTAAAGGAAGTTTCCACATTTCATAATCTACTTAGCTGTGTAATAGAAGAGCTTTTGCCTAACCTTCATTTGGAAGTGATTGATCTGTAATGTACTGGCATGCTTTAAAGGCAGCTATCAAGAGAAGAATATAATAGAATAGGAAATAAAATTTTAGATTTAGAATTTTCTAATGAAAATAGAATTTTATAAATGCATTTCAAGCAATACATTTGCTCGTTTAAAATAATATTCTCATAGATCAATAGCAGTATTTTGTCAGTACCAATCTGTGGGAAAGGACAGTTTAAAAGATGCTCATTACAGATCACCGTGAACAGATGACCATTTGCAGTAGATTTTGATAACAGGGAACACTAACTTGGAGCCCTAATTAAGTGAAATGTTACCCTAAAAGAGAAGTGTAAAAAATTTCTTTTGAACTGTGTATGGTGACAGATGCTAACTAGACTTATTGTGGTGATCATTTCACAGTATATACAAATATTGAATCATTAGGTTCTTTACCTTAAACTAATTTGTTTTATGTCAAGTATATTTCAGCAAATAATTAAAAAGTATAAATGTGTGTTTTTCTCATTATTAATAGACTTGTGTTTTAAAAAATTGTACACGATTGTTATTTTTATATTTTGAATTTTATCAATTAAAAAACTTGAAGAATTTTTTCCCCTTTTGTTATTTAAGTTACCTACATAATAACTTTAATTTTGTCTCAGCCCACAGCCTAAAATATTTACTATATGGTCCTTACAAAAAAGTTTGCCAGTTCTTTGATTGATGCTACTTTGTGATAGAAAAACATTTTCCATTGCCCCCTTTCCTTATGTTCTCTTATAACACAGGTATACTCTGGTGTTTAAAAAAATCTCTTGTATAAATATAATTTTCATAGAAAATTAATAGTTGTAGTAATTTTGAGTTGAATGACAGTTCCACAAACAGAAATATGTATTCCTAATTTAATTTTCTTTATGAATTAATTTAGTTCTGGTGTTGTTTGGGAGATGAAACCAAAACAGAAATGGAAGCCTTTTAGTCAAAAGCACATAATGATGCTGGAACAATCCTATAAGAAATATCAAGAAACAAGAGAACATGGCTGGATTAAACTAGACAATAATTTTGAGGTATATCAGAATTTTTTGTTTTTGTTTTTATATATGTATTTTGTATTTGGTGGTGGTGGTGGTAAGTAAAATTTTACTGTCCAAGTAAAAATGTGGGTGTAGAAGCTAATTTATTAATAAATCCTTATTTATTAGTAGGATTGGCATGGCATAATTAGTACTTATGAGTACATTTTTTATTAGTATATTTTTAATTAAAATATATTGTTATTAAATCATATACTATGGTATATTTTTATAATTTCTTCTATTTACAAGGCAGATAGTTTCATGAAATTTGTTTTCAGTAAGATTATGGAGAAATTAAGATTGCTTGAAACTTTAAAAAAATATTTTGAGTAATATCAATATGCATTGCCTAATAAAGACTGTGCAAAATTATATATTTTGATCATGGGAAACCTATAGAAAACTTGTTCAATTAAATATTAATGATAGTTGGACATGGGTAGATGTTCACAAATAAAGGTATACATAGGCCCTTATAGTGTCGACTCTGAAGGTTACAAGAAGACCTCGGAATCTTGACTATAATTTCTAGCTTGCTCTGGTTTAGTCATGCAGTTTTGGTTACTCTGTCTTTGATATCCCATGGTTGAGATATGCTCCACACCCCCAACCCCTGCCCCGTAAATGTCAGCCATGCGAAAATGAAAATTAAAACAAAAAGTTTACAATTAGTGTCAGATATAAATAAGCTATCAACTATTCATTGTTTAACTTTGTTAAAACAGACTTTTAAAATTATCTAGGATTATCCATGACTATTGAGGTTTTTAAAAATATAAAGCATGGCTTATTTTCTAAGTACAGTTTATGTAATTGAGAAGATCCCCAGTTTTTCCCTTGTTTTCCTCATAACTTTGGTAGAAAAGCGATGATTCTGCTTCAAACATCTCAACTGTATTTCACCTTAAGGTAGATACTTTGGTGAGGGAGAGATTAAGATATTTTTTTCCCCTTTCAATTTGTGAGTAAATGAATATTTAAAATTGGCGACAGTGCTAATTCCCACTTATCACAAACGCATGTTTTTTTTCTTCCAGGTCAATTTTGATAAAGTTCCAATGGAGATGCGCCTCCCTATTCGGTGCCCTATAAAGCGAGACTTTTTATCAGGAATTCAGGTTGAATTCAAGCAGTCCCCTCACCAGAGAAGTTTGCGGGCCAGGCTGTACTGGCTCCAGGTACCATTGTCGTCCTCAGTTTAGTACCTGTACGAACAGCCCCCGACTCACGATGGCTCAGGTTACAGTCTCTCAGCTGTACAGTGGTGTGAAAGCAACAAGCATTCAGTAGGAACTGTACTCTGAATTTTGAATGCTGGCGTTTTCCCACACTGGCGATGTGCAGTGAGTCCCCCGTGAGGCTGGGCAGAGGCCGCGGGCGTGGCTCCCAGGCGCGTGGCCACGAGGCCGCAGCTGATGCTCTGCAGTGCAGTAGTAAACGCATTTTCAATTTAATGATGTGTATCGGGTCGTAGCCCCTTCACCCCACTGTAAGTGAAGGAGCATCTGTATCTGATCACTTGGGAACCTTGGGAATGGATTTTTTACAAAGTTCTAGCATATGTTGTAACCGATGTCTCTTTTTGTTTCTGTGCTTATTCTCCTCTCAAATATCTCGTGGATTCAGCATACTTACCAGCGAATTCCAAAGACCTTGTCCCTGCTGAGACTTTAATTTGACACGTTAGCCTGCAAGAGTGTTTCCTTGCACTGAAATTGTTATTCTTAAATACTCCTTTGAATTTGTCATCAGATCCCCCAAATAAGATTTCCTTCCATCATTCCGTGGGGATGAGCAGGGCTGTCGGGGATGCGGGGCTGCCCTTTGCTTGTCTTCTTCCTTCTCTCTCTCCCTTCCACTTATAACTGCTAGATATTATTTAGGCCATTTTATACTTTTTCTTCTTTCTGTGTATCCTTTGACTTTTATATCCAGTCTCCATTTACGTTTTATTTAAATTGTACATAAAATCTTACATGATGCATAGGTGTGAGTATTTCCATTGGTAGTGTACATGCTAAGCAACCTTGATGTAATAATGAAGATATTTATATGCTCCTTTATATAAAAAAGCTGGCCCTTGCTGAGGAATATAAGAATTTTAGATTTAAAGTGAAATTTCTGACAGTATCACATATACATACAGATACTTAATTATGATGAAATTAGTAACATCTATAATATTGTCTCTGAAACTTAAAGTTTAAATTATTTTAAATCCTGCTGAGTTCGTTTTCTGCTTTCCTTCAGGTTGATAATCAGTTACCAGGTACAATGTTCCCTGTTGTCTTTCATCCTGTGGCCCCTCCAAAATCTATTGCTTTGGATTCAGGTAAAAAACAAAAAACAAGAATTAAGTTGAGACATACTCTATTTATAAAACTTAAGTAAATATTATTTTTATCTAATATAAAGCTTGATTGCCTTTTTCTTGTTTTCTTTCTTCCTCTTAGAACCCAAACCTTTCATTGATGTGAGTGTCATCACAAGATTTAATGAGTACAGTAAAGTCTTACAGTTCAAGTAAGTAAATATTCCTCTGCCTAAAGGAATTTAAAATGAGAATCTACTTTGAAAATAAATTTTACTCTTTTGAAAGTGACTTCTACATAAAAATTATTTTCTACCTGAACATATTAATCTACCTTTGGTCAGGTAATTTTCTATGTTGAAATTTATTTTAATAATAGCCTCTATATGTTTTAAAGTACAAAATTCCTTCAACCGCCTTCTCCACTTTGTAACTCCAATTAATATATAAAATGGTCAGTGAAATATAAATGACATATGTATTAGTGAGATGTATTCTTTAAAGCAATTGCTGTGGATTCTAAAAAATGGATGGATAGTACATGCTGTGTTGTCTAGTTGTATTTGTCTTTTCTGTGACATGATAAATGTGGGATTTGGGACTTTAAATGCTAATTATTACCTTCGGTGAAATCGTTACTTTAATGAAAAAAAAAAAAAATCTCAGCCTGAGTAGACTTTGATCTTGTTAACATAACACTTTTTAGGAGAGGAAGGAACAAGATCTTACTATGGCTTTTGGCCAAAATCAAAGTTTAAACATTGAAAATTACTAGGTTTGATAGAAACTCTTTCTCATTAAAATTTTTTCCCCTTAGGTATTTTATGGTCCTCATTCAGGAAATGGCCTTAAAAGTTGATCAGGGATTTCTGGGAGCTATAATTGCACTGTTTACCCCAGCAACTGACCCTGAAGCCGAAAGAAAACGGGTAACAATTTTTATTTCTTGGGAAAATTATAAAATTTGAAAAATTAAATCAGCCATTCTTTGAAATAACTGTAATAGAGAAAAAATTAAAATAGAAATTCTTGATTTAATTTTTTTCAGACAAAGTTAATCCAGCAAGATATTGATGCTCTAAACACAGAATTAATGGAGACTTCAATGACTGACATGTCAGTTCTTAGTTTCTTTGAACATTTTCATATTTCTCCTGTTAAGGTTTGTTGCAATTATTATTTTGAAAATTTGGTAGAATTGTTGTTGTACTTTTAAAGGTCTGTGTATAATCGTGGGCTTTAATTTGTTGTTTCAAATATTTGGTGGGAATTTCATTTGATAAATTGAAATAATTTACAGTTCTCTGTAACATGTACAACCATAATTCCCACAGAGAAATCACTAGAGCATGTTTTCTTGTCTTGAATTAATAACCCCTTTATTCAAGGAAGAAGCTGACAAAAGCATTTCTTAATTAAGCAAAGAAGTGCTCACCAACGTTTAATGTTCTGGTTGCACTTTGTAACTACTATCACTGTCTAAACAGAAAGCTATAATGGGTGCCCTCACCAGAATGTAAAAACGCTGAAGTAGGTATTACACTGTTGATGTGGTGGTTTTCACCCTTCCAACATTTGATTGTAACTAAGGGAGTAGAAAATTGGATACCTTTCACTTGTCTGATTTTGTACTTTATGAACCCATTTCCTTTTCTTCTTTTGTTGTTCTTTTTAGGTTTTATAGGGGAAGGTGACTGCTCAGGAAATTCACAAATGCTATCAACCATAATGCTCTAAACTTGTGTAATGGACCAGATTAACAATTAAGTAACTCTTTAAAATATTGATGATCCATTACATTCTCAAAAAACTGTTCACAGCACATTATTTTCAGTTGCATTCACCAATCCATTTACCTAAGTGAGGGATTTATAAAATGGAATTATTTTAAATTGATGTATTAGATTGGTGGTATCAGGCACAGCTAGTGTTGGGTTTAAAATTGATATTGTTTTATGTGGCAGTTTATACACAATTTCTTTTTCATTAATTGAAAATAAGTTATTTATGAGATTGAACAATACCTTCAAGAAATATTTATTGCATGTCTACTATCCAAGTTGCTGTGGAAGGTATAAAGTGACTTCACAGAGTTTATAATCTAGGGGATATTAAAGATTGATAATTCATGTTTTTAGACACACCGAATTATGCCATGAAGCTGAATAATTAAGATCATGAACCATAGATATTTTCTTGTTCCATCGTGATTTTGCCCTAGAGAAAGGCAGATCTCTATCCACCTAAGCTTACCTTTCCTGGATCCCAACACTGTCTTGACTCTGCAGATGGGCAAAAGTCCACATTAAAATAAAAAACCCAACAACCAGGTTTTCCTGGCCTCACCCCGTCTGCCCTATTGCACTCTATCTTGCTTAGGTACATGCCTAGGAAATGGCAGAACGAGAAAGGAGAGTCAGCTGTTCTATTTACACAGGTCTCAACTTCACCTGTGTTTCCTGACGCTGTTGCACTAATGATACATCACAGAGCAGAATAAGCTAAATGGGAATATGAAAGTCTCATGTTTAAGTCCTGAGTGGAAGGGGCCTGTGGAAGCTGAAAGCATTAATTATTACTCTTTTAAAAATTTATTCAGTGACTTGCTAGTTGTTGCCATAATTTTTACTTATTGTTATTTGTTATTGTTACTTGTAATTATAACAATTGTTATAGTTAATTGTTGCCATAAGTTATTTACCTTAATTGGATGAAAATAAATGATTCTTTTATTTTGACTGGTAGACTACTTGTGTGCCACTTGACATGTTTTCTTAAAATGAGTATGCTATTTTTGTACTTTTTTGGACCCCTCCATGTAAACACAATAGTATTTATACACTTTGAATAAAATTATAGCTCTAAATTTGGAAGAGACTATTTTATATTTTAAAAACTATGAGAATCAGGTAGGAATGAGCTATTCTATGATAATTCTATACAAAATAACAAATAATAACTTTCTTTAGGACTCTAATGAAAGATACATTTGTTTGTATCTAAAAGATCTGGTTCCTATGTATGTAAATTTTTTTGTTTTGTTTTTAGCTTTTATTTATTGAGCATTATTTTTCGTTTAGTTGCATTTGAGTTTATCTTTGGGTTCTGGAGGTGAAGAATCAGACAAAGAAAAACAGGAAATGATTGCAATTCATTCCATCAATCTGCTACTGAAAAGCATAGGTGCTACTCTGACTGATGTGGATGACCTTATATTCAAGTAAGATTTATGTTAAAGTACATTGGGAGGCTTTGGTACCAAGGTTATGTTTCTGGATATTAATTTTCTTCATTTGTGCTAGAATGTTAGCTTAGAAAAATGATAATTCTTACTACTTGTACTTGAAGGGTTTGGCCCCTTTCTAATTATTCTCTTTTGGTTTGTTTATTTTACTCATAAAGATATGGTAAAAAGTCTTATGTTTTCTTCAGTTATTCATATCTTGATATAATACATTAATATAGAAAAAAATTGAATTGTTTTAACTGTATATTATATATTGACCATGTCTTAAAACAATTACATTTTAGAAATATGTAGCTACAGGATGAGATTTCAGTATAATGATAAGGCAAATTATATATAATAACTCTGTGCTACATCTAGTATTATAATACTTCCTGTGTGTCAGAGACATATATACTCAGTGAATGCTTATCCAATTGAATATTCATCAATGGTATTGAAACAAGTAGTTACCTTGGAGAAAAAAAAACATAATTTATATCATTTCCACCTCACTTGTACACTATCAAATTTTGTAGGATTCAAAGAATTAAATATAAAGTTCAAGTAGAAAGGATTAAGAAAAAATAGAACTTAATTGCTATCAGGTCTCTGAATAAAGGAAATCTAAGTTTAAAAGCAATGGAAACACTTTATAACAAAATCAATGAAAACAATTAAAGAATTGGGAAGATAAAATGACAAATATGACAAGTAGGATTAGGAGTCTTACTGTTTAAGGTTCATGAGAAAAAGCTAACGATTCCAGGGCCGTATTGCCAGAGGACAGTAAGCGGTAACTCACAGAAGGGAAGCTACAGCGGCTGATATAATCTGAAATACTCCATTTTATTATTTACCAAGGAATATATGAAAATTAAAGGAAATTATCAAAGACTTCAAAATATAAACAATTCTAGTAATAGGAGGGGGTGAGTCTGAGAAAAGGGTACCTTCAAAAAAAATGATTTGTATGAGTGGAAAGGGATATATATATCAAAAGTCTTAAATGTTTTTAGTCTTTCACTCAGTAATTCTTTTTGGGGGAATTCCATCAAAAAATCTTTGAATTTAACTGAAGAGTTATATTCAGAATACAAATTGCAACATTAATTATTATGCCAAAATTTGGAAATGTTCAACAGGAGAAGAATTGTTATGACACTTTCCACAAAATGATTACATAGCATTTTAAATAGCAGAGGGAAATACTTATTCACAATGTTAAGTGTAAAAATGCATACAAAATTTAAACATTTTTAAATTGCTTAAAAGAGAAAAGAAAGGTTTCAAAGTGATAATCACAAGAAGAAAGAAGGTAAAAATCTGCTGTATGGTGGGATTAGGGTTAAAACCTTTTTATTCTTTGTGTGGTTAGGAAGACTTGTATGAGAGTGGACTGTTTAGTAATAATTTTGTTACCATAATATTAAGATCTCAAGCATATATGTGGCAGATGTACAAATCTAATTGTGAAAGAATGAACATTGATTAATTTATCATTGAAATTATAATTCTCTTTTTTCAGAATATAATCGTGATACCTTTGAATCTTTCTTTCTTCCCCTAGACTTGCTTATTATGAAATTCGGTATCAGTTTTATAAAAGAGATCAGCTCATGTGGAGTGTTGTTAGACATTACAGTGAACAGGTAATTTCCTATTGTAATAATTCATAAAGAATATGCTACATAAAATGTCAAAACAAAACATTTTTGTGTGATTGTGTAGTAATTTTACCTAATTCACCTCAATTTGCAGTCTCATTACATAGTAGTTTTCCTGAATGATTAATTTCTATTTCTTTTAGTTCTTTCCCCCTAATATACCTTTTTAAAAGTTTCTTCCAGTCCCTTTTCCCTCTGCAATTTTATAGTTACTCACTTTGGGAAAGAATGGTGATTTAGGAGTCATTATACTTTATTTCTTCAACCACTACAGTTTCTAAGCATAGTCTGCTAGAAGCGCGAGAGGAATTCTGAGCCAGGTTCCTCCTCACGCCTCCGCTTCTCTGTGGGTCGGTTTGCATGCACAGACACAGTAGTTATTTCCGTGCGCGAGGGCCCTGCAGCTGTGCCGTGCTCCTCCATCTCCCTCCTTCCTTTGCTGGAAGGCCCTTTCTCTGTGGTGTGTAGAGACATTGTGGCTATTAGATGTTCAAAGAAGCTTATGTTTTTACTTGTTTTCTTTTGATGATTATTCCCTATCTAGTTTCATAGTAATAGTGGTGATAATAACATTGAAATGAAGTAACAATTACTGATTTATATATTCATTTAATATGCATGCTCAGTCATGCAAGATCAGTGTAATACACCTCCCAGATGAGAAGACCGAGCCTCTAGAGACTCAGTGCTTGTCCAAAGTTATGTAACCGCTAAATGCAGACGTGCCTCAGGCCTAGCTCCACCACACTTGAAAGCCCCATGTCAGGTACTAGCATGCTGTCTGCGCCTTGTGAAAGATCAGTGAACATAGTGCTGGTTATTCTGAATAGTTTTCCTTCAACAACCTAATTTAATCAGTACCCCCCCTTTTTCCTATTGCATCATAATGTTTCTTCCAGCAGTTATAAAGGACTTAAATTCCTTTTTTTTTTTTTTAAGTTCTTGAAACAGATGTATGTCCTTGTATTGGGCTTGGATGTGCTTGGAAACCCATTTGGATTACTTAGAGGTCTGTCTGAAGGAGTTGAAGCTTTGTTCTATGAACCCTTCCAGGTATCAGTCTTTTATTTATTTTAAGTATAGTTATGGAAAAATGGATATTCTGTTCTTTTAATGACAAATAATTTGTATTTTAACTGTATCTGAGAACTGAATAATATTCAGATAACAAAAATAAAACAGAAAGCAACAAACAAAAACTCACAGAATCCTTATGGTGGTTACCAAGGAAAAGGAGGGAGGGAGGAGGTAGAAGAGGGTAAGGTGGCCAAATATATGGTGAAAGGAGACTTGACTTGGGGTGGTAAACACGCAATAATGCAGTGTACAAATGGTGTATTATAGAATTGTACACTTGAAAACTATATAATCTTATTAACCAATGTCAACCCAATTAATTTAATAAAATTTAAAAGTATATATCAGTTTTATATTTTTTATTTAAAATTACTTGAGATAACATTAAAAGATTGTTTCAGAGTTAATTGAGCAGTTCTAGTGTCTGAGCAATAAAACATGCTCACATTTTCCAGGATTGAATTGTACCTGTGAGGAAGAGTGCTATGTGGATAGACCGTTTCAAGGCTGTTTCACCACTATGGAAGGAACTAATGGGGCATTAAAAGCTGGCTTTGTTTCGTATTCAAGCTTTACTCTAGCCTGTTCTCCATTTAAAGGATCCAGGAGCCCAAACTAGTGAGGGTTTTAGAAGGACAAAGCAGAGACAATAAATAGAACAAAGGGGCCAGCACTGTGAGGGCTCTCAGTCTTGTTGCCAGCGCGGCTTGTTTTTAGTATTCTGATAGAACTCTGTGCTGAGACTGTGACTGAGCCAGAGATTTACTCCTACCCAGTTTTTGTAATCTTAAAGGGTATGCTGAGATCACAGGGGTTGAAAGTGTCTTCAAAATTAGTAGGTGTTCCCTCAATCTTTGGGTTTGAGGGCAAATATTGTGTCTTCACAACATTATGGCTCTTTGTAGATTCTGTATTTTCATGGATACCCTGAAATACTAAATTAAAAGTCTTAAACTTGTTTAGATTTTAAATAGTTTTTTGTTTTTTTTTTGTCCTGCCAGGGTGCTGTACAAGGCCCTGAAGAATTTGCTGAGGGATTAGTGATTGGGGTAAGAAGTCTCTTTGGACACACAGTAGGTATGCATCACATATTTTTGGATATATATTTTTTATTATTATAATATGCATTGTTTATAAAAAACAAATTATTGTATTTTATAAAAAGTTCACTTTTCTAATAATCCCTTTTAAAAGATGTGTTTTCTTATTAAATGGGAAGTAATTTAACTTTGACTTGCTGGTGTTTTATGTGTCTTTATAGTGTTGAATCCATGTACTTTAGTTTTATTTCTCTTCTTGATAAATGGGAAAAATAAATGTTTGCATTCTTGTGTATGAGACAGAATTTTAAGCAGCTGTTAGTTTAAAGCAGGGGTGGGGAGCATCTGGCCTGAGGACTGTATATAGCCCACAAAATCATTTGGTCTGGCCCTACCAAGGCAACTGCAGGTGGGACTCAAAATTCAATAAATCTAGGAGCTTTTTCATAGCTAATTTTTAAGTTATTAATTTTGTATGGCCCAAGAATGATGTTATAAATATCTTAATAGCTCTTGGCAGAAAAAAGGTTCCACAGCACTGGTTTAAAGCAATCCAGTGCAATGTATAGTGGTTAATGCTCTTTGAAGAAACAGTGTGACTGACTTCTCTGGGCCTTTTAATAGGTGGTGCAGCAGGAGTTGTATCTCGAATCACTGGTTCTGTTGGAAAAGGTTTGGCAGCAATTACGTTGGACAAGGAATATCAGCAAAAAAGAAGAGAAGAGATGGGTCGACAACCTAAAGATTTTGGAGACAGCTTGGCCAGAGGAGGAAAGGGCTTCCTGCGAGTAAGTCTGCTGAGTCTCCAGGAAGCCCTCAACTTTTATATACACTTTAGAATATGTACTCTTGGAATACTACTTGTGAGTCAGGGTCTGTTAGAGTAGCAGGAGTGATAAATTGTCAACTTTTCTGTTTCCTTTTTGCTCTCCTTCCCGATTATCAACATCAGATCTATCCTCAAAATTGCAAACTTAGTTTGGCACTTGGGTTGGAGTGAAAACTCCATAATGATGGCAGGTTAGTATTAGTGTGGAAGGGGAGGAATATATAAGCAGAAAAATGTGGTAAATCATGATAACTGGGGGGAGGAGGAGCTCTTTAGGTCATCATCAATGGACCATTCTATGGAAGGGAGGTGTAGAAGTTGTGTATAAACTGGTAAGTGCCAGTCACTACTTTTCAGTACTTTAAAAATTATACAGGACCAGAGGCATGGATACAGGGAATGGACTGACAGATCTCAGAGGGAAGGAGGGGACTAGAAGAGATTAGCCAAAGAACATATGTGCATATATGCATAGCACATGGACACAAACAATGTGGTGAAGGCCAGGTGGGAGGTAGGGTGGAGGGGGGCAAAGTGGGGGAAATGGAGGACACCTGTAATAGTGTCGTCAACAACAACAAAAAAACATGCATACCCCAAAAAACATTCACACACACACAAAAGGTGGTGGGGAGTAGTGTCTAAATACTAAGTTGAAATATAAAAAATTTTAGGGCAAATATTACACTAAATTTTGTGATTATAGTACAATATGAATATAATTCTAATTCATAATATACTGAGAGTTAAGCAGGCCATTAATGGGAAGATGGGGGGTTATTCACATTCTGAAAGAAACAAAAAAATTATACAGGCAATATATGAATATGGTTTAATTATAGGTAACATGAATATTCTCCTTATAAGTAATTGTAAGAACTTATAACTTTTCCTTTTCATAAGTAATGAAATTATTATAGGTAAGGCTCTGAGTACTCTTTGATCACCCCTCACCTCTTTGCAAGGATATCTAATCTTTTCAATAGAGTGTATATCCTTCACTTCTTTTTCTATGTGTTTATATAATATATAGGTAGATTTAATTATTACCACTACTTGACAATTATGAAGAATGTATAAATATGTTACTATTTTAATTTTGGAAATTTCAGGAAGTTGTAACTGCTGTGTTTGTGCCAGTGGTTTGTAATGTATGCTGTCTCCTCAAAATCTTTCAGGGGTCCCTTCATTATCAATTTTCTACACTTTCATTAAGTTGTAAAGTAATCTCATTAAAATTTATAAGTAGATATTAATTTTGCTCAACTCACTCATTTTACAGATATAGAAACTGAGATTTAACACTCAAAACTAATACAAAATAATAATTGAATGTAAACTGTAATTAAAAAATAAAATAAAAAATAATAAAACAAAAAAATACCATATGAAATAACAGAAAATCTTTTCACCTGCTTTACTATTCTTTCTATTATAAAATTTTACTTCTACAAGGTGCTTTCATTTAACATTTGCTGTGATATATTTAAAAAATCAAAGTGTTCACCTCTATGTACATGTTGTTTACATTATCAAATAAGTACTTATTTTTTTCAAAAAAAGTTTTTTCTAGTATGTCTGTAGAGACCTCTAGTGGTTGATTTAAAATTAAGCATTTTCCATTCAAGTTTGACTTTATGATTGATTTCTCTTTCAGGGAGTTGTTGGTGGAGTGACTGGAATAATAACAAAACCTGTGGAAGGTAGGTTGAGAATCTTTCCTTCTTAATTTACTGTTTTTAAAATAGGATAAAAAAATAAGTCAGTAGCTATCAAATTTACTTACTTGATAAGTAAATTTAAATAAGTGAGCAGAAACAAGTCAGTAGCTATCAAATTTACTGTTTACCATGCAGAGGGTCTGAAGAGTTGCTGCATGGTAAACAGTAAATTTGATTGCTACTAGGTATTTGGGAGAATTTCTGACTAATTTTATGTTCATAGTCCTAAATTATTGTTTAATAAATGTGCTTTTCTCAGAAAGTAGAGAGTTAAGTAGTAGACCATAATTCAGACTTTGAATGCTATTTTCAGCAGGTCCATAAACTAGACTGCTTTGGGCCTTTGATAGCACTGACTTATTTTTTTATCCTATTTTAAAAAGCACATTACTTTATTTTGTGCAATACCTATCAAAATCCCAATTGGCTTCTTGTAGAAATTGACAAGCTGATTCTGAAATTTATACAGGAATTGTAAGGACTCCAAATAAGCAAAACAATCTTGAAAAAACAGGACAAAGTTGAGGACTTGCACCATCCAATTAAAAACTCACTACAAAGTTACAGTAGCTATGACAGTGTGGTACTAGCATATGGATAGACATATAGATAGATCCATGGGATAGAACTGAGATTCCAGAAATAAACCCTTACATTTATTGTTAATTTATTTTTGAGAAGGGTGCTAAGATATTTCCATAAAGAAAGAATAGCCTTTTCAACAAATGATACTGGGACACCTGGAAATAAATATAGAGTTTATATTTTGTGACCCAGCAATTCCACTCCTACCTGTATACCCTAGAGAATTAAAAACACGTTTGCTCAGCACCTTGTACATAAATATTCATAGAAACATTATTCATAATAGCCAGAATGTAATAGCAACCAAAATGTTCATTACCTAATGCATGGATAAATGAAATGTGGTATATTTATATAATGAGAAATTATCCAGCTATAAAAAGAAATCACATACAGATAACTCCTCAACTTATGATGTGGCTATGTCATAATAAACCCATTTTAAGTTTAAAATGTCGTAAGTCAAAAGGCATTTAATGCTACACTGTAGTATTGGTTGCTCACCCGCACGATCACATGGCTGCCTGGGAGCTGTGCCTTACTGACGCTGCCCTGCATCATGAGACAGTATCATCTGCAAACTGATAGCCCAGGAAAAGATCGAAATTCGAAGCACAGTTTCTATTGAATGGGTAATGCTTTCATACCATTGTAAAGTCAAAACCAGTAATTCGAACCATTGTAAGTTGGGGACTATCTGTACTGATACAACTACAAGGTGGATGAACCTTGAAAACATGATGGCAAGTGGAAAAGACTAATTAAACATACCACATATTGTATGATTCCATTTGTAGGAAATGTCCACAATAGGCAAATCCGTAGAGATAGAAGAAAAGTAGATTAGTGTCTGCCTCTGTCTGACTGGTGGGAGGAAAGAGGTAAATTGCATAGGATTGGATGGGAAGGGCCAGGGGGAAATAGGGAATGATTGCTAATGGGCGTAGGATTTGTTTTTGAACAGATTTTTAAAAATTGATTGTGATGATGGTTACACACTCTGAATATACTAAAAACTATTTAATTTATATACATTAATGGGTAGATTATATGGTATGTGAATTACATTTCAGTAAAGTTCTTATATATATATTTTAAAGTGCACTGCTTGAAAAATTTCCTGATGGCTGACATAAAAAAGAAGATATTTTCTGGTCAGTTCTTAGACCTTTTAGTCACAAGTACTGACTAAACTTCTGAAACTAGTTATAAAAGTTGAGCATACCTCAGGGTTACCTGGAGGGTGTATTAAAACAGATTGCTGGGCCCCACTTCCAGAGTCTCTAATTCAGCAGGTCTGGGATGGGACCTAATAACTTGCATTTTTTTTTTTTTTAAATATATCTTTATTGATTTTAGAGAGAGGAAAGGAGAAGGAGAGAGAGAGATAGAAACATAAATGATGAGAGAGTCACTGATCGGCTGCTTAGCCTGCAACCCGGGCATGTGCCCTGACTGGGAATCGAACCCCGATCGCCTGGATCCTAGGTCGAGTCGATGCTCAATCACTGAGCCACACCCAGCTGGGCTAACTTGCATTTTTAATACTCTTTGAGAAACACTGTTTATCATATTATCACTAAATTGAACTTCTTTAGAAAGCCAAATTTTAGAAACTTTTTGAGTAAAGCAGTTTAGCATTTGGCTCAGGCTTCTGTTGTGTTCAAACCTGATTATTTAAAAATATCCTTATATATTCATGTCTTTGGTTTTATGAAGGTGCCAAAAAGGAAGGAGCTGCTGGATTCTTTAAAGGAATTGGAAAAGGACTTGTGGGTGCTGTGGCTGGTCCCACTGGAGGAATCATAGATATGGCCAGCAGTACCTTCCAAGGAATTCAGAGGTAATTAAGTATATGATGTGTGCAAGGTATGCGTCTGTGTGCTAACTGTTGCTAGGAATACATAACTAGGTAAATATTTTGCCTGCTCTATGACAGGTTCACAAGGTAGAGTGCCACCAGAAAGGAATAAGAGGAGACATTGTTTATGGCTCCATTTCTCTATTATTCGACGAATGTTTATTGATACCTACTATGTGCTAGGCACCGTGCTACACACCAAGGACACAGAGTGGACAATCTAATCTCCGCCTTTATTTTTTGACATTTCTTTTCTTTGAAAAAAGTTGGAGGAGGTTGGAATGAGACAGACTTGGTTTTAGTGCTTGTTGAATTATTTTGGGCAGGTTATTTAAAGTTACTCTGATTATTTTTATCAAATATTGACATAATATGGAACATAGTACAGTGTTTAATCAACATATATATTTGTATTATTTTGAAAGATTCTCACATTTTCTTATACTTATTCTGATGCCTACAGGGCAGCAGAATCAGTTGAGGAAGTGTCCAGCCTCCGTCCCCCTCGCCCGATCCATGAAGACGGCATCATTCGTCCGTATGACAGACAGGAATCCGAGGGCTATGATTTATTTGAGGTATAAATTCTGTTCTTCATGGTCATGAGTAAAATTTAATTTTAAAGATTTCTAGGATCAGAATTTCATGGGTGATTCTTAAAGTTCCTGATTCATAAACTTCTTTAGGGATTTACACAGGAAACATGGTTTGTAGAGTAGAATTTGATTATTTGTTTTATTTTAGTGTAATGCGTTAAACGGGAATAACTGATAATTTTTTTTTTCTGCACAGGAGCAAAGCTCTTTTTTACAGAAAGGATAATGTTAAAAGAAGTCGTAGGCTTTATTACTATTTGTGTGATAGCTCATTTAGTTAACATTGTTAACTTTGGTTTCCTGCTTTGTAGCTAATTATTGGAATTTTACTGCTTCCTTTTCTCCCAACCAAATTAATTTAAGTGGACTATTCTGTAAATCTAGACTTATTCAGGTAAACAGAAGCTGGAGGAGAGAATAAAAAAAGATTATATACAATTATAATATTTTCAAACCTTAAAAAACATTTAAAGGATTTTTTTGGCTTTCATTTTAGTTTTAACTTTACTGTATTATACAGGTATATTTATATATCTGTATAAATATACTTCCATGACTAGCTTTTTCCAAAAATAAATTTATTAATGTTTTTCTACTTTGACTTTAAAATAAAATCACTCCTCATTGTTATTAGCCTATGGTTTTTATTATATGTGAATATATTTTACTTATCTGCATGCTTCTAACTTTATTTTCTTTCTTTTTCTGCCTACACAGCAAGAACTGGAAATACAGGAGTAAATGTCTCCTATACTACTACTTGATTTCATCCTTAAAAATCAAAACAAACTGTGGTATTAATTGACTGTCTGATCTATTTAGATTGAGAGTCCATTTTAATGAAGTTTTCTTTATAACTCTCTATCTGAACTTTTTATTGTAATGGCTTGACTACAGATAAAAATGGTGGCATTTGTGGTAATACTGTAAAGGAGTAAGAGAGCAATATAAAAGATCAAATGATGCAGGAAATCAACTCTCTTCTCCATTTAGTTGGTGAAAGACTTTATTGAGCTCAGAAGTACACACTTGATCATTTTGAAAATTTTATCTTTTCTAATGGTATTCATGTGCATTTCAGTTAAAGTTAAAAAAAAAGGAAATTTTGTCCAACCTTCATGTGTTCTTATGTTTGTGAGCCCTGATGATGGAATTACATAACTTTGTTTCATAAATCACCCTATACTCAGGTTATGGGAGTATTAACTGGGGCATGTTTTAATAACTGAAGTACCTGTTTCTCTGGGTCTGTCCTTAGATGTAAAGTAAGAGTTGGCACATGAATTTTGAGAATGTGTTTCCTTAATCTTGTTTTCTTTTTTAGCCTCTTGGTACTCTTGCTAGAAAAATGGGAGACATTTTATAATTATGTACATACATTCTCAGTCTTTAGCATTTATACTTTTCAAAAAATTGAATCTCCTTTGTTGGTTATGCTAATTTCACAGTTATATTAGTTTTAATTAATGTAAATAGAAGTTGAACATGTAATTAGGCAAATTGCTTATGTGGCACTTGAGTTTATAGATATCTTTATTTTTAAAAACCAGTGCTTTTTGTTTTTCAGTCTTCATTATCTTAATGAGAACAAAAAATATATAAATGATGATTTTGAAAGTAATGCCCCCATAGTTAATTTTCACAGTAAGTTATCTTATCAAGCAACTACATTCTTTCCCCCAAAATTGAAACCAAGGTATAAACTTAGATTTAATGTGTTATATATTTGAAGAGAATGAAACTGCATACAGCTGGTCAGTTGGATTATATATATTTTTAAACCATAATTATCAAAAAAGTAAATGCTTTATGTTTAAAACAAGCACTTTAAAGAAAAAAGAATGCCATCTAAAGACCAGCCTAAAACTATAACTGACAAACTTTTTTTGGGCCTAGATAATTGAGGGTTGGCAAAAATGTCACTGCATATAGTTTCTATAAGAATTAGGCACAATAACTAATTGAAGATGCTGTTTTACTTAAATCATCACTAATAATTACCCTTCCTTCTTAGGTAAAAGTAACGATTTTTAATTTCCCTGGATATATTGCAACTTTACTGAGACTTTTGGGAAATTGTATAACTTTGTTAAAATTATTTTTTACTTATTTACTTTTCATTTGTGTAGCTCATTATGTTATTAAACTTTTCCTTGTGATGATCCTTTTTACAGCTGTTTATGAATGACAAAACTTCAAGAAGCTTTTTATTGTTAAAGCTAAATATAGTTATCTTCTCTGATTTATTAGTTTTTGTTAAGATATCAGACAGCCTTTTAAACTTTTATATGTTATTATAGTTACTGGAAGAAATAGAATGATTGTACATTAGTGAGAGGACTTGGTAATTTTTCTCAATGAGTGTAGGCCTGGAGAATTAAGAAATTCAGGCTGTCTCATCCCTCGCCCATCTTGCTATAATCAGTTATGTATGATGTATTTATTGATTATCTAAACTGTGCTGGATATACAAAAGAAAATAGACTTCTATCCTTAAGAGACTAAGTATAACATAATGTGTAAATATTAAAGAGAACTAAAGTATAAAATTATTTCCTCCTAGCCCTTATTGTTATATAGGTACATTCTAAATAATTTATTTGGGAATCTTTTGATTTTTTTCCATCTTCTTTTTCTCCTGAGTATTGCTCTGTATTCTTTAATGCTCAGCTTTGAAAGTTACTAAGTCATATACTGTGTTTTTATAGGATATATTCTTCTGCTTATTCTCTATTCTTCTAGGATAATTACTGTTTATACGTGTGTGTATGTATATGCATTTATACACATGTATATATAATATGTACATATATATAGCCAGTATTTATTTAATATTCATCTTGGTTCACATACTTATGATCATATAATATTTAAAATGGTGTTTCTTGCTTTTTCATTTTAATTTTTCATGTTTATAGAAATGCTTCATTTTTAATTCTTGCATTAGCATCTCTTGGTAACCATGTATTGTGTGTTTGACCATTTCTAGCTCTTGACATTAAAGTTGGTCCTGTTATTTTAATAACAGTAATAATGAAACATTATTATATACACATTGGTTTTTCATATCTTGTATTATTTCCTTAGAATTTACTTGAAAAATAAATTGAATGCTTTTGCTAAATATTGTAGATTCCTCAAGATGCATTTTGGGAAGGGAGAGTGAATATTTTATTAACTAATCTGGTATCCTGCGGCCATCAGTGACTGAATGTCTGAATCTGAATCTCAGAGTGTAGTGGATTTTAGTAGTGCTGAAAACAAGGTTTCTGTAGTGTATTATGGTGATAAATTATACTTTAAAAGCTTTCCATGGTTTAAAGATAGCAAGAGATTGATAACTAATAAAAATGCATATAAGATGGAAAGTTGGTCGTATTTTTTGTATAGTGCATCTCAAATCTAAATATTTTAATATATCCTTAAATTTCAATGCTGAAAACAAATTTACTAAATTATATTTATTTTCCATTTTCTCTATACTAAAGAAATTAAATTATAAATGTTAAAAGATTTTAGCTAATTCATACAGGCATGATGTGAAACAAGTGACTATTAAACTCCACTTTTCTGAGACTCATTCTGAAGATGAGAGCCCAGTTCTTTGGGGATTCATCTTTGTTCATGGATTTTTATAATTGTCAAAGAATGACTGGGAACAAAGGACCTTTAAAAATGTGTATTTAATCATTGAAATAACAGCTCTGTTGTCTCTGCTTGTGATTATTATTGATTACATTATCCTTTTAATAATATTGGTGTTGTATTCTTGATTATAAAATAGTAAGGTCTTATTTATTAGGTATGTTTTGCATTTTCATATTTATTAATTATCTAATCTCTAATCATATGTTATAGATAAAATCACTAATAATATTTTATTAGTGTTAGTTATAAAAAGTAACCATTTGTTGGTTTTTAATTTGTTGACTAATTCAAGTAATTTTGAGATAGTTGAAAAAGTAAATAAATGTATTTTAATGTGTTACTATTTATACTTGAATTATTTTATGTTTGTAATTGTCTTTAGCAATCAGTTGTAACAGATATTAGAAATTTTTTAATGTTTGTATTAATATTATAATTAAATTTTCTTCTCTATTAGGAACATAATTTGATACATATGTTTATTTCTTGTGCATATTTAATCTATAAGACTAAATACTCAAAAACATTAAATAGCAGTTATCTTGGAATTTTATTATGTGTATATCTACCTCTATGTAAAATCAGTGGTTCTTAACCTTTGAGAAGGATCACAGACATTTAAAAATCAGATGAAAAATATGAACCATCCTCTGAAAGAAGTTGCAGAACCACATTTTCAAAATGTTACATTCTATTTTAGGGAGTTTATAGCCCTCCCAGGGTGCTTCCATGAGCCCGAGATTAAGAATCCCTCTAATGTTAATGTCCCATTTTTATATTAGCATATGTGCATATTCTCGTGAATGAAAATGTGTGATTATTTCTGGTAGATATTCTAAAATTTCTAAGTTATCACAGAATGCAATGTTAATTTACCAGAAGATCACTTAGTAAGTATTTAATACATACTTGTCTTTAAAGGAACAGTGGAAGTTAATTTACAAACATGTGATAAGTATCTTTTTAGCTTCACATGTGAATATGTAGAATTGTGCTTTTGTTCCTAATAATTTTCCTAACTAGCAGTTATTAAAATTAGCTAATATACAGTAGTAGAAATACGATTTGAATGCATGTATTATCCAAATCTTGAGTCCTTTTTTTTTTCTTCCAGAATCATGTCAAGAAGTTAGAAGGAGAAACTTACCGATATCACTGTGCTATTTCTGGAAGCAAGAGGACAGTCTTTATGGTTACAAATAGGTATTAACTTCAAGTGACATTTTTCCCACTGCAAATAACATAGATCTTAAGAATTTTGAAGATGTGGAGAATTTTGTTAGAGGATGTGGAGAACTATATTCCAACTGCAAAGTGTCCATTGTCATAGAATCGTAAAGACACAGATCTGGATGGGCCGTTTGAGATAATCTGTTCAGACCCTCTCATTGTGGAAGATGCTGAAACTGACTCAGCGTGGTTTAAGGGCTTAGCCAAGTCACACACCTGAGATGGGGTCTAGAAGAGACTTCATAAGTGCTGTAGTGATACAGATATATGTGAATTACAAATCTAGTTATAGAGGCTGAATTCATGAATCGCTGCTTCTCACTAGGTTTTATTTTGGATGATTAGTATACCTTTTTTAAAGGATGGTATTATTTCTGTATGTTTATTCCAGTTTTTTCTAAGTATTTTGGGAGTTGTAAATAATTTTTCCAAATAAAAGAACTTAGACTAAACTACTGTTTATTTTCCTGAGATTTTCCCTACATCACTTATTCCAGAATGACAATTACAGATTAATAATTTTCAAAACTTTCTAAGTTATGTATTTTTGTAGGACTAAGGCAGAGTACTTATAGTAAGCAAAATCTGCATTTTGTTCCTTACTAAGACATTTAAATGTATTTGGTTGGGAAAGTCTGAAATGATGGGATTCAGACTTAAACCTACAAACTTTTTTAAAAAGAGAGTTAACCATTCATCTGATTTGCCCATTAATTAAGAAATTAAAATATTCACAAAACAATCTAAGAAGCAGTTTTGGCAGACAAGTAATCATTTATTTTTTATGCTTAAAATTTTATATCCATTAGATTAGACCAAAAACAATGTCTATTTATATTGTGTATTGTAGTTAGCTGCAATAGCTATATGTTAACTTATTTTAAAATTGTATACCAACACTGGACAATGGAAATGTTAATTTAAAAAAAATATATATATCTTTATTGATTTCAGAGAGAGGAAGGGAGAGGGAGAGAGAGATAGAAACATCAATGATGAGAGTCATTGATCGGCTGCGGCCCGCAACCCGGGCATGTGCCCTGACCAGGAATTGAACCCTGATCGCCTGGATCCTAGGTCAACGCTCAACCGCTGAGCCACGTCCGGCTGGGCTATTTTTTGTTTTTTGTTTGGTAATACTTAGTACTTGCTTGATTAGGCATTTTGTGGGACTATTGCTGTGTATATTATTAATGAATTACACATTTAACTTCTCTTCAAGTAAATTGAAAAATCAGGGTAATTTTCAGTTTAGTCACTTACAGAGCTTAGAGCTTTTCAGGAAGTAGTTCATAGTCCTCCCAACATCAGAAAAATAATATTTCTGACCAGTACAATGACTTAGTCTCCTTGTAGTAGACTCTAACAGGAATTTCTTTGATTAAGATAGTTATCATTATGCTGATTTGTTTGATCTTTAATGATTACATAAAAATAGCCTTTATTACAAAATCATCACTTTAAAAAATAACTCTTACTTTTTACTGCTAAAGTTATGCTTATTTATTGTAGATAATATAGATCAGGAATCAACAAAATTTCTTTAAAGGGCCAGATATTAAAAACTTAGGCTTTAAGGGCTATCTCATGTTTCCCATCTATATCCATCTCTGCCCTTCTAGTGAGAAAACAGTCATGAACAATATGAAAATGAACAGGGTGAATGTGCTCCAGTAAGATTTTATTTACTAAAACAGGCCGTGGGCTGGATTTGGCTCACAGGCCATAGTTTGCCAACTCCTGATGTAAATAATAATTAAGAAAATGAAACTAACTAAAGCTGTGATTTGCCTTGGACAGAGCTGGTTGTACTTTTTGTCCCAATTTAAGTATTAGTGGCTATCCCTTTCATTCTGAAAAGTGTCCTAATTTGAATGATAAGTTATAGGATAACCACTAAAAATAGCTTTTAACAGCAGTCCCTTCATCCAGAGATATCAGCTGGTATATCAGACTTTTGCAGTATATTTTATAAAAAACTATGTACAAAAAATGCACCGTGTACATTTAACTAACCTCGTTTTTTCACCAAAAATTATATATTGTGATCATCTTCCCAAACCATTAAATATTCTTTGACAACATGATATTTAATGGCTGCATAATGTTGTGTTTATGAATATACTATAACTTACTCAAATGCTGACTATTTGACATTCAATTTTCTCTTTCCCAGTATTTTATTATTATAAACACATCTTTGCAGCTAAGTATTTTTTTCTATGATTATTTCCTTCAGATAAATTCTTACCAGTGGGATTATTGATTTTAAAATTGTGAAGATTTTTGAGGCCCTTTCTATTTATTGCCAACTTGTTTTATCAGAAAGTCTGTATCAGTTTTTTAACACACAACTAATAGTATATGGGAATGTCCTTTCTTCTGTATTTTGCTAAGACTAGATGTTACTTAAACTTTTTTTGGTTTTGCTAATTTAATGGGTAGAAAATAATTTGTTTTATTGGCATTTCTTTGATTGCTAATGAGTATGACATTTGAATACATTCACCACCCATTTATGTTTTCTATATTATGAATTGCTTATTCATAGCCTTTCCTCATTTTTCATTAGCCTTTTTCTTACTGAATTTAAGGACATTCTATTGATTAGTGATCTTAGCCCTTTACCCAATGTCTTACTAACATTTTAATCATTATTGGAGTTTTTCAGTACTTAGGGCTTTTGGTTTTTCCATATTGAAATTCGTCCAAAATTTGGTCTCAATATTTTTTTCTGATCAGTTACTAGAAACAAAGTATGAGTTCTCATGACCTGAATTTATTAGGCTGCAGTTCTATTAGTTGGTCCTAACTCCTATGTAATATTTTATATTAGAAATTACATTCAGTACAATGTCTTCATTAGGAAATTGTTCTCTGAGCAGACTTTTTTTTTTAAACCATCTGTCTTAGTCTGTTTGGGCTGCTATTGCAAAAATACCATAGACAGGTGGCTTAAACTACAAATTGTTATTTTTCACAGTTCCGGAGGCTGGGAGGTCCAAGATCAAGGGGCTGGCAGACTGTATGTCTGGTGAGGCCCCACTTCCTGGTTCATAGATGGGTCTTCTTATTCTTTCCTCATGTAGCAGAAGGTGCAGGGGCATTTTCTCAGGCCTCTTTTATAAGGGCACTGATCCCATCCATTCCTGAGGGCTTTACCCTCATGACCTAATCACCGCCCAAAGGTCCCACCTCCAGATACCATCACATTACGGGTTAGGATTCAACATACGAATTGAGGGGGGATATAAACCTTCACTCATCTCTGTATAACAGATCCAGGGACTTGGAGATGAATGCTACATCTTCTCTTCCCTCCCATCAACAGGGAGAACCTACAAATTATCAGTGACATCACAGTGTAATAGTCGCTAAGGTAAAGTGATGAACAGAGACCCTTAAGATTCTTGGTCCAGTAAGGTACTTAAGCTGAGTCTTGTAGAGTTGGAGCTGTGATACAGGGAAACGAAGCGAGCCGAGACATAAGCATTACGGCACTTTGAACAGTAAGATCGCTTTGGAATGGCTGGATAGTGGGGTGTTCGTAGGGAAGTGCTGGGCGTTGAAGTAGGAGTCATAGGTGCCTGCTCATACTGCCAGGAGGGTCGGGGCTTCATTACAGTGGTGCAAGAGTACTAATTTGTTTAAAGACTGTTATTCTATGATTCAGCATTGCAGCTTTTCATGCAGAGATATATGCACATGGGACAGGGATAAGTCTCTCTGTTCTTTCCCACTGAAGGCTTGTGAACAAGTAGTAGTGTGATGAACTTTGTAGTTTGTAAAGATGTCTGGCAGCATTTTGGATGCTGGATGGGGGAGGATCAGAATGGAGGCAAGGAGACCAGTTAGAGAGCAGTTAGAGGCTGTTCTGTTGCTGCACAACAGATTACCCTAAAATGAGAAGCTGAAAACTTCCTGCGGGTCTGGAGTACAGTGCAGCATGGCTGGTCCCTGCTCAGGGTCCCTCAGGGCTGAAGTCTAGGTGTTCACTTCCTTTCTGGAAACTCCTGGGAAGAATCCCCTCCTGAGCTCATTTAATGTTGTCAGCAGAATTCAGTTTCTTGCAGTTGAAGGACCAAGATCCCTATTTCCTCAGTCTCTGTAAGGCATGGTGCTATCAGCTCCTAGAGCCTACCTGCCGTCCTTATTATGTGGTGCTTTCCATTTGCAACCAGTAATAGCTCCCTGAATCTCTGACTTCTCTGTCTCTAACCCAGATTTAAAGGGTCAGGCCCACCCAGATAAACTTTTTTCTCAAAGTCACCTGTGCCTTATAACAAACCTCATGGGGGTTTGTTATATCATATTCATAGTTCTGGGATTATACAGAGCCATATACCAGGAAGTGGGGAGCTTTGGGGACTGTCTTAGGGTTCTGTCTACCACAGAGATTGTGGTGGTTGTCCTGAGAGGAAGTGGCGAGGGGCAAAGCTAAAAGAATACAGGGGCATCCTGAAGAGACAGGGCTTGGTGACTGGTGGAATGTGGAGGAGACGGGATGCAAGGCAACGTTCTGGTTTGGGGCTTGAGAGGTGAGAGTGCTGGTCTTACCCTTTACAGTAGTTCGAGGGGAAAGATGATGACTTTTTTATTTTTGTTTTTGAATTTGACTGACTTTAATGTAGCTTTGAGATATCAAAGTGTAGATGCCTCAGTAGCAGACACACAGACCATTGAGGTTTGGATAAAGATTTGGAGTTGAGATCTTTGACTCTGAGTGTGTTGAATAGAAGATGACCGAGATTTGAGCTCTGGTAAACTCAGAGAAGGAAAATGAAGATTTAAGGTGGTAGAAAAACAGTAATATTACTGGTATGGTCAAGAGAAGAGCAAGTTTTGAGACATTCGGAATGATGGACTGCATTTGACACAGTGATTTGTAGTGATTGTCTTTAACTCTTACCTATCATCTGATCTCAACTAGGGCAGGGGGTGGGGGGAGTGGAACCCAGTTCCGAGAGACTGTTTGGAATGTGTAGGGGTATTGGAGGTTGTCACAGTGATTGGGGGGCACTTAGCAGGCTGGGGCTAAGGGTGCTGAACTCCCCAAACAAGCCCCAAATTTTAATAGCACCTCTGCTGAGAGTTATTGTACCTCCGGTCTGTTTTGGTTCCCACACTCCGTTGGTCACCAGGTTCATCTAACTCTACCTTGTAAACATCTGGAATCTAGCTTTTGTTCCCTTCTCATGGCCACTGCTTTAATTGAGGCTCTCACTGTTTCCTGATGGAACTATTAAAATAACTTCCTGCCCTGATTGTCTCCCGTACCTGTCCTCCATGACTACTAGAGCCATCACTCTGAAGTAAGAATTTTTCCCATTGCTTATAGGTTAAAGTCAAAATTTCTTAAAATGGCAAAAAAAACCCCCTTCAAGATCTGTCACTAAGCTAATTTTCTCACCTCTGTATATATCTGGTGCTCCAGCTACTCCTCCACATCCCTCAGATAAATCTTTCCTTCTTTGTACCCCTCTATATGTCGGTGCACAGGTCCCTTTGTCTGGACTTGAATTTCCCTTTCCCACCTAGACGACTCCTTCCTTTCAAGAATCAGCATAGTAAGTCTTCTCCTGTGCTCCAAAAACTTTTCTGCACACTCTGCTATTGCACTTCTCTAACTGTGCCGTAGCATTTATTTCCATGTTGATTTTCCCTCTGGCCTCTGAGTACCTCTCAAGCAGAAACCCCGTCGTCTTTGTTTCTCCAGCACCTAGACATCTGTGGAATTAACAGATCTTCTACTTCCCCAGTTTTGCTTTCTGTTAGAGAAACTCCAGAGTCAAGTATAGTTATATCAGTAATTAATCTGAATCACACACTGGAAAGTCAATGTGCACACCCTTTAAAGATTCTATTTTTTTTATTGCTATTGAGTAAAATGGGATACTTACTCTGTGATATAGTATATTAGTGTTAAAGTGTTCAAACCTGATATTTATTAGTAGGCCTAACGTGGCTCTTTGCTGACATTTGAGGTTTGTGACATTTCCTGCGCAATCTTTCTTGACTGGAAGGCATAAAATGATTGACAGTAAAGAGCAATTAATAATTTTCCAAGTAAGACATTTTCAGGAGTGTCTGCCTTTATTGCTTCCCAGATGAGAGTACAGCCTGTTTCTATGTGTTTAAAAGATGATTTTAGTTTTTCGCTTAATTTAAAAAAAAATGACACTTGTAAATTTTGCAAGATTAGCAGAAGCAGAATTTTTGAAAGTCTGCTTTGTTAATTGGTATGTGCCATATTTGCTCTTTGTTTGACAGTCACCTAGACTTTTTTGATGTGAAACATACTATTTTTAATGCCAGGTTATATTATTTACTGAGTACTACCTGTTCCATCCAGCAGAGTGAAATATTAGAGATAATCATTAGCAGTCTTTATCATTCATTACCTGTATATTTTTGTTTCCTTTTGCAAAATAGGCGAGTGTTGTATATAAAGGAAGTTGAAATCCTCGGCCTTATGTCCATTGACTGGCAGCATCCATTTGAAGATTTTGTATTTCCTCCTAGTGTCAATGGAAACCAGCTAAACATTTCAGTTAAGGTAAGAAAACTTGAATCACATTTTTAGAGCCAAGAATTTGTTAAATAAGTGGAAACTGATTTTTTTAACAGTTAACTACACAAAATATTTGAAGGATTGTTATTATTTGCTGAAATGTAAGAAAAGATGTAATCGATTTATTTGTACACTGCACTTTATTTTCTGACAGTCCTTGATTGTGTTGAATGAAATATCAAGTCTGTCCACTGAAAGAATTAAGATGCTGATACTTCCTTTTTGGGAGAATAAAGCATTAGTAAATAAAAGGTCTTTTTAATATTATAGGATACCTGTTTTGCTTTAATCTTAGATAGATGCTTCTGGAAAGATTCCCTTTTTTAGGCATTTAGGATATTGTTATAAATATTGTGTCTAAAATACTCATGTTCTATAATATTTGACATTTGTAGAATGCTAAAACAATTGAAGTGTGTAAAAATACTCTCAAGTCTTTCCTCCCATCATTTTCTAAGAAAGAACTTCAATTACATAGCAAGTAATTAGTAAAAATGATAGCCCATTTTTTGCTTAGTTCTCAGACTCACTTTACTTTGCAATATATATATAATTTTTTATTATGTTATATTATAAATTTATTTTCACCTCTTTAAAAGAAACTAAAAAGTGTCATTCTAAAGATGGTAATGTCTTCATATATTTTTCCTGAACAATAATGATGTTATCTGTATTACTGAAACTATCTAAAAAGCATTTATCATAAAATTTAATAGAGATGCAAGTACTATTATTTTTTAAATATGTCTTTATTGATTTCAGAGAGAGGAAGGGAGAGGGAGACAGAAACATCAGTGATGAGAGAGTCATTGATCGGCTGCCTCCTGCACTCCCCCTACTGGGGATCGAGCCCGTAACCTGGGCCTGTGCCCTGACCGGGAATCGAACCCCGATAGCCTGGATCATAGGTTGATGCTCAACCGCTGAGCCACACTAGCAGGGCAGTACTATTATTTTTCAATTTATGTTTCCTTTCATAGAAGTTAAAGAACCACCATGAAACTATAGCATTTTTTATTTCAGCTTTCCCGCACTGTAGAGTGTCAAGGTGTAAAGAGTGCGTTAGTAAATGAACATAGTTTTCAAGCTAGGAGAGACTGTGTCACTGTGCATGTGTATTACAGCTTCTTCAGTTACCACTTTTCTTTCACATCAGTGGTGAGAACTGACTCAATGTATTTTACATTATATAAGAATTTTATCTATCAGCCAAGGAAATGAAGGAAAGGTTTTTTGATTTGTCAGATGTGATGATAAATATCATAGCCTGCAAAAAACCATTATTTTATACAGATAGAGGTATTTCACCCAATTTCATAAATTCTAACAACTCGTATATGGAACCACTGTCTTGTACCAAAATGATTTACTTTTTATTCTACTTGATTATGTGTATTTTGTATGGTTATAAAATAGAGCTGACATTTAAGCATCCAATTAAAGGTTATGAGTTCTTTTTCTTCCCCAGAATAATTTCTTTTCTGTCATCCTTTCTTTTGAAATAGGAGCAGGGTCTGTTCCACAAAAAAGACAGTGCTAATCAAGCCTGTCTCCGGAAAATTTACCTGCAAGATGCCACCACAGCAGAGGTAAACTATTTATTTCAAAGAATGTCCCTCAGTTTTTTAGCTGAAAGATATTGTGAAAATCTGTTATAATTAACAGTACTCATTATTTCTCCCGAAAGATCTTCCAGTTATATTTGGATGGCTATATGAGCTTAAAATAATGTACTGTGGGCTGAGTAGGTCCGAAGAGCCTTATTTTAGCATTAGACGTATGGACTGTGTTTTCCTAGTCCATGGCTCTTGGACCTCATTGGAAAGCTCCAATTCTTGCTTTTGTACCTTTCTCCACCACCAGATTAGCCTGTACTTTTCTTTACCATTTATAATAAATATCTTATTTTGCAGAGAGCATGTCATGCCATTGAGGATGCCCAGTCAATGAGATACCAGCGAAAGTTGATGAAGCAGTCATCACTGAAACTTCTCAGGCCCCAAATGCCATTGTAATCGCGGATCTCAGGGGGCTGCTCCTGGGAGAAAACCAGTCATCAGTCTTGTCTATGAACCACTCTCCTTATCTTACCAAAAAGAATTTTTTAAGCAGTCCTTTAGTTGTAGAATTTTTTTCTAGAATACCTGCTTACTGGGTTTTTATGTGTTCCCTTTTAGTTTTGACTCTGATTTTGTAACCATGTTTATGTTAATAGTCCACTCTACAGTGCCACCAAATGGGTAAGACCCTTAAAGAAATTCCGCCTCACACTCTGAGTGAAATTTCCATTAATGTTAAAATTGTGAAACAAAGGGTAATAGGTTTGTTTTTAATTCAAGTCCTTACTCAAGAGTAAGAAAGCAGCCTAGAATGAGTAATGCTCTTTGAGAGGTTGGGACAAATACTGGATACCTTGTTCAGTAACCGAACTAATGATTTTGGTAAACTAGGTAATTGACTGAAGAGAAACCACTGAAGGGAGAAATGATGTTTCCTGTTTTTCATGAAAACATTGTTCTCCTAATAAAAGTGTTTTACTTTGGTGCTTATTTCTCCTCCTTGCACGATAATATACAGACATATGGAAAAATCAAAACTTCAGACATCAACACTGCCTCTGTAATGTACCATTTACAAAATTTAGGAAATTACTTGCATGCTCTTTTAAGATGAAGTCAGATAGCACAACTATAATTTGCTGATCCATGAAAATATTGCACTTTAAGTTTTCAAGACTTAGAAGTATGAAAAATTTCATATTTTTATATCTCCAGAAATTTGTTTTTTATAATTTAAAAGATATTTAAGGGCATTATAAATTAACACTTCATTATAATGCACACCTAGAAATGTATTTTAAATACTTATTAGAGAGAATGAAAAGTCTCTAGTTGCTTTATGCATAAGTAAAATAAGGCATATAAACAACCCTGGAAAATAATTGGTCGGTGTGTGCTTTGAGGGAGCAGGCCTGTGAGGATCAGTCCATTGCAGGATTGTTTTTTTCTTTTCTGCATCTTATGCTGCCTAGTAGAGCTTTTTAAAAATTCTCAAAAGTACTTAATTTCCTCAGATGAATCTTTAAATTTGCTCTGGTTTTTAACATGGCATTGATGAGATGGAGATGTGGACACGCTTGGTTCGTTCTGTTTTTGTTGACGTGCAGTAATGTTTCTACTACCTTTATTCATGTTTTTAAAGACTGGCCTTAAAACGTTAAAATTTTTTCTAGTTATTATTTACTGCATACTTCAAGAAGGAGGGTGTAATAACTGATTCCCTAAGTGTTTGATCTCTGATATGGTATGGTGGTCTTCGCTTTTTCAACATCATTTTTTTTTTCTGTGAAGAAAAGTATCACATATAAAACTTCTAGGGTTAAACAGAATCATCAGGGGTTAATTGCAGTTTATTAAAAGGTGCATCACAAACAGTTTCATAGCAAGTGTGCTGGTATTTTGACTTAATCAGGAATCTGAGATATCTATTTTTCATACGAATCACAGCTATTGACAATGCCCTAAATATTTAAGAAACTTTATTGTACTGGTGGCATGTACAAAACACTGAACTAAGAAAAATTTATAGAAACCTATAAACTCCTCATCTCAAATTGGCTTAAGAGCAGATTTTCAAATATTGGTAACATTTTAATTTGGTTAATCCCCTGGGACAGAAATAATTTATTGGTAAAGTGTAATAATGTCTTTTGTGCTTTTAAAATGCTTTGAGAATCAGTTTTTTGCATATGAAGTACTGAGAGAAATAAAACATTTGGTACATTGTTTGCAGGCGTGAAAACTTTGTGGGTTTGTGTTAAATACTCAAGTAACATTTGCTTTTATCATTTATGCCTGTCCCCTTTCCTCTTCCAGTCCTGTACAGTGAGAAGTGAGATTAATGAGGGAGGCCTCCCACAGCTGTCAGTCTGCTCTCTGTATCTACGAGTCTGCTGCTGTTTTGTTCATTTGTTTTTATTTTGTTCACTAGGTTTCACATATAAGTGAAATCATGTGTTTGTCTTTCTCTGAATGAGGAGGGCAGGGAGGTTGGGGAGCTGGGTAAAAAGGTGAAGGGATTAAGCAAAAAACAAACAAAACAAAACAAAACTCACAGACACAGTGTGGTGATGCCCAGAGGGAAATGGGGGTGAGGGAGGCAGGAGAGGGTAAAGGGGAGGTAACTGTTGAGGGAAGGAGACTTGACTTGGGGTGGTGAACACACAATATATCACAGAATTGTATGCCTGAAACCTATATGATTGTATTAACCAACGTCACCACAATAAATTCAGTGCCAAAAGAAAAAAATAGTTATGGAGGACTTGGTAAGAGGCTAAGCAGGGAAAGGTGTTCCCGAGGGTACCCTGTGATCGCAGCGGGGTTTGCACTGAGGCCGTGCCTCCTGGTGCCTGTCAGACACTGGCCGTGAGTGACGGGGACCCTAGGACAGGCCCACGCCTGGGAGACGAGCTCCTCTGACTGCTGACTGTGGCTTGAAGTAAGAAGCCTTGCAGAACCTTTCGTGGACTTCGTGGCAGGATGGGAGGCTCCTACCCAATTTGTCTTTCTGTCTCTGTCTTCTTGTCCTGCCTCCCCCTTCCCCCACTGGGAGATCAGTGGATGGATCTCCTTACCTGTGTTTCATGATACAGTATTGCTTTTGTCCTGCGCTGTGTGTGAGGAGGACACTGTCATCTTTTGGGTGCTCAGGGCCTCTAAGTGTGTGGATCTGCTGCTGCCTGTATCTGTATTTTTAACAACATTCCACATGTGTTTCTAACGTAAAGCCAGGACTAAAAATTAATGTTCTAGGCTTAAAATAATCAAACTCTTGAAGAACTACAGCTATAAATGCCAGTTAAAATGTAGAATTGCAGTCACTGGTTTCCTCTTTATTGGAGAGGAAACCAAAAATCCTTAAAGGGAAGGACATTACTCATGTCAGAATTATCGTCCACAGGGACAGGCCCTTTGGTTGAGCATCACTGGCAGGCTGCCCACTGCTACCGATGAGGGGTCTCTGTGCACTTTGGCTCTGAAAGGAAAGGGAAAGTCTCTGCAGCAGAGGGAGCACGTTTCTCTCGGTAAGAATTTAGGCTTCTTGAATTCATGCTTGAGAGCTCTTCAGTGGCAAGGCTGTACCATTCAAATGCTCAACATCGTGGGTCCCTGAACTGAAAAAACCTTCAGAAAGGCTGTATTGTTTTTACATAGCACAGACCCACAGTCCCTTCAAATAGCTCTGAAAACCGAAGGCTTTTCATAAGTTTGAAGCTAAAGACACCTGACAGCAAAATTCTGAACTTAACTGACATGAGGCTAATTGTGGTCTTTATTTATTTCGGTGTAAATGAGTTTGACTCTAGCAAAATTAATACATTTGATCATGGGGCGCTGCTGTAGGCTCGTGGGAGCTGTAGAAGCTATGTGGCATCTGAAGCCTATCGCTGTTCTAAAACGTGCACGGGCCATGTTCTGAAACACATCTGGTCCCAAGAGTTTCAGGTAGGAGACTGTAGATCTGCATAACCTCAAATGATCAGTTTATTCAAGTTGCTTCCCAAATTTTAGAAGAATCATAAACTATAGGAGAAACCATGAGGGGCAGAATTTTCTTCCCTCTTCAGACCATGCTAATGCTCCATTTTATAGTATGCTGGCAATTATTTTGATAAAATGTTCAAAGTCATTGATGTTGACGTATAGGAGACTGAAATGTCATGTGATAGTGCATCGTAAAGATTTATGGAAACGAGAAAAAACACAGAAAAAGAATGTGGTCATGATTTCTATCGGCCTGTAAATATTAAGTAAATGTTTAGTAGATTAAAGGTTTTAAGAATTGACCTCTAGGGTAAATGTAATTAGAATAGTAATGAAATAAGCCAACATGATCCTCTAGGTTGATAGCAGCCACTGAAATAATAGGGGACACTTTCAAAGGATTTAGTTTACTAGGGAACATGGCTTTTGAGGTGTAAAAATTAGGAAATAAAAACTTTGGCGGTAAGACATAAAACTAGCCTCTATTTCTAGTGCGCAGCCAGGACAGAAGAACCAAATGTGTGGCATTCTCCCACAATCAAACCACCAGAGAACTCACAACCAGCTAGGGGTTCCCCAGGAGGAAATCCAGTGCATCATATCATAGAGTAATAACGTCACAGATGAGCGAGTGCTTGGAGGTTGCACTTTGAATGGAAGCTGTAATCTTTTAGCTTCACTGGAGGCTGCTGCTGCAGATCAGTCCAGCTGCACTTACGGGTGGTTAAATTAAGAAGCTGCTCTTGAACAGGGCACATTGCTCTTCCCTCTGGAGTGCCGTTAGAGGCTCTTAACCTACTTTCACACTTCCGGTCAAATCTTCCCCACTTCATTCAATTCAGGGTGATTCACACTTTCAAAAATAGTAAAAATAAAAGGGCGGGGTGGGGTTTGAATTAGCAGATTAACAGAGTTCTTAAATTTTCAAGAAAGATTTCCTGGACTATGCAGTCATTTGAATATCAGTAACTGGGTTATGCAAGTAATAGATTTGTTTTGTGTTTTAAACCAAGATAATGGAGTCATACTCCTGAGAGATTCCGGAATAGTTGTAAGGTCTATGCGACATTTTAATATACCTGAAATTACTGACCGCAAATACATTGCAGGGAGCAATTGTTTGCCCACGTAAAAGATTCCTATGGTTAAAGTTTATAAACCTAGGAAATGCTTCTTTGAGTTGACCCCAAATAAACAGAGTGGAAATCTTGCATGACTGTTATTACAATCCAGATGGTGAATGGATACTATTGAAAACGCTCTTTTATGAGGGCCATAAAGACTTATTACCCATGACTCAGACTGGTGAGTAAGACTATATTGCTCATTCTGTATAAAATTAATGACTCAATCGATTAATGTTGAATTATAATGCAGCTCTTTTAGAAGCACCAATAATGCTTATTTTTATAAGTGGATGAATTTTAATATATCACTCATTTTGGAGGGAAAATAATTCACTTAGGGGCCTTTGATTTAGTTGCATTTAAATTCATAGAATTATAATAGTCCATGGTTGGAAGGTTGTTATATTCAACATAAATCTTTTCCTGTGGCTTCCATCCATTCAGCTCAGTCTCAAATCCTTGGGCCATCAGAATAAGAATGACTCTTTCTGGATATGGGAGCCTGTATGCACAGGTGCTGCACAACAGAACTGAAGGCTGGCCTCATGTTCTACCATTCATGCAGTAAAGCATGTAAGTCCAAGGCCTCATCTTTTTCTACCTAAATCATCCTTGTTTAGATATAACTTCAAATCACCCCATAATCTCAATGACTTTCCCCTAAACGTAGTAGTTGATCCAGGTCTCTCTTAGATGCGGTGCACTGATCTGAGTGAGTGTTGTAGGAACAAACTAAGGCAGAGTGGTATTTGGAGAATTCCATATTTCCCACCTATTTTCTAATAGTAAGTATGCCAACTTATTACTTATATAAAATAAATTTTCCCATTTTGTAATACTTTTCCCAGTTATTACAACCTACTAATCTGGTAACTTTTACTTACACAAGAATATTGAGTTATCCCCTTTATCTTTTTTACTAAAATTAAGAGTGAATTTGTGTGGTGCTATAAATTTAAAAATCAAAAGACCTTGAAAAAAAATTTCTTTATCCCTCAGCCTAAGTTTCTTCATTTGAAAATAAGACCTTTGGGCCAGATCTGCCTTTTTGTGATTCCTATGGATCTTACAGATATTGATAAGATATTGAGTTTTATAATTGTTATTGTGAAGTGTGAGATATGTTACTTGAAGTTTTTATTCCCTCTTTTTCACAATGTCCCCATAGACATTAAATACATATTTTAAATAATTAATGAGTTGGCCTTTTTTTAAAACCACAAAAACTTTAACAGAAAAGCATGAGGAAATGTGAGATCTTGTTGCTAGTCTTTGCATGTGAGGATGGTCCGCATGCAGAGAATGCAGGTAACTGAGAGAGTTACCTGCCAAAAGAGCCCTGTATGACCTGTGATGAGAAATGGCCAAGTCTGGGGTCTGGCTATTGCTGTGCAAATGGAATCCTGCTCTTCTTTCTGAGAGGCACACCCTCAGCAGTGCCTTTGAGTGTCTGAGGACCCATCGGTGTGAGGCAGTCCTAGCTCATGCCAGGTCACCCTAGACTCCATAATATCACTGCAATGGACTGAATGCTCCCCCCCCGCCCCCGCAATTCACATAGTGCAGTTGCAACCCCCATGTTGATGGTATTAAGAAACAGCTTTTGGGAGATGATTCGGTTATAGGGAGGGGGCCCTCATGAATGAGATTAGTGCCCTTATAAAGAAGACCCCAAAGGTCACATTTTGTATGATTCCTTTCACATTAAATATCCCTTTCCCCTTCCACCATGTGAGGACACAGCAAGAAGGCACCGTCTTTTCTGTGAAGAAGTGGGCTCTCACCAGACACTAAAACTGCCAGCACCTTGGTCTTGGACTGCCCAGACTCCAGAACTGTGATAAATAAGTGTTTGTTGCTTATAGGCCATCCAGTAACGGTATTTTTCTTATAGCTCCCTAAATGGACTAAGACAGTCACGCTCTCTCAGAAAGCTCCCCTTCGGGCCATGCCTGTCATCTGAAATTGGACAAAGGACTGCAGTGGTTAACCATGTGGGTTAATTTGCATGGGTTAATTTACCAAGTCAGAAAAAGGGTAGGTCCGTGCCAGGATTAGATTGCTAAGAAATTAGGAAAATAAATACCCAATAAAATATATATTAAACAGATACAGTTTAAAAAGAATTAACAGCAAGATATATATCTATAAAAGAAGAGGAAAATTTGTATAAGAATCAAATCAATCTCCTAGAAATGAAAAATGTCATTAAATAAAATCAATGGACAGCCACAACAGTAAATTAGACATAGCCGAAGTAAGAATTAGTGAACTGGAAAACAGAACTGACTCAATACATTTCCTGGGATATGGCAGAGATAGAAGAGATGGAAAATATAAAAGAGAAGTTAAGCAATATAGAGAACAGAGTGAGAACATCCAATATACTTCTAACCAAGTCCTAGGAGGAGAGAAGAGAGAAACGACTGGTGTGTTTCAGAGTTTATGACATATGACTTCATAAATGCAGGAAACAAAGTGAGCTCAGAGCAGGATAAATAAAAATAAATCTAAACCTAACATACATTGATTAAAACTATAGCCGTGCAAACACAAAGCGAAACAACAGAAAACAACCAGAAGAAAACAGATTACTGACAAAGGATCAACCATTAGACTGACAGAATTCTCAATGATAGCACTGCAGAGACTATGGGGTATCTACAAATTGTTAAGAGAAAATCAACTGTCGTCCAGTTGTCTTTAATCAGAGCCTTTCTTAAAATATTACAAAAGGATGACCCTCAGGAAAAAAGATGTTGAACTCAGAAAGAAGGAATAAAATATAAGCATCAGTGGGAACAAAGAAATTGGTAAACTTTAAAATACCACTTTAAATCACTACAAATGTGCATAAGAAGTTTCTCAAAACAAGACATTTATGGAGAAAATTAAAAATCCTACTGAAACAAAGTTTAAATTTTCTCAAATGGAAACATCTACAATGTTCATAAATGGTAAGAGTCGTTAAAGACTAATGATATTCAAACTTATCTATGAACTCAATGCATTTCTAATCAACATTCCATTATATGTATTTTTTTGGTGGAACTTGGGAAGCTGTTTCAAAACTTCACATGGAAGAGTGAAAGAAAGGCCAAGACTTTTCAAATCGGTTTGAAGACTAAGACCAACTGGAGGGTATGTTTTGTTCTTTCAGATTGTAAAGCTTACTAGAAAAACTGCAGTCATTAAAACAATGTTATATTTTCAGAGAAACAGAGAGGTAGATAAATGAAACAAATTATAGAGACTAACAACAGACCCATGTACATATGGAAATATGTAACGAGGATAATAATAATAATAGTAAATTAAACATATGAGTCTTACTCTCTAAATTCCAGGCACTGTTGTGATTCTCATATTCTAATTCATTTATCCTCAAAAGCGACATTAAATTTCAGTCGAGCACAGCAGCATTACTCATAAGGTGGAAACAACCCGAATGACTATCAAGGGATGAATGGATAAACAAACTGTGGTGTACACACGCACTGGAATATTATTCAGCCATGAAAAGGAATGAAGTACTGTTCCATGCTACGAGAGGGACGAACCTCAGCAGCATTACAGTCAGTGAAAGAAGCCAGACACCAACAGTCACCATTTGTATGGTTCTTTTTATATTAAATATACAGAATGGGCAGATCTACAGAAACAAGCAGATTAGTGGTTGTCAGGGGCTTGGGGAGGCACAAATGGGGAGCGATTACTTAAAGGGTATGGGCTGCTCTGGGTGATACAACATTTGTGAAACTGGAGAGAGGCTGTGGTTGCACGACACTGAATGCACTAGATGCCACTGACTGGTATGGGTTAAAATGGTTGATTGTTAATACGAATTTCACCTCAATACATTTTCAGGCTCTGAGAAATACCAGCAATCCAGGTGAGCAAGGAAACAGGTTCTGCCCCCGAGCTTGCAGAAAGGAAGGCAGGGCACCGCCATTTTAACCTGTGTTGGAGATCAGGCCTCCAGAACGATGGTGACGGTTTCGGTTTCCCTGTGACTTGCACGATCCACCCACCTTCACCTGCGAGTGACTTGGGGAGAGCCACACGCCCTACAGCTGATGCCCGCGTCCCCCGGCAAGGCGGGCGCCGGCTGACTAGAAACTGAATGTCCTCGCCCACCATGTGACAAGACGCCACCTGGCTCGGGAGGGGCAAGATAAGGCAGAAAGGAGACGTACCAAATACATCTTTATTTCATTGACTAACATAATCTGGACTTTAGAAATTAGCAGGGACAGGAACTTAGTTTCAAACTTGGATAACTATCCAGATTCACATGTTTTCTCTTCTGTAGTAGTTTGAAAACTGGAAATAATATTTCAAATCTCTTCTTCTTGGTGGATTTTTCAGGAGCTAAACTGTTTTGCCCTTTCCACGCATAAAGATTGTTTTGCTCTTTCCACGCATGCAGACTTTTTTCTTTAAATATTGCTTTGCTCTCTTTCTCCGCACTGGCTGATTTTAAATTCCCCAAACATTTTCACATTCCTATGGAGTAAAAGCCATTAGCCATCTTCTCATACTGAAAATGAGCCTTAAAAAGAAAATGTTATAGATGTTAGAAGTAAAAAAATAAAAAATGCACCCAAACACACACACACACACCCCAACTTCAGTCAGCAAGAATAAACTATTCAAGAAACACTTCTTGGGAAATGGATTGATTCATATGACGGGATTTTTTCTTGATACCACACACTAAAGTCAATACCAGAACTATCAGAGACCTAAATACAAAGGAGCACTTTAAAACATATGGAAGAAAACACAGGACAATGTGTTTATGGTCTTGGGAAGCTAGAATTTTCTGTGGGAGAAAAGACCATTAAAAAGTTAATTAAAAAAAAAAAGTTAAATGACAAGCTGCAAGCCAGGAAGGAATCTTGACAAACCTCCTGCATAACTGACAAAGGGTTAATATCGAAAATACCTGACAGACTCCCTCAACTCAGAAAAAGAAAACAACCCAATAGAAAACCGGGCAAAGGGTGTGAACGGACAATTCACAGGAAGGGAGATCCGAAAAGCGGTCAGGAATGCGCGCACTGAAACGACGAGGCGCCCTTTCACATCTGTCAGATTGGCAAAGACGCGTAAGTCTGGGAACAGCTGATGTTTCCCGGGCTGTGGTGGCGTGCACAGCGGAGCGTGGCTGATGGGATGTGAATCGCTTGAGGGCAATTTGGCAGCACCCGCCCCAGCTGCCCGCGTGCGAAGCAGCGGCTCCATTCTAGATGTCCCATCTAGAGACCCTCAAGTAAGCAAGCACGAAACAAGTAAATAGGCAGGGATGTTCACTGCAACACTTTCAATAAAAGCAAAAATATGGAAACAACTGTATCAGGAGCAGATGAAAAACATGCAGAAGAAGACTCAGCCAGCAGCCGTAGGAAAGGAATGGCCCGTGAGAGTGAGGCTGCGAGGCAGGGAGCGAGCGGTGGCGAGCTCTGGGCTCAGGCCCGCTGGTGGGCAGTGGGAGGTGCTGCCCTGAAAATGGGAGGCAGTTCTGGAGTCATTAACATTTTGATTACGCTGAGACCCCAGCCTCTGCCTCCCTCACACTCCCCAAACGTGGCCACCAGGCCCAGAATCCAAGAGATGAAAACGGGTATATTTTTCTTGCTGGAGAAACGGATTCACCCAAAATTAAAGATTTTTGACAGTTGAGGGTCTCCCAGAAAAGTGGTAGGTTTGATTCTCACATGCGGTGGCTGCTGCAATAAGGGGGAGCCATGAACCTGGGGGACAAGGCTCCCATTTTCCCTGGGGGTGAACTCAGTCCCTGGGAAGAAAGGGGCCCGCCCAGGAGAACGCTGAACAGAAGTGGGCTCCACACTTCTGCAGAATGTGGGTGTTTTCCCCTTGAAGACAGAAATACTACGAGGTACGTAGTAAAAATATACAAAGTCAGACTATGTGGAAGGGGATTCCTAAAGAAAGTCAGTTCTATTAGCTCTGGTACAGATGGTTCAGTAACTTAAACTAGGCTCTCACGGTGTGGTCTGGCCGGGCTCCGGGGGACGGCTTTAATGAATTAAAACTTCATTCGTATTCTCATACACCAAATGATTGTCAATTGCTGCTTCTCAGGTAATTGAGAATGCTCGAAAGAAAGGTAATTTAAGTGCTACTTAGCGCTATTAATTAGCTCTACCTGACTTTTTTATGTCATTGATAGACCAGAAGCTGGGTCTGAATCACCTTGGCAATCCAAGGTGAAGGGGTTTTCTGGGGAGAAAACGTTTCCGGATCTAGTGTGGCCGATGGCCATCTGGTTGGGATTCAGAAAGCTTTGGACTTCTGCAGCCCGCATGCAGCCTTCACGCGCCCAGCCTTTGCAGCCCAGCCCCCGTGGCACAGCTTGTTTAGCCACAAATTCAACATTTCAATTGGAGATCTTCCCTCCCCTGGAGCAGAATCCCCCACATCTGAAACTAACATGCCTCAGGGCCGATCCAATTAATTAAGGAACCAGGGCTTTGGGCGGTCAGCTTGTTGCTTCTAGAAACATGTGCTTCTGATTCAACATCTTTGTCCAAACAAACATAAACAGGGATGTTGCGGCCCCCTAGAGAAAGATAATCTCCACTCGTGCTCTCAGAGGAAGCTCGCCCCGTCTTTGACCCTTCGTGTGGCATCCAGCGCGGTCCCTCGTGCTGCGGGTTATGTTTGGACAGCCCCACTCTGAAATTCTGACAGCTGGTGAGCCGTGTGGACAGAGGAGGTTGGTCGTTCTTTGCCTCGATGATGCCGGCTCCCCCTGAGGGCCCAGCCCAGGGGCACACAGAGGAGCCCCGGTTTGCAGTGGGAACGCCTGGGGGGGGGATTTGTGAGCCCCTTCCTGGAAGGGAACTGAGCAGGTTGGTTCTGAAAGCTCTTCTAGCCCCTGAGTGGATCAAGCAGTTTGAACCTTGAGTAAGAAGCCCCGTTGCAACGAGCGTGGAGTTCTTCTAAAGAATGGCAGGTACATTTGTCCTTGGTGACATTTAGAAACTTTCCTAGCGATCAAAAGTGCAAGCTGGAAGTTGTTAGCATGGGTCAACTGAAGACACATTCCGTGAGCACCTGCCATGTGCCACACACTGTGCTAGCTGGAGACACAGAGTAGCCAGTCTCTGCTTCCTGGGCCACTGGGCCTGGGGATGCACCAAGGAAGGAAGAAACAAGTAGACTGAATGAAACTTTGTAATTTCCATTGCTCTTGAAATTTGGAGAATGAAGTCTCCTTATTTTAATTCTCTTGCAATAAACTTATATATTATTATGTGCATAATTATTATTAATCTAAACACACTTGAATTGTATACTTCAGAATTAAATTATGAAGCAGAGTCTTATTAATGCAAAAACGATATGGATGGGCCTGCTGACGGATTTAGTTACCTTTTATAAACGCTGAATTGGCTTCTTGAACGAAAATAATCATCTGTGTCTCTCGAGAAGGTATTTGCACTGACAGTTTATAAATGCTAACTAAGTTCCTTCCAGACCGAGCGCCAGGCCCTGAGACGGGAGCCATTTCACTTTAGGAAAGGTGAAGTTTAAGATTAATTAATCATATTAAGTTATTTTTTTACATTATTTATAATGTTTTAGTAAGTGCGGCAAAGAAAAGCCAGCGTCTGTTTGCAGGAGCATCTCCCTGCGTTCGCAGCGCTGTGTTGAAAGCTGTGCTTCGTGGTGGGTGGGCTCGGATGCTGCGCCTCCCGGAGCGCTCCGCTGTGCCTGCGCGGTTTCATCGGGTCTTTGTGGTTCCACGTGTGTCTGTGTAGTTTGGGTTGGGCCACGTTTCCTTTATAAAGGCATCTTTACATGAAAACCTGCTGCCTGTCTCTACTACACCCTTTCCTTTTAAACGCTAGTTGATATACAATGTTATATTAGCAGCCCTCTGACCCTGTACGGGGTGATACACTGACTGCGCCCCATTGTATCCCCTGACTTACTTTGTAACTAGACATTTCAACCTCTGATTCCCCTTCAGCTTTCTCAGCCCCGTCAGTTGTCCTCTGAGTCTGTTTCTGTTTTATTTGTTCCTTTGTTTTGTGTTTTAGATTCCACATATAAGTGAATCATATGGTATTTGTCTTTCTCTGACTGACTGATTTCACTCAACACAACACCCTCGAGGTCCATCCAGATCGTCACCAGTGGCAAGATTTCCTTTTTTTTGCGGCTGCAGAGTATTCTGCTGTGTCCATGTGCCACATCTTCTTTACCCGGTCGTCTGTCGCTGGATGGCTGGGTTGCTTCCATTTCTTGGCTATTTTAAATAATGCTGCGGTGCACATACATCTTCTTCCTCTTAAGCATTTCCTTAAATTTGACCCCTTTGATCTGAAATTCTATTTGTCTTTACACTTTTTCATTCAATCAGCATCTTCTGGTTTAGGGTACTTCGGAAGTGGGTTATCCTTGCCAGCATCTACAGTATTTATAATGAAGAGGTCCTGGGCTTTTCCAACGTGTGGGCATGAATCCCCTCACAGCTGGTTAAAGGCTGTGCTTAGTTTCCTTAACAAAGAGGTGGAGATAATATATGGCTGGATGGATCAGAGTGTTGCCTGGATACTCTGAGGCTGTGGGTCGATCCCTGGTCAGGGCACATACAAGAATCAACCAGTGAATATGTAAATAAGGGGAACAACAAATCAATCTCTCTCTCTCTCTCTCTCTCTCTCTCTCTCTCTCTCTCTCTCTCCCCCTCCCTCCCCCCTCCTTTTCTTCCTCTCTTTTTCTAAAATCAATAAATAAAAACTAAAAATATCTTCATAGATAAATATTAATAATGCTTGCATAATGCTTAATTTTTTCTTTGAATATTTTTTACTTACATGAAAATGTAGGCCCACCTCCGTGTATGCCCACAAATAGGACGGAGCCCATCTGCTGGAAACATTACTGGACTCTAGTTCATAAGAAGGGGTGTGCACTGCAGGATGGATTTTATACTTAACGGGACTAATAAAAAGACCAAAATGCTCTGCAGATGAAGTGATGCATTTAAAAAAGAACAGTCACTATTTGTCTCGGTTTTCAGACCTCCTATTTGAAAGGGCTGCGCCTGGGTTCGGTGCCCAGACTTGAAAGTTCCCTGAACCAGGAGAACCATGTGTGAAACACATCAAGGGAGTCAGGCTTCCCCCCAAACCCAACTTCATTGTTTATTCTTGGAGGTGGAGAGAGCTGCTGTTCAGAAAAATTTCCAAGGTTTCTGTGATTTGTTATGAATTGAAGGTCGTTCCTGAACCGGATGGCAGGAGGCACCACCGCCTGCCTGCCAGTCAACATGGAAGCAGATGTGTGGGCACTTCTACAGCAGAGGAAAGAGAATCGGGGAGCAGAGCCTCACCTCGCTTGCCTGTGGAGGTTTCATCTCGCATTTCTCCAGACTGTCTTTTTTTCTGATCGTCCACTAGAGGGCGCCCAGCCACCAGCTGTGCCAGAGCTCCAGGTGGGGGTCTTTTCTGATATTTCTCCCAGGAGGCAGTTGGGACCAGCTACAGACTCTGGAGGGTTCTGGGTCCTTCCTGGGGTTCAGGACTCCTTCAAGAAGAAACCGTCTGACTCCCTGAAGAGGGTGGGGACTGTGAAAGCCCTACACTTCAGGGCTTGGACTTCAGAAACCCCAATGACGGTTTTTCATTTTCAACCTCTTTGTTTTAAAAGGGCACTGCAGGAATGAATTGTGACGGATCTTGGGGCTTTGGGGACTATATCTCCAGAACTCCGATTGTCACATATATGTTCTCTAAGCACGTATGTCTTTATGGTAGCAATAGACTGGAATCCTGGAAACCAGAACTTCCAGAAAATCCAGAACAGATATGATTTCCCTGATCAGGGCGAGCTCTCTGTCACAGAGCTGCTGCTGGCCGCCTTGCCCCTGGCCAGCATTGCTCCTGCACTGGCATTTTATGGGTAAGGGGGGTTACGCAGGTCAGTGGCTCCTGTACTGTGGGTGGGCCCTTCTCAGCATGCACCCTTGGCAGGGGATGTGAAGAATGCCTGCCAGGTCTGCCCTGCGGCCCCATTCTTTCCTCCTCCTGGCTCTGCGTTTGAGGACCTATTTTTGAGCAACCTGCCCTGGTATGAATTACTTCTGCCACTTTGAAACATTTGATGAGAAGGACCAGGAGCCATGTTTCATCCGCACTTGATACCTTGCAACATACTTTCACAAGCATGTTATCTGATACTTCTACAGCCGTGAGGCCTAACTCTCATCCCTCTCACTTCACAGATGAGAAAAACAAGGCTCGGAGCCAGTGAGTGCTGACACTAGGACTTGAACCGACATGATTTGAATCAAATGGGATTGCTCATGTTTTTTTCAGGTCTTTCTAGCTGTAGGAATTTTGAGGTTGACTTCAGAGAAAACCTTCTGACACCCTGACCTTCACACCGGTGTGTGTTATTGGGAGATCGTGACATTCCCTCCAGATACTCTTCAGAAAATGGCCTTGATGTATTTTTCCTGGGCAGGCTGAAGGGCACCCTTTCTTGAGGCAGGAGGATGAGCCGGACAAACCCAGAGGCGGCTTCCAGACACGTTGCTCTATAGAACAAAGCACCCAGAAACAGACAAACCGCTCCCTTTTACCGCACGATCATTGTGGATAATAGTGTGAAAACAGGCAATTTTCAGTCCAATTAATTACTGCTGTGGAGCCTTTTAGGAGGTGCTCGTTTCTATTGTATATTAAAAATTGTATTTGTCTGGAGACCTCATTGTTTCCAATCACAGCTTCTGTCCCGCGTGAAAATTGCAGTTCTCCCTGTGGCCACTGGGTGGCGGAGCGACTTAAGGTTTTTACTCGCTTTTCAGTGTCAGGATGGGAACAGCTCCAAAGTGAGCGAAAGGGAGCGACTGAGTCGGCTCAAGGGTGACGCGGGCTTCGCCTTGATGAACGTCTTTAAAAGCGAGGGGAAAGAGCTCTGTTTGCAGAACACCGGTGTCTTGTCACCTGGAGCTTCCCAAGGTCCTTTTTAATAAGTACCTGTTGGGTACCGGTGGACCAGCTGACGGGGAGGCAGTGAGGAGAAGGGACGCTCAGCTCCAAAGCAGAGGGGGTTCCTGGAAGGAGCCCCGAGCGGCCAAGTCCAGCCCAGCCCAGCGCCTCTGTGCCTGTACCTGGCAGGTGCTGTGAAGTCTGTCCTGAGGAGCCTTACCTTCAGGAATTCCCGAGCCATTGCCTTTGCCCCCCCCCCCGAAATGTCTTTCCTGAGCTCCACTTATATAGATTGCTTGTCCCCATTTTCTTTTTTTACTCATTATGTCTTTTAGGGGAAGGTTTAAGTGTTGCATACATTTTGGGGGGAGAAATAAAGCACAGTCCAGCGGGGACAACAGTCCCTTTCTGAACCCCAAATTTGGACATGTGTTTCTGACATGTGTGGCTGCACTTAGGGGAACGGGGAGAGGATATTTAAATCTGGGACTGATGTGGACCTCTGGGCCGTGCAGGCACGCATGTGCACACACACACACACACACACGCACACGGCGGACCACGGGCACCTGGGCGCGTGCCTGCCTGCTGTGTGCGCTGCGGTGCCGGTGTGAGCCATGGCCCAGACCCCGTGGGTCCCCGCAGCTCCCGCAGGCGGGGCCGGGGAGGAGCCCGGCAGGTCCCACTGCTGCCCACGGGGGAGCCCTGGGCGCTCACCTCCTGCCCTTCTGCCGGCCCGATGTCGTCGGATGAGGACAGCAGAGGTTTGGTGCCATCCGCTCTAGTCATCGTAGCAGGATTGGCAGAATCGGTGCTGGATTTCAGGGTGGGGAGTGTTCAAGCACGTCCTGAAGGATGGATTGGAGGGGCCTCTAACATCTTTTTGATAGAAGTGATTAATACTCAACTTCTCAAATTTGAGATCACAGACGTGTGTGTGTGTCTGACACACGCATACACGCAGAGAACATGCACGCCGTGAAATGGGGAGGCATTGCGTCAGCTTCAGGACAGAGGCTGCACGTCCGTGGCGCTCTCCCTCCTTCAGAGCTGGCTTTCCCGCCGGCGTCAGTGTCTCCGTTCATTAACCTTTTATAGGTATGCGTAGGACACCTACTGTGTGCCAGGAAAATGAACATGGAACCGAGTCGTGCTTATTTTTAGGAGAGGCAGACCCCACCGAGCCCGCCCGTCCTCGCGGAGGCGGCGAGCGGAGCTGGGCAGCCCAGCGAGAAAGCGGGCTGGGCGAGGCTGCCCGCGGAGCCCCGGCCGCCCCTCCCGCGCCCTGGGCCCAGGCCCCCGGCTCCCACGTGTGGACGGTGGCGGCACCCAACCAATGCCCTGCTCTCAGGACCAGGCAAGTGAACATAGTGGCTTTTCCCAGGGCACAGAGAGGAACCCAGTAAGTAATAGCCAGTGCTATTGTTCCCTTTTCTTGTCAGCGGGAGCTCCCCAAGATCTTTTTCAACAGATTCCTCTTGCGTACGTTTGCGCCAGCTAACACGGGGACCAAAGGCAAGCTGAACATGGATGTTGTCTTTCAGGGAGCTGAGGAGGTGTGTCATCTTGGGCACCAGGGAGAGGGAAGGTGGGGACACAGTGAGCTAGTGGCGAGCCCACTGTTGTGGGGTCAAGGTGAGGGGCACCTGCCTGGCCCCTGGCTCTGGCTGGGGCGCCTGGCTGGGAGCCGAGGTCCTGAGGCATCGCCTTTGTGTCTCTTTAGAAACAGCAACCCCTCAAGGAGAGTACGACCTTCAGAAACACAGAGGGGCGCCTCTTCTGTGGAGAGGATTCTTGGATGCGGGGGTCGCCTTTACAGCCGCTAAGATCCCGTTTCTGGGGAGCCCAGGCCGTGCAGCCCCTCTCAGGGCCCAGCGATCAGGACGCAGGTCCACACCCCTGCCTGTGGGCTAAGGTGCCCTGACGCGGCATTGTCAGCACGGGCCCCGGAGCTGTGCCTCACTCAGATCCTAACAGCCTTAGAGCTGAAGGTGTGTGGGAGGAGCCCCTGGGCTGAGAGCCGGCGGCCCCCAGGCTCTCCACAGCAGGGGGCAGAACAGCTCCCCCCACGGGGGCCTGGACAGCTGAGATCACCCCGACTTGCTGCTGCCCTAAGCCCAGGCCCGTGGTGGGAAGTGGGCAGCTCGGCTGGGGGAAGTGCCCGCTGGGAGAGCGGTGGGGAGAGGGCAGCAATGAGGGTGAGGGCCGGGTGCCACAGCCCAGGCCGCAGCAGGACGCAGTAGAAAGGGCGGGACTTGGGGTCCGAGACCTGAGTTCTAGGTTCCTCTCTGTCAGGTGACCTTGTGCAGACAGTTCCCCTGCGGAGCCTCAGTTTTCAACTCTGTGAAGCAGAGAGAAAAGCTGTAGTTTTTTTCTGGGCTTGGCAAGCGTCAGTGAGTTTTGCTGGGGTGCCCGGCCTCTCCCGGGACGGCCTGTCCGCAGTGCCCATCTAGGCGGTCCCAGGGCGTCCTTGCCTCCAGCCCCGAGTTTCCCCATAGGTCTGGGCAGCACCCACTGGTGGCTTGTCCTCACCACTTGACCAGGACGTGCCCTTTCAGAAGCACGTCCAGGGCAGCTTTGGAGCCAGCCAGCAAACTTCTCGCTTCCTCAGTCTCCCACCGAGTCTCCTGCTCCCATGCGGGCCCCGGGTCTCCCTCAGCTGGGGTCCCTGTGGGGGCCTCACCTTTCCCGACGCCCTTCCCTTCACCCAAACCCACAGGTTCCTCATTCTCCATGAGCTGGTTGCTAGCCGACTGGACAGCGCAGGCCTCAGGGTAGAATCACCCAAAGAGGGTCCCTGTCCCCACTGGCCCTCAGCCCAAAGCTCGGTTCCTACAGTGCCTTGAACTCTAGGTTTGCACGAAGGGAAATGACTGGGGGTCATGACAGGTCCCTGGCACGATGCAGGAGCTGTTGCCCTGGCTTTGGCCTTGCTGCCTGTGGCTTGCTCTCAGATACCTCCGCTGAGCTCCCAGTGAGGGACTCACAGGCCCCCTGTCCCTGCACCACTCCCCAGCCCCCCCAGCAGGAATCCTCCTCCTGCAGGCCCTGCTGACAGCTGCCTTCTGTGCCTAGATCCTGGCTGGGTTCAGGGGATGCAGTGGTGACTGACATGTCACTGCCTTCAGGGCCCAGGATTTGGGGGAGAGGGATGGGCTTTAGTTCCAGCCTCATTCTTGCATCTATACAATGGGTTTCCCTGGACCCCTCGGCTGAGCGGCACCAACCATCCCGGGTGTCCTCAGATCTGCTGAGCTGCCATTGATCACCCCACTGACAGGTACTGACTGGGAACCTGCTCTGTCCCCGCTGGCTGGCTGCTGGGGGAACTGGCGTGAACAAGGCCCCTTTCCGCAGGGAGCTTCCAGCCCAGCAGAGAAGCCGAGGGCGCCTGAATCGACACTAATGATTATGTAGGTTCCAGAGACGAGCAGGGGGTCAGTGTCACTCTTGCTCTGGTCCCGTGGCTTCCTGGGAAGGCCTGGCCTCGTCTCCCATGGATGAGCCCCTGTGCTTATGTGGATGCTCCGCACAGCCCTTCTCCACCCGGGTCCTCAACAGAACCACAGAACACCGAGCGACAATTTTCTCCGCTCTGCCAAGGATCCTTGTAACTAGGACCATCCGGATGCAGAGGAGAGAAGTGAACTCCTTGGGCACAATGGAGGCCTCAGGGCACTGGGCCCTCTCCCCCTGCTGACATGTGGGGCACTGGGCCCCCTTCCCTTGCCGCTCTGTGGGGCACTGGGCCCCCTCCCCCTGCCGCTCTGTGGGGCACTGGGCCCCCTCCCCCTGCCGCTCTGTGGGGCACTGGGCTCCCCTCCCCCTGCTGCTCTGTGGGGCACTGGGCCCCATCCCCTGCTGCTCTGTAGGGCACTGGGCCCCCTCCCCCTGCTGACATGTGGGGCACTGGGCCCCCTCCCCTTGCCGCTCTGTGGGGCACTGGGCTCCCTCCCCTTGCCGCTCTGTGGGGCACTGGGACCCCTCCCCCTGCTGACATGTGGGGCACTGGGCCCCCTTCCCTTGCCGCTCTGTGGGGCACTGGGCCCCCTCCCCCTGCCGCTCTGTGGGGCACTGGGCCCCCTCCCCTGCCATTCTGTGGGGCACTGGGCTCCCCTCCCCCTGCTGCTCTGTGGCATCTCCTTCTATTTTCCATCCTTGGAACTCTGGTTTCTCTCGCCTCCTGCGTCTTCTAAACCCTTTCCTTTTAAATGTTCCTTCTCACATTATTTCTTCTCCTCTTTATGCTCCTGAGCACAGAGGGAGAAACGGAAACATGGGGTGGGGGTGGGGTACTTTCACCTGTGGTGGGTGATGATTCTGCATGATTTGAAAATCCGCACGTGGAAGGGGTGGGGCCTAAGATAGAGCACACGTTTCCATCTGCAGTCCAACCAGGATTTTTTTTTTTCAGGTTAACCATTAAGAAGAAAATAAAATTCAGCAAACACCTCTTCCCCCCAAGCCTGACTTTCCCAATAGGACGTGGCCCTCTGTCCTCTCTCCCCTAAAGGCAGCGTCTCCACACCGCCTTGAAGGGGCTCTTGGCTTGGGGTTTGGGGTAGGCAATGCGGTGCACGTGCCCCAAACCGCAACAAGATACGGGAGGCTGTGCCTGCTGGGAAGGGGGCCTTCCTCCCTCCCGGCTTCCCGAGCCACCTCGCCTCCCTCCCCGGGAAAACCCACACCCACTCCTTCCAGCCTTTCTTGACTCAGTTCTCCCGGCAACCACAGCTGAGGGGTCAGAAATGACAGGTGAGACCAAACAATTGGCTGTGCTGGGGCAGGATGGTGGCTGGGCAGAAGGGGGCATCTGGCTGATTTCGGTGGGCTTTGTGGCCTGGTTGCAGGAATAGAGGCTCTGCTCATGGGGGCCAGCCCTGGGGCCACTCTGTGCCTCCTCCTGCCTCCCTGGGCGCCCACCCACGTCTGCAGGCCCATGGGCCCTGTCGGTGTGGGCTGAGGCTGTGGGCCACCATCGCTGGAGCCCAGGAGCTCCCCGTCCCGGGTGGAGTGCTGGGAGGTCAAGGAGATGAGCAGGAGTTCCTTCCAAAAATGCTTGGCCACACTCCTGCTTGGATGTTGAAAGGGGCCCACAGGTCGAAGACAATCATTTGTTATTGTTATTGTTTAATATTCATCAAGTGCCTGTAATGTGTTGGACGACATTGAAAAAGATTCGTGGCTAAAATGAAATTTGTGGTAAAATTAAACTGAGCTCAGAACTGGCCTGGTGCCTCCAGGTCTCTGGCAGGCCCAGCTCTGGCTTCTTCTGTTTGTCCACAAGAATGACCTCACACACCAGGAATGAGAAGCCCCCACCGGCACAGGCCGCTGATACTCTCCTTAGCAAAGGCACTGGTTCGCGTCATTTTACCCACTGGGTTAAAGAGAGAACAGTAATACCGTTACCCTGAGGATTGAGAGCCAAAGAGAGAAGGTGACCTGAGAAGCTGACCCGAAAAGGTGACAAAGCAAATCAGTGCCAACAACATCCTTGAGCCAAATCGATGACAACAGCAAAGCTGAAGGTGATTCCTCTCCTCCCCTCTTCCCTGGTGGGGATGCTCTCTCCCTGAGACACAGAGTCCTCCTTCCTCCCCCCCTTTCCGGACCACGTGCCAGGAAGAGATGATACGCTCATTTATACTAAAGAGTAAGTGACTGGCAGCTGACATTCTGGGTGCTCAGCATAACCATGCTAGTTATCTTCACCTCCACATGTATTTCATTTAACACTTCCAACCGCCCTTTGTGGCAAATGCTGTGATCAGCCACATTTTACAGGTGAGGGACACAACATCCAAAGACACCTAGCTACTAGGTGGGGGAGGAGTCAAGGTGCTCTAGGGCATTATTTTACCACACGTGGGATGTCTCACTCCTTAATGAAGCAGAACTGCTTGGGCCAGTGGGCTCAGCGCTTTGGATTTAATTGGTCTGTTGGGGGAGGGAGCGGCGTTGGTGTGTTTAAAGCACTCTCCATGTGACCTCACTGGGTTGAGAAAGGCCAGAGAGGGGCAGTGAACGCCAGGAAGAGAGGAGGGCTGCCTTTGGGAAGATTGCTCCAGGCTGGGACCCTGGTAGCTGCGACTGTGCTAACTAAGGAAAGGTGTCTGGCCCTGGCCGGGTGGCTCAGATGGTTGGAGCATAGTCCAGGACACCGAAAGGATGTGGGTTCGATTCCCAGTCAGGGCGCACACCTTGGTTGCAGGTTCTAGTCCTGGTCAGGGCCCATACTGGAGGCAACTGATCTCTCTCTCTCTCTCTCTCTCTCTCTGCCTCTCTCTCTTAAAATCAATAAAAACATAAAAACATATTCTCAAGTGAAGATTAAAAAAAGAAAGAAAGGTCGTCTGGAGCCCTGGGAGGTGGTGCAGGTGAACTCATTGTTCTTCCGGGGAGAGGGGAGAGGGGAGAGGGGAGAGCGGAGAGGCTGAGCCACTGAAATTCCAGAGCTCAGGGACCAGTTTATTGAGCAGCATCCTCACCGTGGCCCTCAGAGGAATCTATTCCAGGGAGAGACCCAGAAGTTCGGGTGTACTGCAGTGGCCCCAGGCCTGACCCTAGTTTTTCCCCTGTCCCCACCCCCACCCGGAGGCAGTGGCCAGCTTGCGGGAGGAGCCACTCTGAAGGGTCTGTCGGTGCCCTGGGAGGCGGGCCCTGGGAGCTAAGCCCGAGAGGTAGGGGTGGGAGGGGAGCAGGAACGGTGCTGGGAGACCAGGGAGAGAGAACTGGGACCTCTGGAACTGTGCCATCAGCAGGAGCAGCTCTGCAGAGCAGGGGGACGTCAGGGCTAGAGGCCCAAAGGCAGGGTGGGTCTTCGTGCTCCCTCTCCCAGGGCCCTGGGGCAGGGTGGGTCTCTGTGCTCTCTCTCTCTCCCAGGGCCCTGGGGCAGGGTGGGTCTCTGTGCTCTCTCCCTCTCCCAGGGCCCTGGGGCAGGGTGAGTCTCTGTGCTCCCTCTCCCAGGGCCCTGGGGCAGGGTGAGTCTCCGTGCTCCCTCTCCCAGGGCCCTGGGGCAGGGTGGGTCTCTGTGCTCCCTCTCCCAGGGCCCTGGGGCAGGGTGAGTCCCTGTGCTCCCTCTCCCAGGGCCCTGGGGCAGGGTGAGTCTCTGAGCTCCCTCTCCCAGGGCCGTGGGGCAGGGTGAGTCTCTGTGCTCCCTCTCCCAGGGCCCTGGGGCAGGGTGGGTCTCTGTGCTCCCTCTCCCAGGGCCCTGGGGCAGGGTGAGTCTCCGTGCTCCCTCTCCCAGGGCCCTGGGGCAGGGTGAGTCTCTGTGCTCCCTCTCCCAGGGCCCTGGGGCAGGGTGAGTCTCCGTGCTCCCTCTCCCAGGGCCCTGGGGCAGGGTGGGTCTCTGTGCTCCCTCTCCCAGGGCCCTGGGGCAGGGTGAGTCTCCGTGCTCCCTCTCCCAGGGCCCTGGGGCAGGGTGAGTCTCTGAGCTCCCTCTCCCAGGGCCGTGGGGCAGGGTGAGTCTCTGTGCTCCCTCTCCCAGGGCCCTGGGGCAGCCACTGGATGGAATTCGCTTCTGTCCTGTGCTCCCCTAGGTAAACCCCATCGGGACGGGTGGTTTTCGCCAGCCTGTCCTCGCCTTGTGAGGGGACTTGGTGGCCTGAGTGGCCGTGTTTGTCTTTGTACCCACCCCCCGTTGCTTAGCACAGAGTGTAGTAGGTGCCCCAAAAGGATGACCAGCTATCCGGTTTGCGCTGGACGGAAGGGGCGCGGGACTGTGGGGCTCTGAGGGCTGACACGGCCAGGTCCTGGGCCACCGAGAACATGTGGGTCGCCCGAGCGCCCAGGGAGGCCTCAGCGGGAGCCTGCAGAGGAGCCGGCGCCCGGAGGCTCTGGAGCTGCCTGGGTCGGACGTGCTGGCGGAGCCCGCCTGAGGGTCGGCTGTCAAAGACGGACCCCCGTTATTTCCCATTTCTCTCCTTACCCGGGAAATAAATGCCACCACCTCCAGGGGGCGGGGGAGGGGGGAGGGACGCGATGGCCGGCCGAGCGTCCCCAGGCGTGGGCAGGACACTTACCGGGCGCCCACTGGGAGGGAACAGTGTCTGGGAAACACGGGCGGCTACGGGAAGGGAGCAGAATGACACTGCTGGGCACAGCACATCACAGTGCTCGAAATAATGGCGACTTTCTTTCGAACACTTGTTTGTGCCAGATGCTGTGGCGGGAAGATATTTTTAATGTTTATTTGAAAAATAAAGAAAAAAATTTAAATGTGCTCTAAGCCCCTGGTACTCCGCGGTGGAGAGGACGGTGACACGAGGTGGGGCGGGACAGTTTCCCTGCCTTCGGCCAGGCATCCAGTCTCACTCCAAAGGGGCCACAGGTAGCAGTTTGGGGCGAGTCCTTGACTGCCTCCCACGCAATGCAGGCGAACCTGTGTCTGTGCAGATGCGTCTTCACAAGTGTCTTTGGTCTGCAACTGTTTTTATTTTGTTTTGCTTTTAGCATATGTACACATCTTCCTTCCTGAATATTGAATATTAATCTTCTTTCTACTTTTACCTCCTGCATAGTATTCCAATGTATAAATGCAACATAATTTTTCTAATCTCTCTTTTATTAGTAATTTACTTACTTCAGGCATCATAATCATTTTGCTATTACAATGCCTCATTAAATATTTTTGACATATCTTTACATCTACAAATCTTTCTGTTGAATACATTCTTAGAAGTGAAGTTACCTGGACCAGAATTTGCCTACATTTTGATCTTTGTAAGCACTAGAAAATTAACATCCAAAAGAACAGGACCAATTTATATCTTCAGTGCCATTTCTCCACATTCATACCAATACTGGATGCTATCTTTGAAAAAAAAAATTTGCTGGATCTGTGGGTAAAGTGATATTTTGTTGAATATGCATTCCATTGACCGTCTTTTTGACATGAAATTGAGCATCTTTTCATTTGTTTATTGGCCATTAAAATTTCCTTTTCTGTTCCTGTCTTCTACCTATTTTTTCCTAAAACATGCTTGTATTTTTCTTATAAATTTATTACATATCTTTTTGTACGAGACATATATATACTTTAAGCGTTAACCCTATTTATGTTACTGTACTTCTTTTAAAATAAGGTTTTAATTTTGATTTGGTAAAATCTGTTAATTCATTTCAGTTTTCTCTCTGTTCCTTCAATTTTATGTAATGGTACCATTGCTGCTAGACTCTTTGCTCATATTCTTACACTTCAATTAAGGCTGCAGAAGGCCAGGAAAAATCTGCAGGACTCAGAGACACCTGCAAACAGGGATTGAGTGACAGTGGAAAAAAAATGTAACACAAGAAGAACATAAGTTTATTGGTGTTGCCAAGTGGAAGCCTGGCCAGATTTTCTCATGGGGGAAATTAATGCAAAAAGCCCTCCATTCTTTTCTTACCTTCTCTGTTCATCTTTGAGCTTGAAAAGACTAATTGTGGAAAATGTGGCTTGACTGTTCCAGCTGCGAGCACCCCGCCTGCCCTCCTTCAGGTTCCCCTGGCTGGGCCACGGCTGCCCAAGGCAAATAGGCCACATAGGGTGGGAGAAAGAGAGTTTCTCGTCACTGAAGGTGATCAAACCTCTTGATGAAGCTTTTATAGAGAAGATGGGGTCCCAGGGTCTGATGACCTGTAAGCCCCCTCTAACCCCGAGATTCTCAGATCCCGGGCTCGGCATGGAGTACATGAATGGGACGGAATATCATATTATGTGTTCGGCAGTAATAGGACCGGGGAATGGGAGTGTAGCAAGTTTTCACTGGTGTGAAAATGCCAACCTGGAGGAGTTGCTGGTGGAGAGGGCAACAGGAGTCCTATTTTCGGAGCGTGTGGAGAATACTTTTTAAAGGCCTAGCACAAAGCTGGCGTAGAGGCAGGATCCAGGAGTGAAGGAAGACTCAGCCATCTGGGCATCAGCCGGAGTCTCAGGCAGCTAAAAACAGATAATGTCTTGTCTTGCTGACGATTTCATCTCCAAAGGGACAGAAAGCAAGGAGAAAAACTGGAAATTGGGACCAGAAGGAGTCTATTTGGGGTAGGAGAAGACAAGAACCCTGGACGACTGTGGCCTCTGTCTAGAAGGAAAGAGAAGCTGAGTGGGGCCCATCATTCACGAGTGAGCAGGACCAAGTCCAAAGGGTCAGAGAGAAGAGGGGTGATTCTCACCCTCCAAAGCCTTAGAAGATGATACTGGTTGTGAGGACAGGAGGCTCTACAATGCCATTCTGCCAATGCCATTGTAAGTGACGCCAAAGGAAACCAGGACAGCCACACTAAAGAGGACAGGGGAGTGTATTAGTCGGGGTCTTCCAAAGAAACAGAACCAAAAACAGACACACATAATTCTTTTAAGGATTGGCTCCATGATCTGGGGGCTGGAAAGTCTGAAGTCCATAGAGAAAGCTGGCAGATTGGAAGTTTAGGTAAAAGTTGATTTTATAGTCTTGAGTCCAATTTCTGCAGGGCAGCAGGTTGGAAACTCAGGCAGGGTCCCTATGTTGCAGTACTGAGGAGAATTCCTTCTACTTTGGGAAAACTTAGACTTTGCCCTGTCACCTTCACCTGGTTAGATGAGGCTCACATTTTGGAAGAGAATCTGCTTTACTCAAAGTTTACTCATTTAAATGTTAATCACACCTAAAAAATACCATCTCAGCAACATCTAGACTGGTGTTTGCCAAACAACAGATCACCATACCTTAGACAAGTTGACCCTTAAGTAACCATCACAAGGAGCACATGGCCAAGGGCAGATATAAGAAAATGACCACGCTATAGATGAATCCTGGGAAGGCAAGGGTGGGAAATGGCTAAAGAGCTATCTAGAGACCATGGTGGGGACACTGGGAATTAGTGGGCAGAGGGTGGGCAGGGCACAGAATACGGCAGGGTACAGGTCACTTGTCCTCTGTGTTTGCCAAGGAGAAATCTCTCTAACCTAAGTAGATGAAAGAAGTGTCTAAGAGAGACTTGAGGCTGAGACCAGCTGCAGCTCAGGGTGCTGGAACTTCCTGGAGAGGAGACCGGTGCACTCCTGTAGGGGCCATAGAGAGACCCCGAGGGCCAGCAAGGGGCATAAGAGGACTGCAGGCTAGTATTTGGATTTTCATAGAGGGAACACACTGGATATAAATTGATGACCGATTTCTAAAACAAATGGTGAGCCTGTCGTCTGAGTATTTAGAAAGAAGGGGTTGCAGAGTGAGAGCCAGCCTGGGGTCACCGGGTTGAGGCGGGCATGTGCAAATACCCTCCTCACCACAACCCTGGGCACGGGGGCTGCCTTCATTCATTCCTCACAAGTATCCCTTCTGGACCCTGAGCCCAGTCAGAGGGCAAGGAGCGTACCCAAGACCCCACAGCTGGAAATATGGAACTCGGGTCATCAGAAGACCTGGGCTCTTTCTCTAACTCTACAGCAGAGCAGGCGGACTGTGGCCATGAGCTGAGTCGGTCCCCCAGCTGTTTTTGTGTGTTCTGTGAGCTAAGAATGGATTTTTTAAATGGTTGGGAAAAACCCCCACAAAAATTATATTTTGCAACATGTGAAAATGATATGAAATTCGAATTCCAGTGCCCGTAAATAAAGTTTTATTGGGACACAGCCATGCCCTCTGTTTACATCCTGTCTGTGGTTGCTTTTTGTGTGAGAACAGAGTTGAGTAGTTGTGACAGAAACCTCCTGACCTTCGAAGCCTAAAATATAGGGTGTCCCCCCAAAATGTATACACACACTTTAAATTTTGAAGGCAGCATTTATTAAAATACATTTTATTTTCAAAATTGATCTATCAATTTTGTTAAAGTGTGTATACATTTTTTGGGACACTCTGTGTTTACTCTCTAGACTTTTATGTTGACTCCTGCTCAGCCTCTTGGTCAGTGTTCCTAGGGCTCCTATGTTAACAGTTACTGTCCTACCCGGAAAAGCTTACGGAAACATGTCAGAACCTGGGGAGCAAGAAGATGAGAAAGGTTTTTGATACTGGCCCAGCTTGAGTGAGGTGACACCGTGGAGCACAGGAAGAGTCATGAGATGATGGAAGTCTCTGGGATTTACTTTAATTCCACTCTGTCTCTTTGACCACAGGCCTGGCTTTTACTAGGGCCTTTGCAAAGTCTCTCATGAGATCCTACAGATCTAATAGAAAAAAATGTGGATTTAATGATAACAATTAGAAATCTCTGCAGTGGGCTGATCAACTATACCTATTGGATTTGATGGATGAATTGGTGCCAATGTAAGGCTGTTAGTAATACACTGTGCTCAATATCTTTGAGCCTGTCCTATCTAATATTCATATTGAATGTTTGAATAAAGACACAGAGCATGAATATCCAGTCCAAGTAAAATATGCCTGGGAGCATGAGCCATTCCAGTCAGAGGACTGGGAGCATCGTGTAAGCCAGGAGTGTGACTGAAAAAGCAAAGGCAATGTGAAGACTAAGAAGAGACGTGTGGCCCCAGATCAAGAGAAACCACAGGACTCGCTGCACTGAATAGGTGTCTTGGGAACATCATGTCCTGTCCAAGGATCTGCATCGTAGGAGAGAACTCTGGGACTGAGGTGACCAAGGAGAGGCCCGGCCACAGTGATTATAGGTCTGGGAACAATGACACAGGAGGACTGGGAGAAAGCACTGGCAATGTTTGGCTTGGGGAGAACCTAACATCTTGCTCACTGGCTATTTCGAGGCAGAACTCGCCCGTGCAACCAGCTACTTTGGTCAGCAAGATGTTTAAAATTACTTAAATTAATGTAAGTGCAGACACAAGTTATCTCATGACCAGTTAGCAAGGCATCCCATAGGGCCTTGTCTTAGTTGGGTTCTCCAGGCATAGACCCTGAGACAAGGGTTGGGTGCGTGTGTTTTATTTGGGAAGTACACAAAACACTGGAAAGGGCATGGGGAAGGGAGACAGGGAAGCGGACGCAGCTAGTAAAGGGCGTGCATCCAACCAGCTCCCATTGTGGGTAACTGGGCTTAATGCTGTAGAAAAACTTGGGTAAGTAGTGTAGGACAGACATTTCAGTGGTCCCACCCAACAGGTGAGGCGTCTGCGGCCTTTATATGCCAACTCTTACCTGTTATTGATTGGGGATTGTGCCCAGGGGGCTACCCAAGGCTTCCGAGAGAGCCCCAGATGGGACACTGGTCATGGGAAGGCTCGATGGGCATCAGAACCATCCTCTGAGGTTTGAAGATCTGTGACTGGGTGAGAAACACAGGAAGCAAATTTCCTCCCATGCTCCCTGGCTGGGGCCAGGCCTGGAGAGTGGTGGGCCGATAGGAATTGCAAGCTAATTCCAGTCCAGGGCTTTGATCCCCAGCATCAACGTTGGTGAGCAAAGTTGAAGGGCACTTAAAACAAAGCCTGAGTTCAAAATCAGCCCCTCGAGCAGAAACATTAATGCAGGAGTCAGTGGGGATCCAAATGCCCAGCCGTCGATTGGCCCCTGGGCTTCGTGGCTTCGTTTCCGAGGCGTAGGGGCCCCAGGGCCGTGCACCCTCCGCGCCTTCTCTCGCAGGCCCTCCGAGCGGGAGCGCAGCGGCTCATGACAGAGGCAGCTCATTATTTCGCTGCAGTTGACTTGAAACCTGAAATCAATCGGGTATCACATATGCAGTCCTCAGTTTGATACCATTTTTCAAAGGTGCAATACCGTTCAGAAATGACACTGCATTTCCTAATTACGAGAGTCTGTCATTGCCGCTCAGTCTAGGATGACTTGGCTGCAGGGTTTTCTTTTCTTTTTTATAAGGTTTAGCATACGCTACGATTATTTTAAAATTGCTTTGGAAGACTGTATTTCATCAGCGAACCACGAGCGTGCTTATTACCAAGGTTTGGAGGCAATTTGAGACGAAGGATAACTTGGCACAGACTCCGGAGGCCCGGGGAGGCAGGCACCCCTTGTCCCCTCTGCGTCCTTCTTACCACAGCTCATCAAACCTCCCGCTGCCCCGGCCTCCAGACTCCTCTGCCCGCCGCTGGCCAAGACCGTGAACTATTCGGGGACTGGAAGGGGCTGCCCCAAAACCTCTGCTCCACATCACATCTGGGGAACTGCCGACAGGAAGGATGGAGGAGGGAGAGGCTAACCCAAGGCCTCCCTGGAAGCCAGGGTCCCTCGGGTCCCCCTAAGCTCCACGGCCAGAGAAGAGCTGCTGTAGATGCCGGGGATCTGGGAGGCCAAGGTTTGCTTGCTCAGGGAGCGGGTGGCCCGGCGGGCAGTGGGGCTGCCCAGTGAGCTTCCCCATTTAAAAGGCCGGGAGCGAATCACTGACACACAGGAAGGCAGCTGGATCTCACACGCGTTATGTGGAGCACAAGCAGCCAAACACAAAAGGGCACATGCTGCGTGATTCCTCTGATACCACTGTTCTAGAACAGCCGAAACATTGCTGGAGATAGAGACACAATGGCGGGGCCTCTGGGGAGATGAGCAGGAAAGGGCAGGGGCACCTTCTGGGCTGATGGAAATGTTCTCTGTCCTCATCAGGGTGCTGTCACATGAGTGTACAGGGTTGTCAGCACTCATGGGACTGTACACTTAAACTAAGCGAGATAAGCCAAAGACAAGTATCACATGACCTCACGCATAAGCGGAATATAATGAACAAAATAAACTCGTGAACAAAATAGATTCAATGACATAGAAGCATGGAACAGACTGAGGGATCTCAGAGGGAAGGTGGGGGCAGGGCAGTGGGCGGGGAGAGATCAATCAAAGAACTTATACGCATATATGCATAACCCATGGACACAGACAATGGTGTGGGGAAGGGCTGGGGGGTGGATGCAGGGTGGAGGGGTCAAGGGTGGGGAAAGGTAATGTTAGCCAAATTCCTGAATACCACCCTTCTCTCCAGGGAAGCAGCCAGGCTTTCTGAGTAATATATTCAACCTGGAGCCCACCCCACCCCTATCTCGGCAAGGAGGTGACTGGCAGGATTGGCACAAAGTCAAGTGCTGGAGGACAGATGATGGTAACTCACAGGTGCCTCCTAGGGGATGGGGTGAAGGAACCACCTCGTTCACATGAGAGAATATTTCCCAGGGAACTTTTTTCTTTCTTTTCTTTCTTACTTTTTTTTTTTTGGTAACAAAGACCTCTTCACATAGAGGAACTATGAATATGCAGAAAAGATGGTGAGAGACCACCTCTTGTCTCTGCACTGAGGCCAGTTGAATTCCTGGGACTCCACGTCGCTGGTACTTCTCCTGCATTTTCAGCAGCACCTGAAATAGATTCCACTTCATATGAAATGCAAAAGACTGCAGAGTAGGAAGCTCACCGGTCTCTGATCCAGGCAAGTGTTCTCAAGCTTGGTGCTCTTTCCCCCCCCCCTCCCTTTCTTGCAAATACTGCCAAGCTGAACCCACAGATGGGGATCATAGGATAAGCAGATGCATAATATATTACCCCAAATATTCCACCAGGCGCCTCCTTCCACGGGTCAGGAGGCCTTGCGAACGGAGTCTTCCAGGTCACACATTTCCATCTGAGAGAAATTCTCCCTCATAATTAAGACCATGTCAGCATTTCCGTTACAGAACCCGGCGGTCAAATCCACTCTGAAGTGGAGCTTGGTTTTAAAGCTCTTGGTCTTGGAGAAAACTCTCTGTCTGACAATGGCCGTGCAGCCCATTCTTCTTGGAACGAGAGAGAAAAATGCACTGAAAGTCAGGAGTGGGGCTCGCTGCTGGCCGAGGGGTTGGTTGGGCAGAGGAGCCCATCTGGGCCCTCATGGTCTCCTGACAGTGGCAAGTGCAGCAGGAAGAGTCGGAGTTCAAGCTAGTGCTCCCCAGATGTCCTCTGCCGACCCCTAGATCAGAATCACCGGGGCAGTGCCCGTTCTAAATGCGGATTCTTGCCCTCTTAGGGCACAGTTTACCTGCTCCACCTGCCCCACCCAATCAGGAATCCGGGGTAGGGGCTGGGAATCTGTTTTGTAAAAAAACTTTCCCAGGTGGCTCCTTTTCCCAGGAAAGATGCAGCCTCCCAATCTAGGCTTTGCTATTTGGTTGCTGGTGGCTTTGGCCAAATCTCTTTACCTCATCATGCCTTGTAGCCTCATTTATAAAACAACAGCTGACATTTATTATTGAGTGTTTATCACATCAAGTGTATTCTGAGAGAGTCCCATGAATTAGCTCATCGAAATCCTCGCAGCAGGCCTATGAGGTAGGCACCAAGATCATCTCCATTTTTAGGAAGAGTAGGAGACACAGAGAGGTTAAGTAAGTTTCCCAAATCACACAGCTAGATGATTGCTTTGAACTCGGGGAGTCTGGCTCTGCTGTGCCGTGCTGCCTTGTGGAGGGTGGGGGTGGTAATAACTCTCCCCGCCCTGGGTCGTGAGGGCTAATGGGGGAGAGAATGTCAAACCACTCTGTGGTCTGTGTGATTACTTTTATGGAATTTTGACCTCAGGTTCTCAAAGCCTAGGTCCATGCCCCTTTCCGGTTCCCTATTTTGGATCATCCTGGCTCTTCCCAGTCCCCTGTCATCTTCCCTCTCCCTTCCCGGTGCCATTCCAATCTTTGATTTGTGAGCAGCTAATCTCTCCGGCTCATTTGCACCCCAGTGTTCGTAAATGATGATAGCCTAATACGTTTGCTTTCCTCAGATAACAGGCTTTCATTTCAGCTGAAGTTGTCACTCAGAACTTCCTAATGCGCTGACACTAGGGATCCCCTCACTGTCTTTCTCTTCCCCGGCCCCACGTGCTATGGGGCGTTTCTGAAAGAAGCCAGCTTCATTAGTTACCTGGGAATCAGTTCCTCTATACATCTTTATATTTTATCAAACAGAAGAGAGGGCATGGACATTATTTCTGTGGCTTATTTGAAATTTGGAAACTTTACAAGAAATCTTCCTCACTGCCATCGTAACGGGTCACCAAGTGTCTGCAGATGCCTCGCAGGGACCGCAGTCTCTTCCCAAGGGCCGAGTCACCCTGCGGACGGAATCAGTAAGGACGGTGCGGCGGGTCTGAGCGTGTGACAGGCGGGCCCGGCTCGGACCCTGGGTCGGGCTGGAGCTGGTGAGAGGATGGACAGCGGTCTCGTCCAAGGGGCAGCACTGGGGGGACCCCGGGGTGGGACGGGGCTGCGGCACCGCTGCCCAGGGGAAGGGACAGACGGACGGACGGCAGGACTGGAAGTCGCTGGGAAAGGTGAAGGTGTTGTAGCCCGCCGCCACTCCCTGACACTGTGTGTTCCCTAGTTCATGACGCATGCCTTCCCTGTGCTCGGTCCATGCCCCACGCCCCGGGGGAGTGACCGCGCGCCCCACGGGGAGGTCGGGGAGGTCGGGGAGGTCGGGGAGGTCGGCGCGCCCACCTCCTCTCCCCCTTGCTTGCTCTCCCCCAGCGCCACTGGCCCGCTGAGCACAGCAGCCAGGCTCCCGCCTCGGGCCTTCAGCTGGTTTCTCTCAGGGTTTTCGTACCAAAAGCCTTGGTTTTAGTCCCGGAAGACTAACATCCCAGGAAACAGCCCAGTGCTGGGCCAGCTGAGGCGGTTGATCACCCTACATTTCTCTGGAACATTCTTCAAGATACCAGCCAGCACGCCTCTCACTCCCATCAGGCCTTTGCTCAAATCTCGCTTTATCAGTGAGACTCACCTCTTTCCACCCTCTCCAGTCCAGCTCCCCTCTCCTTGCTTTACCTTTTTTATAGCATTTAATACCTTCTTGTATACTATGTGCTTTACACACTTATTACACTTATTGTCATTCATCTGTTGCCACTAGATTTCAGCACCATGAGGGCAGACTATTTTGTTTCCTGGCGTAGCCCAAATGCCCAGAACAGCCCCTGACAGATGTAGAAGCTCCATAAATATTGAATGAATGATCATATTTTCTGTGAAGATCATACTAGAGATGCTATGGGGGGTTAAAAAAAGCATAGACTATATAATCCCTGCTTTCACAGAATTTACAATCTAGTGGGAGAAAGACAGCAAGAAGAGGTAGTGGGAACTTTCTCGTCTGGAAAAGATACATCCTTCATCCCGAGGCCCCCTCGTGGTATCATCTACTTCCCTCTGCCTCTGGTCATACAAACTCTGTGGAAGGATGAGCTCCTCTGAATGCACCTGTTTCTTCACTGCCCATCTAATCCTGCACCGTCTGACGTTCCCTCCGTGCGCTCCGTTGCAATCCCACCCCTGAAACCCATCAGTTCCCCTCTAGTGAACAGCTGCTGGTCCTTAGCCTGCGGACCCTCAGCCACGCCCGCCTGCAGGGGATGCCTCCTCCTTCAGGGAGTGCTCCCAGCTCTGGATTTTGCTCATCTCCACGTGGAAATTCTGTTTCCCCTGTAGGTTCCTATTCTTGCGCTTCTGAAATTCCGGTTTCCTAAGAGTCCTGTCCTTGGCTTGTTCTGTGTTCCCTCTCTACTCCCCCTTCACGATTTCACTCACTCTCAGGGTTTCAACAGTTTTATATTCCTGATCCTTACATCTCTGTCTCCAGCTCAAATCTCACCTCCACGCTTTAGCCTTGTTTACACGCCTGCTTAGCATCTGCCCTCGGGTGTCATCCAGGCCCCTTGTGCCGGCACATCCCAGCAGAACTAACCACCAACACGCTCTGCTTCCAGTTTCCTTTATTCCTTTATTTTTGTTGGTGGCATCACTGTATAGATAGCCTGTGGAGCTGGAAAAGTGGGCGCCACCCTTAACCTCTCTTTGCCCCTTGCCTCACGTACTCAGTAAATCATCAGGTCCTATTCATTTTACCTCCCAAAGTTTTCTCAAATAGGTCACTTTCATTCTATACCAGCCAGCAACCCCTCCCTCTCTCCCACTCAGGTTTACTCCAACAGCCTCCTCACAGATTCCTGGCCTCTGGTCTTGTCCCTTGAAACCCATCCTCGATGTAGCTGGCACTCCTTCCCTATTGAACACCTATCCTGTACCGCGCATGGTGATACGTACTTGGGACACAGCAATGAACAAGATAGACAGGGACCTATTTTTGTAAAGCAGTGGGATCTGCATAAATAATAAATCTTATACTGACCCTCTCTGGCTTACAGCCTTCTAAGGTGTTTCAACTCTTATCCCAGTTACCTTTGCATGTTTGCGGTCATCAGCCCCTTGCAGAGTCTGATAAAAGCTGGATTTGTGCACAAAACTTTGTTTACAACTTCAGGGGAGAGGGCACTGGACCCTGAGGGCCAGACTTCAAGAATCCTTGACCCGCACGATCAAGTTGAAGCCTTTTTGAACAATACACACAGCTCTCCGTGGCCCAATCTGTGACCCTCTCCTGGCCTTGCCTCTAATCATGTCCACCTGGCTCACTGTGTGGTGTCACAGCAACATGGGACTTTCTGAAGTTCCTCACATATGTCATCCATTCATCCAGTGACATTTACTAAGGACTTGTTTCTTTAGATTCCAAGTCACCGAAAGTACAGAGGTGAAGAAGGATGAGGGCTTTACATTCTAACTCTGCCCTTTCTCTTGCTTAGGCTGAGCCCTCTCCTGGTGTCCCTCTGGCCCTTCCCCGTTAACTGACCATTGTCCACTCTGACATCGCTCTTCCTGAAAGATACTCCTAAATGCAACCTCCTGCTTCATGATGGTTTCTTATTGGAGTCCTTCTCTGGGTTCCCGTATTTCCTTGCAAATACCTGTTTTCTGCCCTTCATACATTATATGGCATTTTCTGTTTATGTGGCTGTTTCTTGCACTAAATTCGGAGCTTTCAAGGACAGGAAACAGTTTTATTCTTGATTGTGTTATCCTGGGTGCCTGTTTCATTTCAGTACACAGTAAATATGTGTGGAATGAATGGGCAGGAAGGATGAAGATGGTCAGAAAGGCTGTATCAAGCTGCACCAAAGGAGATCCCTGGATGGTGGCCTGGGCATTTTGTTCTTTGTTGGTTAGCTTGTGGCAGAGCTGTTGGAGGTGTCCGGCAGAGGATGATAGGTAAAGGTGAGTCTCTGTGAGAGCAAATCTGGCAATGGCTTCCAGGGATAGGCCTCGCCAAGGGCAGGATCAAAGCACCAAGGGGAAGAGGCAATGTGGGCAATGGAAGGAGCCTGGGGAAAGGCTGGGCTGTAAGTCAGGCATCGGCTCTGCCACTGTCTAGCTCTGAGGTAGTCATCAAGCACTTCCCTCTCAGGGCTTTAGTCTCTTCACCTGTTAATTTAGAAGTTTAATTGAGTGTGCTCTGGGATCCTGTTTGATGTTTCTGGGTCTTGCCAGATTGATAGCACCTCTGTTGTGGGACCAAAGCCTGCAGCTTCTTTAGGAGCCGGAAGTTTTACTGGGCACTTGCTAGAAATGGCCCCAGAGGCCATCGTAGTCCCGCCTGCCTCCCTGAATTTGGATGCCTGGATTGAGATCTCAAGCTTGGGAGGCATCAGAGGGTGTTTCAGGGTTGATGGGGATCTCCAGGGCTTTGACTGCGGGGTAATCAGGCCCCTAGGGACTGCCAGCTCCATCTCTAGCCCCCTGGTCCCGCGTCTGCTTGGCTCTAGCTCCCCTGTTTTCTCCCCTTGACTAGAGAACCAGCTGCTCCTTGATCTTCCCGCAGGATGGGCCCCTTATGTCAGCTGGACACCGGCTGCCCTCAGAAGGACCTGCAGGGAGGCAGGGCCCGTGTGTCCGCTCCGCCTATGAGAGGCGGAGTCTCACAGGTGCTGCTGCAAACGCCACATCCCAGGAGGAGGAGCGGGGACAGGTGTCTTGTAGAGGGCGGGCCAGGGATGTTGCCTGAGGGCCTCACAACAGCCCTGGCAGGTGCTGTTTCTGCTGCCCTTGAGAAATGCGGGGATGGAGGCCCAGAGCAGGTAAGGAACTCGCTCAGTGTCTGAGCCAGCATTCACCCCAGGCCCTTTCACTCCCGCGTCCGTGGTCTTTCCAACCACACGGGTGTAGAGAGTCAGCCCCACCAGTCACAGCTCACCCGCAATGGGACTTTCTTTATTGCCGAAAGGTCCAGGGAACTTGGAATGCAAGGCGGAGTTTTGAGCCATGGCTCTGCCGTTTACTGTGTGACCTTAGCAAGTGACTCCACACCTGTGAGCTTCATCTGCCTTAGGCCGCTTACTGTACAAACCTGTTGTGAGGAGGAACTGGGCTAACACAGGTGTCAAGCCTTGTCACTCTCATCCCTGGAGGTGATTTCTTTGAAGGATGGGGCGGGGTCTCCTCTTGCCAGAACTCTTGCCCACTGGAACTGTGATCCCACCTGGGGGTGGTCCATGGCTGACCCCTCAGAGCTTGGTTACCAGGGGTGGCAGAGACTTAAGGGACATGGGCTCCAGGCTTCCCTGGAAGTGACACCACCACCTTGGGAGGAAGTGGAGGGGCATCTGGAGGGCACCCTTTGGCTCTGCCTTTGTGGAGGGCTGCTCTAGTGTTGCCAGGAAGCAGGTTGAAAGGCTTGAGGGGCTCAGGGTGGGGGTGGAGGTGAGGGTGGTGAAAGCCACCTGCTGGGAGACAGCAGCCCCAGGATGGAAGTCCAGCCTCAGCACTTGTTGGCTGTGAGTCTCCGTGCAATTGACTCAACCCGTGTGAACCCCAGGGGAGGTATCTGGGAGGTAACCCATCAGTAGTTTCACAGGTTTAAAAAGGAGGGGAGACTGGAGGGGGAATAAAAATATCGAAGTCACGTAGTTTCTAAAAATGTGGGTTGCTGGTTTAACTTGGAGTCTTTGTTCTGATTTGTGACTTTCTTGATATGGAAAGTTTTACAAATGGATAGAATCAAACTGTATTTTTGGTATAATTTGATGAAGAATCTTTGTGTCAAAGATTCATAGCACTTTGAATTCTGTTTAAAAAAACAAAAAACCCTAGGCTGTTTGATCTCTGTCGACAAGGAATCCCTTTCTGTCTTTTTCCCCCCTAATGTCAAGCGCGAGAGAACATTGGTAGAGATCATGACAAAAGCAGCCAGGAAAAACAAAACCGTCCCTGTTCCTTCTAACTATTTTCAACACGTCCAGTGGCCTGTTGAGTGAGATTACACCCACTAGCTCATCAGGGAACTGGTCCCATACCTGCTTCACCTGCTGACTCTTATTACCCAACAACGACAAACACTCTTCCTCCCCCGAATGTCTTTTTCTTTCCATTTTCAATATTAATTCTCTCTATGGTGCCCTTTTCTAGAAACCAAAATAAGAATTTGCTTGCTAATGAGTAATGGCACAGTACGCTGCCCTGGACTAACAGCACACCGGTGCAGGCTCGGTGCTCCCTGTTGTTTATTGTGCTATGGCACAGCTTCTCAGTTGGACCCTGATCTTAAGTCAGGGATCCCATCACAGAACCTAAGGTGAAAGAACCAAATGCACCAGGAGCCTCCTTTGCTTGTCCTCTCTGGCTCGTCAAGCAGTCAGAAAACGGAGACTTGACTTTAAAAAGTATGTGCTGAATAACTCTGTCTGGTTGCTAATGATGCTGTGATGTGGCGAAGCACCAGCCCCTGCGGGTGCCACTCTGAGCAGATCTGTAGTCTAGAGGAGTCAGACCCAAACTCCTTTGTCTAATAAGACATTTAGCATTTAGAACGTGTAGCCAGAGCACCCTCAAGCATTTGAAATATTATTGGAGTCTTATGGGGAATATAAAGGGTCAGGGAATGAGGAGAGTTCTTTGAACTTCAAGGTCAACTCAGTTGGTTTGAATCTACTGGGGTGGGGGTGTTGCTCAGATGGAATACCTGGATTTGGTATGGGACCAGTTCCCTGATGAGCTAGTGGGTGTAATCTCGCTCAATAGGCCCATCTACCGAGTGCCAACTATGTGCCAGGCACTGGGCTGTATTCTAGAGATGGAAGCAGAGGTCAAAATCCCTTGCTCCCTGCCCTAATGAACCTATACTCTCAAGAGGGCTGGACAAACAGGTGATTGCAATATCCAGGTAAGGCTCCTGCAGGGCTCCCTGTGAGGGTACCTAGAAGGCCTGTTGGACTCTGGCTTTGGCGTGTCAGTTCTGAAGAGGGTCCTGAACTCACTCTGATTTCTGTCTTCTAGAAAGGAGTGGTGACTCCAAATTCCCAGCGGAGAGAATTTCAGGTGTCTTCTGTGTTCATTCCCTCCCCATAATTAACTAAAGGGCAAGGAAAGTCATTTCAATGAAAGAAAAGAGGTACCAGGTGAGATACCTAGGCCAAAAGCCCCCAGGGGAGGGATCAGAAACTATAGCTCTTGGTAACCATTGAGTACATAATAAGCAGTTCAAAATGAATGAACACATAAGTAAATGTCGCCGCCAGTGCAGAGAATTAGTGCAGGAAGTGGGGCTGAAGAGTGAAATAGCGTAGGTGCAGGAGGCAATGCGGGGCTCTGCTCCCATTTACAGATAAGGAAACTGAGGTCGAGAGCAGTGAGTGATTGGGTTGGAGGGATAGGTTGGGTGTCCAGTTGGCAGGTCCTCAAATGCCAGGCTGAGATGTCAAATTCCAGGCAATGACATTCCTAACACCCCACCCCCACCTGCCCCCTCCAGCTTACACTGGGGAGAGATTACTCAGGGCTCTCAGGACCCTTCACTGTTCCTCCTTAGCAATGAGCCAAGGGGCGGACGCCAAGGCGGAGATGAACAACCACTGGCTAACTTACTATGCTCCAAAGTTTTAATGAAAGAGCTACAATTACCAAGCTCTCTGCCTTTGGCACTTGAGAATCCATCTCAATTTCCCCTTTCTTTCGGAAGCGACAGTGATTAAGGATTCATTCTGCACATAAAACAAGTGATCAATGGCTCCTGGCAGTTGCCATTGTCTCTCTTCCACTCCCCCCACCCCCCATCAGTAGACAATGTATCTTGGGGAGCTGCCGGGGCCTGAGAAAAATGAGTTTGCCAGACACAGTTCTATTTTGATTTAGATCACAAATAGCTCAGCTCAGTTTTTACATTGATAACAAGGATATGAGTTCCATTTCCTGAGTTCTGCAATCTGAGGGTAAGTCCATCTCTGTTGAGAGAGAAAGGGAGATTTTTTTGTGTTAGTCCTAATACCCTATCCCCAGATTTTTGTGGTCAAGCGGGTACACAAGGAACCTAGGCTGACTGACCTGGCCCCTTTCCTGGGACCTCAGGTTACTAAGCCTGGAACCCTAGTAACTTCCTAGACCCCCAAACCAGTCCTCACTGGGAAGTCAGTGGTGGACATCTGCCCTAGGGAGAGGACTGAGGCAAGGCGGAGGCCAAGCTGGGAGGAGGGGCTGTTAGCCAACGGTGGCCTGGGCTTAGGTAAAGGCAGGAAACCCAGGAAGAGCTAGTGAGTGGAAAGGGAGGCCTTAGGTTAAGGCTGCCGGGCCCTCAGGTGTACCTGAGGGGACATCAGTCAGGAGGAAGGATGGGCACTTGAGGAGAGGAGGTTCAGTCTCCCCGCTTCATACCCCACCCCAAATACTCTCCTTCCCTCCAACCCCTTTCCTCTAAAGGGGACCAAACACTGAATTTGCACCCAAGGAAATCAGTTTGGAGTAGGAGCCGGTCACAGGCTAGAGGAACATCAATAGAAGCAACTGCCGAGGGTTCTGAGGAGGAGACGCCTGGGCAGATAGAGGCAGAAATTGGGGCTCTCCAGCCAGGTGGTCAGGGGAGGGCACCCCAGCCAAGACACCCTGCAGGCCAGGGCATGGGGCCTCCGGAGAGGGTGCGAGGGTGATGGTGGGAGGTAGGCAGGGAGGGTGGGTGGGTGTCCAGGGACTGCAGTACCAGAAGTTATTCGGAGGCAAGAAGTGAATTCAGGTAAACCATTAAAATAACCATTGAAAATAGATTTGGGAACGAAAGAAACCAAAATGTTAGCGATGCTTACCTCTGGTGGTCATGAGCGACTTCTTTGACCTTTGTTCTATTTTTCTGTATATTCCAACTGTCAGCGAGAATGTGCTACTTTACTTTTTTATTTTTTGGCCTATTTATTTTTAAACAGCTTTATTGAGCTATAACTCACCTACCACAGAATTCACCCATTTAAAGTGCACAACTCAATATTGTTTAGTGTGTTGCAATCTTCATCGCCATCAATTGCAGAACATTTTCATTACCCCGAAAAGAAGCCCTGTACCTAGTTAGCATTCTCCACTCCCCCATCCACCCCCACTCCTACCTTCTATCTCTCAAAATTGGTCTATTCTAGACATCCCATCAAAATGGAATCACCCACCACGTGGTCTTTTGTGATGGCTTTTCTTCCTTGAAGGCTCATTCCTTTTTCTGTCTGAATTGCATTCCATTGTGTGTATATATTCCTTTTGTTTATCCAACACAAGTCAGTGACCATTTGGGTTGTTTCTACATTCTGGTCATTATGGACCATGCTTCTGTCAACATTCATGTACAAGTTTTGTGAGATACGTTTTCAGTGGTCTTGCGTATATATACCCACGAGTGGAATTGCTGGGTCATATGGTAACACATGCATTTAATTTTTTGAAGAATCTCTGGACTGTTTTCCAAAGCAGCTCCTCCACTGTGCATTCCCAGCATGAGTGTATGAGGGTTCCAGGTTCTCCCCATCTTCTTCAACGATTGTTATTATGTATCCCTTTTAGTCTAACCATCCTGGCAGGTGTGCAGTAGTATCTCATTATGCTTCAATTTGTGTTTCCCTAATGACTAGCACTACTGAGTACCTTTTCATGTGATAATTGCTATTTGTATTTTTCTTCAGAGAACTGTCTATTCAAATCCTTTGCCTGATTTAAAATTGGGTTCTTTGTCTTTCTATTGTTGAGTTAAAAGGGTTCTTTATATACTCTGGATATCACACCCATATCAAATATGTGACTTGCAAATACTTTGTCACATTCTGTGGGTTGTCTTTTCTCTTTCTTGACAATGTCATTTGAAACACAAAAGTTTTTGATTATTAAGAAGTCCAATTTAACCTATTTTTCTTTGGTTGTTTGTTCTTTAAATACTAAGAAACTTCGACCTAATCCAGAATCACAAAGATTTACCCTTATTTTCTTCTAAGAGTTTTATCATTTCAGCTTTTACACTTAGGCCTCTGATCTATTTTGAGTCATTTTTATATACGGTATAAGGCAAATTTCCAACTTTGTTCTTTTGCATGTGGATATCCAGTTGTTCCAGAACTATTTATTGAAATTGAATTGTCTTGGCACTCTTGTCAAAAATCAATTTCTCTTAAAAGTATGGGTTTATTTCTGGACTCTCAATTCATTCCTTTGATCTATATGTCTTTCCTTTGCCAGCACTTTATGCCAAACACTTTTGATTACTATAGCTTTGTAGTAAGTTTTGAAGTTGTGAAGTATGAATCCTCCAACTTTGTTCTTCTTAAGGATTATTTTGGCTCTTTTGGGTCCCTTGAATTATTATATGAATTTTAGGAACAATTTGTTGATTTCACAAAAAATTCCTACTAGGATTTGATAGGAACTGCTTGAGATCTGTGGATCAAGTTGAGGCTTTACTTTTAAAGAAGAAAGTGGCCTGAAGGTGAGGTGGTATAGCATAGTGGGAAGAACGGATAGGGCCTTTAAGGTCAGGTAGCCACCAGTTCATATCTGACCTCCTAGCATTGACTTGCTTTGTGATCTTGAGCAAATCAAGTGTTCTTTGAGCGTCAGATTTCTCATCTGTAAAGCAAGCCTAAGGATACTCATCTGGAGGTGTTTTGGGAATAAATGAGTTTACCTAGGCAGGGTGTAAGGAAGGTTTCTGGCACATAACTCCAGCATCCATACATTTCCCTGGGGGCATTGGAACTCACCCAACTAACAGGAGGGAAAGTGTTAGATTAGAAAAGTAAATGTAAAGGCTGGAAAGGACCTCAGTGATTCAATAAATGCATATTTAAATGTTGTTTATGACCTTAATCTTTCCTTTGCCCTAGAATGCTTTTCTCCCTACACCTTTGACAAAATTCTTCCCACCCTGATGGCCTAGTTGGAAGTAACCTCTTTTCTGAATGCAACCAGCATTTTGTCTTCTCTGACAGCATCTAATTATTTTCGCCTATTTTCTACAGATTTGGGTATGAGTCTTAATTCTAGTTCTAAACTGTAAGCCTATAAAGGCAGGACTCGGCCGTGCCCTCCTTGACATATCAGGGCTGGCGTAAGCATGGCCCATTCATGTTCAGAGCATGTGAATGTGTGTGTGTGTGGTCAAACTTTCCCGCATTCCTCTCCTTCCCCACCTTCCCCACCTTCCCCACCTTCCCCACCTTCCCCACCTTCCCCACCTTCCCCACCTTCCCCACCTTCCCCACCTTCCCCACCAAGCACACACACGCCCTGCCTCATGTTCTACCAGGCTCTGCTAACAGTGAAATGTTTAAGGACACAGGTGAATTGACTCTTGAAAACCATTAAAAGTCTACAGAAGTTTCTTCTGCCTCTTCTGCCTTGGGTGTGGGTGCTCACTTCACCACCCATGCTTGGCACAGTTGGGAGGTGGTCAGCACCCTCTTCAGCAGTTTTATCATTGGCTTTAATTTTGCCAATTGACAGATAAAAAATAGTATCATGTCTTGATTTGTTTTACTTTCATTTTACAGCTGAGGTTGAATTTTTCATATGTTTATTAGCCTTTTGTATTTTTTTAAAAAATTATCTTTTTGACCTGAAGTATTTCAGCATTTGGATTTGAACTGATAAAGGATAGAGTGGTGGTTAGCAGGAGGTGCAGTTCAATAACTTGTTAGAGGCGGATCAGTCAAACATTTTGAACTGGTAAAATGTGGGGGGGGGGTGTGTGTCTGTGTGTGTGAGGGAGAGAGTGAGTGTAGGTGGGGACACAGCCTAAGAGACCTGGAGACTCACCACTGACTTCATTCTGTGGCATTTAAGTCACAATAGAATGTTTATGCCATGTGGTCCCTATTAAATGCAAATTTTAGCTTTGTAGCCTTCCACATAGAGCTCTAGCTGAGATGTGTTCTCTTAATTCTTTCATTTAAGCCTCCTTGCTGACTTCAGATGTTGGCGACTCTGTCAAAACATGTCTTCTATGTGCACAAGCTTCTGATCGCTTTCCTTGGAAAAATAGAATTGTACATTACACGCCCCTGTTGGGGTGAGAAATTGCTTTTTAGTGTCTGTTGCCAGTTGCCAGTTAATTACCTAAATGTCTGATGAAAACTAGAAGTGGAAAGGGCTGGAGGCAGAAAGGGGGAAAGGAATCCATGTGCTCAGTTGCCACGTGGAGTTCTGGATGCCCGAAGTGTGCTGATGGGGCAGGATGGTCAGAAAAAAGTCAAACAAGGTCATGGTGTTGGGTCTCAGGTTCACTGAGGGTAAAGATATCAGCACCTTATCCTTGCTCAGAACCCAAGAGAAAGGCTTAGTAGATGGCTTCCCAAAGCAGGAGATGTTTGGACTAAAAGTGGGTGGACAAGGGATGACAGTGTTCCAGGTGGAGGGGACATCCTGGGCAAAGGCTTGGTGCCACAGAGAGCCTGGTGCCACAGAGCCTGGCACGTGGACAAGGACAGGTGAAGGAGGCAGGGGGGCTCTAGCGCTCTGGGCGTGGGCAGATGGTGCAGGTGAATAGAAGCTGGAAAAGTGGGCTGTGGGCATCTGGCAGGGGCTTTGGACTATGTTCTGTAGCTGATGGGAATGTAAAGGTGGGACAGGTTTATTTAGAGTGCTTGGGAGAGGAAATCCGATGCCTGTGTCTATTAATGCTTGATGGTATTAAGGGATGGTATAGGGCAATGTAAGGCCGATGCTGGCTTCTGGTTTGGGAGCCTGGGTGGGTGATGTGGCCAGAGTCTGAGACAGGGGATGTAAGCTAGGAGTTCAGGATTGACTATGCTGACATTGAGTAGTCTGTGGTACATTGAAGAAGGCAGGAATTTGGGGAACACTAGGATGGATGGGAAGATCATGGAGAACCTGTGAGAGAGGCAGAGGTGAGAGGGAATCCACTCCAGTTCATGTTCCCAGAAGCCCAAAGAGGACACACTTCCTTGGAGGAAGATACTGGTGATAGTGTAAAATTCCACAAAGAGAACCGGCAAGATGGATGGATTTGGCAATGTAGCATTTAGCCTAGGGCATGGGCTTTGGGTTGAACGAACCTGGGTTCAAGTCCTAGTTCCAGTACTGTACAGTAAGT